>NC_053028.1:15595809-15906930 GCF_003073215.2 Triticum urartu
TGTGACCTCGTTAATCAAACAACAACTCATTGTTCATGGTCAGGAAACATAACCATCTTTGATTAACGAGCTAGTCAAGTAGAGGCATACTAGTGACACTTTGTTTGTCTATGTATTCACACATGTATTATGTTTCCGGTTAATACAATTCTAGCATGAATAATAAACATTTATCATGATTATAAGGAAATAAATAATAACTTTATTATTGCCTCTAGGGCATATTTCCTTCAGGTGCTACTTTGAAGCACAATATATAAGACTCGCTATATCATGGTGCTACTTTGAAGCACAAGTGTGGAAAAAAGGATAGTAACATTGCCCCTTTTTGTTTTTTTGGTCCTTCTTTTTTTATTTGGCCTTTCTCTTTTTTTTGGGACAATGCTCTATTGAATGATGATCATCACACTTCTATTTATTTACAACTCAATGATTACAACTCGATACTAGAACAAAGTATGACTCTATATGAATGCCTCCGGCGGTGTACCGGGATATGCAATGAATCAAGAGTGACAAGTAAAAATTATGAACGGTGGCTTTGCCACAAATACTATGTCAACTACATGATCACGCTAAGCAATATGACAATGATGAATGTGTCATGATAAACTGGATGGTGGAAAGTTGCATGGCAATATATCTCGGAATGGCTATGGAAATGCCATAATAGGTAGGTATGGTGGCTGTTTTGAGGAAGATATAAGGAGGTTTATGTGTGAAAGAGCGTATCATATCACGGGGTTTGGACGCACCGGCGAAGTTTGCACCAACTCTCAATGTGAGAAAGGGCAATGCACGGTACCGTAGAGGCTAGCAATGATGGAAGGGTGAGAGTGCGTATAATCCATGGACTCAACATTAGTCATAAAGAACTCATATACTTATTGCAAAAATCTACAAGACATCAAAAACCAAAGTATTATGCGCATGCTCCTAGGGGGATAGATTGGTAGGAAAAGACCATCGCTCGTCCCCGACCGCCACTCATAAGGAGGACAATCAAATAACACCTCATGTTTCAAATTTGTTGCATAATGTTAACCATACGTGCATGCTACGGGACTTGCAAACTTTAACTCAAGCACTTCTCAAATTAACAATTACTCTACTAGCATGACTTTGATATTACTACCTCCGTATCTCAAAACAATTATCAATCATCCAACTTTTCTTAGTATTCAACGCACTCAAAAGAAAGTTTCACAAATCTTGAATACCAAGCAAGTTATTATTAAGAAAATTACCATGCTATTACCACTCTCAAAATAATTTAAGTGAAGCATGAGAGATCATAGTTTCTTTAAAACAAAGCCACCACCGTGCTCTAAAAGATCTAAGTGAAGCACATAGAGCAAAATTTCGACGCTCAAAAGATATAAGTGAAGCACATAGAGCAAAACTACATAGCTCAAAAGATATAAGTGAAGCACATAGAGTATTCTATCAAATTTTAATTCATAGATGACTCTCTCAAAAGGTGTGTACAGCAAGGATGATTGTGGCACACTAAAAAACAAAAGACACAAATAATACAAGACGCTCCAAGCAAAACACATATCATGTTGGTGAATAAAAATATAGCTCCAAGTAAATTACCGATGGAAGTGGACGAAAGAGGGGATGCCTTCCTGGGCATCCCCAAGCTTTGACTTTTTGGTGTCCTTATATTATATTGGGGGTGCCATGGGCATCCCCAAGCTTAGGCTCTTGGCACTCCTTGTTCCATAATCCATCAAAAGAACTCACCCAAAACTTGAGAACTTCACAACACAAAACTCAATAGAAATCTCGTGAGCTCCGTTAGAGAAAGAAAACATAAAACCACTTCAAGGTACTGTAATGAACTCATTCTTTATTTATTTTGGTGTTAAACCTACTGTATTCCAACTTCTCTATGGATTATAAACTATTTTACTAACCATAGATTCATCAAAATAAGCAAACAACACACGAAAAACAGAATCTGTCAAAAACAGAACAGTCTGTAGTAATCTGTAACTAACGCAAACTTCTGGAACTCCAAAAAACCTACCAAACTTAGAAGACCTAGATAATTTGTTTATTGATCAGCAGCAATTGTAATCAGTATTTTATCACGTTCTGATGATTTTTAGTAATTCGGGCACTGAACGCAAAGTTTCTGGAAATTACAGCAAGATCAAATAACTATCATCCAAGAAGATCCAATAGGTCTAGCTTGGCACAAACAATAATTAAAACACAAAACCACATCCAAACAGAGGGTAGATGGGTTATTTATTCCCTAACAGAAGAAAAACACAAAAAACAAAAAAATAAAATTGGGTTGCCTCCCAACAAGCGCTATCGTTTAACGCCCCTAGCTAGGCATAAAAGCGAGGATAGATCTAGGTGTTGCCATCTTTGGAAGGCAATCCATAAGTGGCTCTCATGATGGTTTCATATGGCAATTTTATTTTCTTTCTTGGAAAGTGTTCCATGCCCTTTTTTAATGGAAATTGGAATCAAATATTCCCTTCCTTCATATCAATAATCGCACCAACCGTTCTAAGGAAAGGTCTACCAAGAATAATAGGGCAAGAAGGATTGCAATCTATATCAAGAACAATGAAATCTACGGTCACATAATTCCTATTTGCAACAATAAGAACATCGTTAATCCTTCCCATATGTTTCTTAATAGTAGAATCCGCGAGATGTAAGTTTAAAGAGCAATCATCAAGATCGCGGAAATCTAGCAAATCACACAAAGTTTTGTGGATAGTGGAGACACTAGCACCCAAATCACACAAAGCATAAAACTCATGATCTTTAATTTTAATTTTGATAGTTGGCTCCCACTCATCATAGAGTTTTCTAGGGATAGAGACTTTCAACTCAAGTTTTTCTTCATAAGATTGCATCAAGGCATCAACAATATGTTCGGTGAAGGCTTTCTTTTGACTATAAGCATGCAGAGAATTTAGCACGGATTGCAACAAGGAAATACAATCAATCAAAGAGCAACTTTCATAATTAAATTCCTTGAAATCCAATATAGTGGGTTTAGCAACATCTAAATTTTTATTTCTTTCAATCCCACTTTCATCAATTTCATCATAAAGATCTAAATACTCCGAATTTTTGGAACGCCTTCTAGGTAACGGAAGATCATATTCAGTTTTATCAAGATTCATATTGCAAAACAAAGATTTGATAGGGGACACATCAATAACTTTTAGATCTTCATCTTGATTTTCATAGGTATTGGAAGAACACGCTTTAATAAAGGCATCTTTTGAAGCACGCATCCTAGTGGTTCTTTCCTTGCACTCATCAATGGAAATTCTCATAGCTTTGAGAGACTCATTGATATCACGCTTAGGAGGAATAGATCTAAGCTTTAAAGAATCAATCTCAAGAGAAATTCTATCAACGTTCCTAGCCAAATCATCAACTTTAAGCACTTTCTCTTCAAGCAAAGCATTAAAATTCTTTTGTGAATTCATAAGCTCCTTAACACTATTCTCAAATTCAGAGGGCATCTTATTATAATTTCCATAAGAGTTGTTGTAGGAATTTCCATAATTATTAGAAGGATTACTAGGATATGGCCTAGGATTAAAATTCCCTCTATAAGCGTTGTTACCAGAATTATTCCTACCAACAAAATTCACATCCATAGATTCATTGTTATTCTAAATCAATGTAGACAAAGGCATATCAGAAGGATCAGAAGAAACACTCTTAGTAGCAAATAATTTCATAAGTTCATCCATCTTTCCACTCAAAACATTGATTTCTTTTATCGCATGCACTTTTTTGTTAGAAGATCTTTCAGTATGCCATTGAGAATAATTAACCATAATATTATCTAGGAGTTTAGTAGCATCTCCTAAAGTGATTTCCATAAAAGTGCCTCTCGCGGTCGAATCTAAAAGTTTTCTAGAAGCAAAATTTAATCCGGCATAAAAATTTTGTATAATCATCCACAAATTTAAACCATGAGTAGGGCAATTACGTATCATTAATTTCATTCTCTCCCAAGCTTGTGCAACATGTTCATGATCAAGTTGCTTAAAATTCATAATATCGTTTCTAAGAGAGATGATCTTAGAGGGAGGAAAATACTTAGAGATAAAAGCATCTTTGCACTTGTTCCAAGAATCAATACTATTTTTAGGCAAAGAGGAAAACCAAGCTTTAGCACGATCTCTAAGCGAAAAAGGAAATAGCTTCAATTTAACGACATCATTATCGACATCTTTTTTCTTATGCATATCACATAAATCAACGAAGCTATTCATATTAGTAGCAGCATCTTCACTAGGAAGGCCGACGAATTGATCTTTCATAACAAGATTCAACAAAGCAGTATTGATTTCACAAGATTCAGTATTGGCAAGAGGAGCAATCAAAGTGCTAAAAAATCATTATTGTTGGTATTGGTGAAGTCACACAATTTGGTAGTATCTTGAGCCATTGCGACAAACAAGCAATCCAACACACGAGCAAACAAAAGGCAAGCGAGAAAAAGACAAACGGAGAAGGAGAAGGGGAAGGAGAAAGAGAGGGCGAATAAAACGGCAAGGGTGAAGTGGGGGAGAGGAAAACGAGAGGCAAATGGCAACTAATGTAATGCGGGAGATAGGGATTGTGATGGGTACTTGGTATGTTGACCTTTTGCGTAGACTCCCCGGCAACGGCGCCAGAAATCCTTCTTGCTACCTCTTGAGCTTGCGTTGGTTTTCCCCGAAGAGGAAAGGATGATGCAGCAGAGTAGCGTAAGTATTTCCCTCAGTTTTTGAGAACCAAGGTATCAATCCAGTAGGAGGCCACGCGCAAGTCCCTCGTACCTACACAACACAAAGAGCTCAACGCAACCAACGCGATTAGGGGTTGTCAATCCTTTCACGGTCACTTACAGAAGTGAGATCCGATAGATAATATTTTTTTGGTATTTTTGATATAAAGATGCAAAGTGAAAAGTAAAAGGCAAAGTAAAAACAAAGCAAGATTAAAGTGATGGAGATTGATATGATGAGAATAAACCCGGGGGCCATAGGTTTCACTAGTGGCTTCTCTCAAGAGCATAAGTTTTCTACGGTGGGTGAACAAATTACTGTTGAGCAATTGACAGAATTGAGCATACTTATGAGAATATCTAGGCATGATCATGTATATAGGCATCACGTCCGTGACAAGTAGATCGAAACGATTCTGCATCTACTACTATTACTCCACTCATCGACCGCTATCCAGCATGCATCTAGAGTATTAAGTTAAAAACAGAGTAACGCTTTAAGCAAGATGACATGATGTAGAGAGATAAATTCATGCAATATGAAATAAACCCCATCTTTTTATCCTCGATGGCAACGATACAATACGTGTCTTGCTGCCCCTTCTGTCACTGGGAAAAAACACCGCAAGATCGAACCCAAAGCTAAGCACTTCTCCCATGGCAAGAACTACTAATCTAGTTGGCCAAACCAAACGGATAATTCGAAGAGACTTGCAAAGATAACCAATCATACATAAAAGAATTCAGAGAAGATTCAAATATTGTTCATAGATAGACTTGATCATAAACCCACAATTCATCGGTCTTAACAGACACACCGCAAATGAAGAAGATTACATCGAATAGATCTCCACAAGAGAGGGGGAGAACATTGTATTGAGATCCAAAAAGAGAGGAGAAGCCATCTAGCTAATAACTATGGACCCGAAGGTCTGAGGTAAACTACTCACACTTCATCGGAGGGGCTATGATGATGTAGAAGCCCTCCATGATGACGGCCCTCTCCGGCGGAGCTCCGGAACAGGACCCAAGATGGTATCTCGTGGATACAGAAAGTTGTGGCGGTGGAATTAGGTTTTTGGCTCCTGTTCTGATCGTTTGGGGGTACGTGGGTATATATAGGAGGAAGGAGTACGTCAGTGGAGCACCGAGGGGCCCACGAGGCAGGGGGGCGCGCCCTGTAGGGGGGGCGCGCCCCCTACCCTCGTGACCGCCTCCGGTACTTCTTGGAGTAGGGTCCAAGTCTCCTGGGTCTTATCCGAAAAGAAAATCACGTTCCAAAAAGGATTTTTCTGTTTGAACTCCGTTTGATATTCCGTTTCTTCGAAACACGGAAATAGGCAAAAAAACAGCAATTCTGGGCTGGGCCTCCGGTTAATAGGTTAGTCCCAAAAATAATATAAAAGTGGAAAATAAAGCCCAATATAGTCCAAAACAGTAGATAATATAGCATGGAGCAATCAAAAATTATAGATACGTTGGAGACGTATCAAGGAGGCAGAAGAGTACGAGAGGAGAGCGGAGGCAGCTCGACTCCATGCTACAGCTCAGCAGGCGATAACCGCTGCACATCAGTATGATCCCAACTATTTTTCCTCATCACAGTACGACCCCAACAACTATTATTATGGATATCCGCCAGGCCAGCCGTGGCCATAGACCAACTTAGGCCAAAAGCCTAAGCTTGGGGGAGTACGTATTTCTCACCGACATTACATTTATGTTCACACACACTCATTGCTAGATGTCGGTGCTCATACTTTTTCACAGTAATATCCATGCTAGTTTATTCTCTTTTTCCTGCTTTCTTCTTGTGTGTTTGTTAAACCTTAAGAAAAACCAAAAAAAATTAGTAGTAGTTATTTTTCTGCTATAGTAGTAATAATTAAAAAGAAAACCCAAAAATATTTCCCGTTCTTCTTTTGCTTGTTGGGAGCTTTCCTGTGTAAATAGTTTTATTTCTTTTCTTTCTTTGGGGTCAGTAGGAGAAGACAATAATTAAATTGTTGAAGTGGCTCTTATATGCATTATTGTTGATTTAACCCAGAGCCCATATTGCCTTGTCTTCTCCTGTTTATTGAATGCTCGCAGATTCTAGCTTAGTCCAATGCACGTACACTCTTATTATTATTCACACCGTTCGGTCGTGCAAGTGAAAGGCAATTATGATGATATATGATGGACTGACTGAGATGAGAAAAGCTGGCATGAACTCGACCTCTTTTGTTTTTGTAAATATGATGAGTCCCTCATTCTTGATTCAGCTTATTATGAGTAAACATGTTTGCAATGACAATTAGAGATCATAGTTGCTTGTGCCATGCTTAATTAGCTATGAGTTATAATGATTTACCTTGTGTGCCAACATGCTATTGAGATGATTATGATGTGGTATGATGGGGTGGTATCCTCCTTTGAATGATTTAAGTGACTTGACTTGGCACATGTTCACGCATGTAGTTGAAACAAAATCAACATAGCCTTCACAATATTATGTTCATGGTGGATTATATCCTACTCATGCTTGCATCCAATGTTTATTAATATTAATGCATGTACATGGCTGTTGTCGCTCTATAGTTGGCCACTTCCCAGTCTTTTGCTAGCCTTCACTTGTACTAAGCGGGAATACTGCTTGTGCATCCAATCCCTTAAACCCCAAAGTTATTCCAGATGAGTCCACTATACCTACCTATATGCGGTATCTACCTGCCGTTCCAAGTACATTTGTATGTGCCAAACTCTAAACCTTCAAATAATCATTCTGTTTTGTATGCTCGAATAGCTCATGTATCAACCAAGGTTGTCCTTATCTTCCGTGTTAGGCGGGTTATTCTCAAGAGGAGTGGACTCCGCTCCTCACTCACGAGAAAATGGATGGTCACCGGGATGCCCAGTCCCATGCTTTATGCCAACTAAATCAAAATTAATTGCAAACAAAACTCCCCTTGGGACCTGATGTATGTTGGAGGCACTCGTTGTTTCGATCAAGCCATGGATTGATGCTTGTTGGTGGAGGGGGAGTATAAACTTTACCATTCTGTTTGGGAACCGCCTATAATGTGTTTAGCATGGAAGATATCGCCATCTCTTAGTTGTTACGTTGACAATGAAAGTATACCGCTCAAAATGCAATTTATCTCTATTTAAAAACCGAGCTCTGGCACCTCTACAAATCCCTGCTTCCCTCTGCGAAGGGCCTATCCATTTACTTTTATGTTGAGTCATCACCCTCTTATTAAAAAGCACTAGCTGGAGAGCACAGCCATCATTTGCATTCATCACTGTTAATTTATATTGGGTGTGACTATGATTGGATCTCATTTACCATGAATTACAATTTCTAGTCAGTCCTTGATCTTTAAAGGTGCTCTGCATTTATGTTTTGCGATCTCAGAAAGGGCTAGCGAGATACCATCTTGTTATATCATATTATGATTGTTTTGAGAAAGTGTTGTCATCCGAGATTTATTATTATGGCTTGCTAGTTGATTATGCTATTGATATGAGTAGTTATGAGACCTGAGAATTATTGCAAATGTGGTTAGTTATGATCTATGCTGAAAACTTGAATGCTGGCTTGACATAGTTACAACAACAAGAGCAAACAGACTTTGTAGAAGTTTTTCTTTCTTTCTTTGAGTTTGTCAACTGAATTGCTTGAGGACAAGCAAGGGTTTAAACTTGGGGGAGTTGAAACGTCTCTGTCGTATCTACTTTTCCAAACACTTTTGCCCTTGTTTTGGGCCCTAACATGTATAATTTGAATGGAACTAACCCGGAGTGACGCTGTTTTCAGCAGAATTGCCATGGTGTTGTTTTATGTGCAGAAAACAAATATTCTCAGAATGACCTGAAACTCCACGGAACATCTTAGAAAAAATAATAAAAAATCCTCGCCAAAGATGAAGACCAGGGGGCCCACACCCTTCTCACGAGGGTGGGGGGCGCGCCCCTCTACCTCGTGGGCCCCATGGATGCCCTCCGACGCCAACTCCAACTCTATATATTTGCTTTCGGAGAGAAAAAAATTAGAGAGAAGAAATCATCACGTTTTACGATACGGAGCCGCCGCCAAGCCCTAAAACCTCTCGGGAGGGCTGATCTGGAGTGCGTTCGGGGCTCCGGGGAGGGGGATTCGTCGCCGTCGTCATCATCAACCATCCTCCATCACCAATTTCATGATGCTCACCGCCGTGCGTGAGTAATTCCATCGTAGGCTTGCTGGACGGTGATGGGTTGGATGAGATTTATCATGTAATCGAGTTAGTTTTGTTTGGGTTTGATCCCTAGTATCCACTATGTTCTGAGATTGATGTTGCTATGACTTCGCTATGCTTAATGCTTGTCACTAGGGCCCGAGTGCCATGATTTCAGATCTGAACCTATTATGTTTTCATGAATATATGTGAGTTCTTGATCCTATCTTGCAAGTCTATAGTCACCTACTATGTGTTATGATCCGGCAACCCCGAAGTGACAATAATCGGGACCACTCCCGGTGATGACCATAGTTTGAGGAGCTCATGTATTCACTATGTGCTAATGCTTTGTTCAGGTTCTCTATTAAAAGGAGGCCTTAATATCCCTTAGTTTCCAATAGGACCCCGCTGCCACGGGAGGGTAGGACAAAAGATGTCATGCAAGTTCTTTTCCATAAGCACGTATGACTATATACGGAATACATGCCTACATTACATTGATGAATTGGAGCTAGTTCTGTGTCACCCTATGTTATGACTGTTACATGGTGAACCGCATCCGGCATAATTATCCATCACTGATCCGGTGCCTACGAGTTTTCCATATACTCGTTTACGCTTCTTTACTTTCTCGCTGCTACTGTTACAATCACTACAAAATACCAAAAACATTACTTTTGCTGTCTTTACTTTTGTTGCCGCTACCATCACTATCATATTACTTTGCTACTAAACACTTTGCTGCAGATACTAAGTTTCCAGGTGTGGTTGAATTGACAACTCAGTTGCTAATACTTGAGAATATTCTTTGGCTCCCCTTGTGTCGAATCAATAAATTTGGGTTGAATACTCTACCCTCAAAAGTTGTTGTGATCCGCTATACTTGTGGGTTATCACACATCACATAAACTCATAATACCGATCGTCACCGAACGTTAAGCGTGAGGACCCTACGGGTTCGAGAACTATGTAGACATGACCGAGACATGTCTCCGGTCAATAACCAATAGCGGAAACTGGATGTTCATATTGGCTCCTACATATTCTACGAAGATATTTATCAATCAAACCGCATAACAACATACGTTGTTCCCTTTGTCATCGGTATGTTACTTGCCCGAGATTCAATCGTCGGTATCTCAATACCTAGTTCAATCTCGTTACCGGCAAGTCTCTTTACTCGTTCCGTAATACATCATCCCGCAACTAACTCATTAGTTGCATTGCTTGCAAGGCTTAAAGTGATGTGCATTAATTACCGAGAGGGCCCAGAGATACCTCTCCGACAATCGGAGTGACAAATCCTAATCTTGATCTATGCCAACTCAATAAGTACCATCGGAGACACCTGTAGAGCACATTTATAATCACCCAGTTACGTTGTGATGTTTGGTAGCACACAAAGTGTTCCTTTGGTATTCGGGAGTCGCATAATCTCATAGTCTTAGGAACATGTATAAATCATGAAAAAAGCAATAGCAACAAACTAAACGATCATCGTGCTAAGCTAAGAGATGTGTCAAGTCAATCACATCATTCTCTAATGATGTGATTCCATTAATCAAGTGACAACTCATGCCAATGGTTAGGAAACATAACCATCATTGATTCAACGAGCTAGTCAAGTAGAGGCATACTAGTGACACTTTGTTTGTCTATGTATTCACCCATGTACTAAGTTTCCGGTTAATACAATTCTAGCATGAATAATAAAAATTTACCATGATATAAGGAAATATAAATAACAACTTTATTATTGCCCCTAGGGCATATTTCCTTTAGTCTCCCACTTGCACTAGAGTCAATAATCTAGTTCACATCGTCATGTGATTTAACATCAATAGTTCACATCTCCATGTGACTAACACCCAAAGGGTTTACTAGAGTCAATATTCTAGTTCACATCGCTATGTGATTAACACCCAAAGAGTGATCATGTTTTTCTTGTGAGAAATTTAGTCAACGGGTCTGCCACATTCAGAGCCGTATGTATTTTGCAAATTTTCTATGTCTACAATGCTTTGCACAAAGCTACTCTAGCTAATTGATCTCACTTTCAATATGTATCTAGATCGAGACTTAGAGTCGTCTAGATCAGTGTCAAAATCCTACATCGATGTAACTCTTTATGACGAACTCTTTTATCACCTCCATAACCGAGAAATATTTCCTTAGTCCTCTAAGGATAATTTTGACCGCTGTCCAGCGATCTACTCCTAGATCACTATTGTACTCCCTTGCCAGAATCATGCTAAGGTATACAATAGGACTGGTAAACAACATATCATACTTTATAGAACCTATGACTGAGGCATAGGGAATGACTTTTCATTCTTTTTTATTTTTTGCCGTGGTCGGGTTTTGAGTCTTTACTCAACTTCACACCTTGCAACACAGGCAAGAACTCCTTCTTTGACTGCTCCATTTTGAACTACTTCAAAATCTTGTCAAGGTATGTACTCATTGAAGATATATCAAGCGTCTTGATCTATCTCTATAGATCTTGATGCTCAATATGTAAGTAGCTTTATTGAGGTCTTTCTTTGAAAAACTCTTTTCAAACACTCCTTTATGCTTTCTAGAAAATTCTACATTATTTCCGATCAACAATATGTCATTCACATATACTTATCAGAAATGTTGTAGTGCTCCCACTCACTTTCTTGTAAATACAGGCTTCACCGCAAGTCTGTATAAAACCATATGCTTTGATCACTTTATCAAAGCATATATTCCAACTCCGAGATGCTTGCACAAGTCCATAGATGGATCGCTCGAGCTTGCTCACTTTGTTAGCACCTTTAGTATCGACAAAACATTCTGGTTGCATCATATACAACTTCTTGTTTAAGAAATCCAAGGAATGCAGTTTTGACATCTATTTGCCAGATTTCATAAAATGTGGCAACTGCTAACATGATTTGGACAGACTTTTAAGCATCGATACGAGTGAGAAAATCTCGTCGTAGTTAACACCTTGAACTTGTCGAAAACATTTTGCGACAATTCGAGCTTTATAGATAGTAACACTACTATCAGTGTCCGTCTTCCTCTTGAAGATCCATTTATTCTCAATGACTCACCGATCATCGGGCAAGTCAATCAAAGTCCATACTTTGTTCTCATACATGGATCCCATCTCAGATTTCACGGCCTCAAGCCATTTCGCGGAATCTGGGCTCATCATCGCTTCCTCATAGTTCGTAGGTTTGTCATGGTCTAGTAACATGACTTCCAGAAAGGATTACCATACCACTCTGGTGCGGACCATACTCTGGTTGTCTTACGAGGTTCGGTAGTAACTTGATCTGAAGTTTCATGATCATCATCATTAGCTTCCTCTCTAATTGGTGTAGAGATCACTAGAACTGATTTCTGTGATGAACTACTTTCCAATTCGGGAGAAGCTAGAATGACCTCTCCACTCTTTAGCAACAAAGATATTGCCTTTTGGATCTGTGATAGAAGGTGTGCCCAACAGTTTCTTTTGGGTAACCTATGAAGACGCACTTTTCTGATTTAGGTTTGTGCTTATCAGGCTGAAACTTTTTCATATAAGCATCACAACCCTAAACTTTAAGAAACGATAGCTTAGGTTTCTAGCCAAACCATAGTTCATATGGTGCCGTATAAACGGATTCGACGGTGCCCTATATAACGTGAATGTAGCTGTCTCTAATGCACAACCCCAAAACGATAGTGGCAAATCGGTAAGAGACATCATAGATTGCACTATATCCAATAAAGTATGGTTATGACGTTCGGACACACCATTATATTGTGGTGTTCCAGGTGGCATGAATTTGTGAAACAATTCCACATTGTTTTAGTTGAAGACCAAACTCATAACTCAAATATTCGTCTCCACGATCAGATCGTAGAAACTTTATTTTCTTGTTATGATGATTTTCCACTTCACTCTAAAATTCTTTGAACTTTTCAAATGTTTCAGACTTATATTTCATCAAGTAGATATACCCATATCTTCTCAAATCATATGTGAAGGTCAGAAAATAATGATACCCACCACGAGCCTCAACACTCATCGGACTGCATACATCAGTATGTATTATTTCCAACAAGTTTGTTGTTCGCTCCATTGTTCCGGAGAACGAAGTTTTAGTCATCTTGCCCATGAGGCATGGTTCGCAAGCATCAATTCATTCATAATCAAGTGATCCCAAAAGCCCATCAGCATGGAGTTTCTTCATGCGCTTTACACCAATATGACCCAAACGGCAGTTGATGAAGCTATGTACCTAGGGTAGGGTCATGGACCTGTCCCAACTGCCCTACCCAAGGACATCTCTAGAAGAAATCACCTTTCAATTGACTTGGAGGTGTTCCACTCGACAAACTCGAAGACACTCGACCAAGAAGCAATCACTCGACCAAGACCCAACCACTCGACAGCCAGGAGACCTAAAGGCACTCCGCACGCTAATAGTCGGTTATTAAGTAGCTTTTATGGTCATCATAGCACTTTATTAGGGGCGTTACCAGTAACGCCCGACCTTAATGTATTTAAAACCCTGCACAACTGAGGGCCGGAGGGGTCCGGCGAACTCTATATAAGCCACCCCCTCCTCAGTGTAAAGGGTTCGCACCCTTGTAATTCATACACGCATAATCTAGTCGACTGCCTCCAGGCTCCGAGATGTAGGGCTATTACTTCCTCCGAGAAGGGCCTGAACTCGTAAACCTCGTGTGCTTACAACTACTCCATAGCTAAGATCTTGCCTCTCCATACCTACCCCCCTACATTACTGTCAGACTTAGAATCACGACAGTTGGCGCCCACCTTGGGGCAGGTGTTTTAGCGATTTGTTGGAGGAGTTGCGATATTTTCCGATCCAAATCATCATGGTTTCTGGCGGAGTTTTGGCGGAGGGCCGCGAGATCCGTCTCGGTGCGCTCATGTTCATCGCCGACGACTCCGCCTGGCTTCAGGAGGCTCCGCTCGACGTGGACGCACTCCCTGTCCGCGGGGCAACGCACTTTCGCGCGTGCGTCCGCAGCATCCTCTTGCGGCAACCGTCGACCCATTATCGGTCGGTTCCTGTGTTGTCCTCCCTCCCTATTTCCCGTTGGCACAAGCGCTCCGGTCGGTCGAGACATCAGCGGTGGCTGAGACACGCGGTGGCACGCCAGTCGGCCACCCCTCAAGTCGCGGCGATCGAGCCCAACGAATCCCTGTACGGCCTGTTCGACTGGCTCCGTAGAGACCGCATCCGAGTGTGACAGCAGTGATCCGGCGGCGGAGGTTCTGATGGTCGATGGACCGCCCGGTCCTCCCGGTTTTCCCCGCACCGACGGAGGCGCCGATGGAGGCGACCCGTCGCGTCCCCATGAGGAATATCTCCCCGAGCCTCTCACGTCGCTGCAGAGAGAAGAAGTTCGTCGCTGGAACATGGATGCACTGCACACTCCTATCGTTGGAGAAACCCCTGAGGCTCATGCCTTGGAGGACGCGTGCCTGGCAAACTTGGCCGAGCGCACTCGACTGGAGAACCTCCAGCGAGCACTCGACGAGCGTGCATGACAACGGGTTCCAGAATCCAGTCGACGTCAGCTCTTTCCGCCCCCGCAGGTATATCGAACTCCGATTCAGAATTTAGCAGCTGCAGCCCGTATAGCAGAGTCGATTCAGCCTTCCCAGTCGGAGGCTGACAGAGGCTTGCTGCAGATCAGAGCGTTAGTCCGGGCAGCGGGAGACCAGAATTCCGTTGTTTCTCAGTCGCGGAACAGGATTCATAGCAGATCCGTTGCTGCAGACACAATCCAGTCGGCTCATAGCCCAAAATCGCCCCCGAGGCATGAGGGACGTGGGGACCGGCGTAATCAGTACGGGAACCGTGAGCAGTATGATCACCGATTCGATCGTGACGATCGACGTCGAGTGCCCACCCCTCCCCCGAGGAGCGGGTCGTATGTGCCTCGATAGCAGGATGACAGGCGCTCTCATAGTGTTGGGCGAAGGATTCCAGTCGACCCCAGGGAACCAGGCTTTGATGCGAGATCCATTCTCGTTCAAGGTTTGGTCGACAGGAACAGAGCTCACCAAGAAGGTCACGACAGAAATGCACCTACCAGTAGCAGAGTACATGTTTCGGGGCCAGAGTGCTTTAGTAGATCCATCAAGGCCGCTGTGATTCTTCCCAACTTCAGGTTGGCGACTGGAGTCAGTAAGTTCACTGATGATTCCAAGCCCGATACTTGGCTTGAAGACTACCGAGTGGCCGTCCAGATTGGCGGTGGCAATGATGAAGTGGCCATGAAGCACCTGCCTCTCATGTTGGAGGGCTCGGCCAGAGCGTGCCTGAATCAGTTAGCACCCAGCAGCATTTACACTTGGGAAGATCTCGCCCGAGTGTTTGTCACCACATTTGAAGGAACATGCAAGCGACCGGCAGGGCTGATGGAACTGCGGTCTTGCGTGCAGAAGCCGAATGAAACTTTGAGGGATTACATCCAGAGATGGATCACGTTGCATCACATGGTAGAGAATGTGCCTGACCACCAAGCAGTTTGTGCCTTCAAAGAAGGCGTCAAGTACAGGGAACTGAATCTGAAATTCAGTCGAACCGGAGATATGTCTCTGAATCGGATGATGGAGATTGCCACCAAGTACGCTAATGGTGAAGATGAGGATCGACTCAGGAGCGTCAAGCTCAAGTCAGTTGCTCAAGAAACCGGAGGAGGGAATTCCAATCGGAAACAGAAGCAGAAAGACGAGCAAGCTGCTTCTGGGGAAGCCTTGGCTGTAACTCAAGGAAAGTTTAAGGGGTAACCCAAAGGACCTTGGAACCCAAGAAAGTTAAATACCAAGACGGAAATGATGTGTTGGATTTGCCATGTCACATCCACACCAAGAAAGATGAAGAGGGTAATTTCATTTACCCGAAACATACCACTCGACAGTGTCGGCTCTTGATCCAGCAGTTCCAGGGCAAGCAGCCCAAAGATAAGGAAAAGGAGTCGGACAAAGTTGAGGACAAGGAAGACAGTGACGATGGATACCCCCTGGTCAATTCCACCCTGATGATTTTTGCTGATGTTGAAAGCAAAAGTCGACTAAAAGTTATCAACCGAGAGGTGAATATGGTTGCTCCGGCATCACCCAGTTATCTGAAGTGGTCTCAGACTGCCATCACATTCGACCAGTCCGATCACCCAATGCACATTGCCACCCCTGGGAGGCAAGCTTTGGTGGTCGACCCAGTCGTTGATGGCACTCGACTTACCAAAGTCTTGATGGATGGTGGTAGTGGTTTGAACATACTGTATGCTGAGACGTTGAAAGGGATGGGCATTCCGATGTCCAGACTCAGTACCAGCAACATGAGTTTCCATGGAGTCATTCCTGGAAAGAAGGCTGAGTCACTCGGCCAGATTGCTCTTGATGTGGTTTTTGGTGATTCCAAGAATTACCGCAAAGAAAAGTTGACGTTTGAAGTTGTAGATTTCCAGAGTGCTTATCACATTATTTTGGGCAGGCCGACTTATGCACGCTTCATGGCTCGAACATGTTATGTGTATCTCAAATTGAAGATGCCTGGTCCCAAAGGTGTGATCACTGTTACGGGCAATCGGAAGAAAGTAGAAGAGTGTTTTCAGAAAGGTTCAAAGATCGCTGATGCTCAGATGGCAGTGGTGGAGCTGCGGGAATACCAGAAGACTGCAGACCCGAGTGATTTGTTGCGAGCCAAGAAGCCCGCTACAGAATCAGCTTTTCAGTCGTCTGGCGAAACGAAGCCGGCTCACATTCACCCGACCGATCCCAGTGTTGCTCCGACTCATATCTCAACAGCACTCGACTCCAAATAGGAAGAAGCGCTCATCCAGTTCCTCCGTGAGAACTGAGACATTTTCGCATGGAAGCCTTCTGACATGACGGGTGTTCCCAGGGGGCTGGCTGAGCACCGCCTACGAGTCGACTCAAAAGTAAAACTTGTCAAAGAACATCTCCGACGGTCCGCCATCCAGAAGAGAAAGGCTATTGGTGAGGAGGTGGCTCGGCTCTTAGCAGCGGAGTTCATCCGAGAGATCTACCACTCTGAGTGGCTCGCCAATGTTGTCATGGTCTCGAAGAAGGACAAGTCACTTCGCATGTGCATTGACTTTAAACATATCAATCGGGCCTACCCGAAAGATCATTTTCCTCTCCCCCGCATCGACCAGATAGTCGACTCGACTGCGGAATGTGAGCGACTGTCTTTTTTAGACGCCTATTCCGGGTACCATCAGATCCGTCTGTACGGACCCGACGAGATCAAAACAGCTTTCATCACTCCATTCGGGTGCTTCTGTTATGTTACCATGCCGCTCGGCCTCAAGAATGCTGGAGCCACATTCATGAGGATGATTCAGAAGTGTTTCCTCACTCAAATCAGTCGGAATGTGGAAGCATACATGGATGATATTGTGGTCAAGTTACGGAAGGGTTCCAACCTGCTGACTGACCTTGCTGAAATCTTTGCCAACCTCAGGAGGTATGATATCAAGCTTAATCCATCAAAGTGCGCATTCGGAGTTCCTGGCGGAAAGCTACTCGGTTTTCTCATTTCTGAACGAGGAATCGACGCCAATCCAGAAAAAGTCGGTACTATACTCCGAATGAAAAGTCCTGTGCGAGCGCACGACGTCCAGAAGCTTACTGGTTGCTTGGCCACTTTAAGTCGATTCATCTCTCGTCTCGGTGAAAAGGCATTGCCTCTTTACCGATTGATGAAGAAGTCCGACAAGTTCGAGTGGACTCCTGAAGCTGATGTAGCGTTTGCAGAGCTCAAAGCTCTGATCTCCACCCAGCCGGTGCTTGCTGCCCCAATCAGCAAAGAGCCTTTGCTGCTTTACATCGCAGCCATGGGACAAGTCGTCAGTATGGTACTTATGGTCGAGCGGGAAGAAGAAGGAAAAGCCTTCAAAGTTCAGCGCCCAGTATATTACATTTCTGAAGTTTTGACCCCGTCGAAGCAAAGATATCCTCATTATCAGAAGCTTGTATATGGGATTTATATGACCACAAAGAAGGTTGCTCACTACTTCTCTGATCATTCCATTACAGTCGTCAGCGACGCTCAATTGTCAGAGATCCTGCATAACAGAGATGCAACTGGTCGAGTGGCAAAATGGGCGATTGAACTCCTTCCTCTAGATATCAAGTTTGAGGCAAAGAAAGCTATCAAGTCCCAAGCAATAGCATATTTCGTTGCCGAGTGGATTGAACAGCAACTGCCGACTCAGGTTCACTCGGAGCATTGGACCATGTTCTTCGACGGTTCCAAAATGCTCAATGGTTCCAATGCCGGGGTGGTATTGGTCTCCCCCCGAGGAGATAAGCTCAGATATGTTCTTAAAATCCACTTTGATTCCTCCAATAACAAGGCAGAATATGAAGCACTTTTATATGGGTTGCGCATGGCCATTTCACTCGGCGTCCGTCGCCTCATGGTCTATGGCGACTCAGATTTGGTGGTTAATCAGGTGATGAAAGAGTGGGACGTCAGAAGTCCAGCCATGACTGGTTATTGCAATGCAGTGAGAAAGCTGGAGAAGAAATTCGAGGGGTTAGAACTTCATCACATACCCCGACTGAAAAATCAAGCAGCTGATGATTTGGCAAAAATAGGTTCCAAAAGAGAAGCCATTCCCAGCAATGCGTTTTTGGAACACGTCCACACACCATCAGTTCAGGAGGATCCCTTCACTGAAGAGGCCCCGCAGCCAAAAAGTGCCACGGATCCGACTGAAGTTGAAGTTCCAGCTGTGGTCAACCTGATCATGGAAGTCTTGGTCATCACTCCCGACTGGACCATACCGTACATCACGTACATCCTAAGGAAAGAACTCCCAGAAGAAGAAGAAGAGGCTCGACAGATCGTCCGTCGATCCAAGGCCTTTACAGTCATAAAGGGACAGTTGTATAGAGAAAGCGCGACTGGAGTCAGTCAGAAGTATATAACACCAGAAGAAGGTCAGATGATCCTTGATGATATCAACTCGGGGACCTGTGGTCATCATGCGTCCTCTCGGACCACTGTGGCTAAAGCATACCGAGCGGGATTCTACTGGCCAAGAGCAAATGAAATGGCGAAAGAGATAGTCGACAAATGTGAAGGATGCCAGTATTACTCCAATATGTCGCACAAGCCCGCGTCAGCCCTGAAAACCATTCCACTCGTCTGGCCCTTCGCTGTTTGGGGGCTGGACATGGTTGGACCACTGAGAACGGGCAGGAGTGGCTTCACTCATGTGCTAGTAGCAGTCGACAAGTTCACCAAATGGATTGAAGCTAAGCCTATCAAGAATCTTGATGCTTGCACTGCTATCAGTTTCATCAGAGAGTTGATATTCAGATATGGAGTTTCGCACAGCATCATCACTAAAAATGGGTCAAACTTCGATTCTGACAAATTCAGGGCCTTTTGCGCCTCTCAGGGCACACGAGTCGACTACGCTTCGGTCGCTCACCCCCAGTCGAATGGACAAGCGGAAAGAGCAAACGGCTTAATTCTCAAAGGACTGAAACCTCGATGGATGCACGATCTCAAGCACGCAGCAGGTGCATGGGTCGACGAGCTTCCATCAGTTCTTTGGGGATTGAGGAAAACCCCGAACCGATCGATCGGAAGAACCCCATTCTTTCTGGTCTACGGGGCCGAAGCAGTTTTGCCGAGTGACCTGCTTCACAACGCACCCCGAGTCAAGCTCTACTCTGAAGATGAAGCAGAACAAGCCCGGCAGGACGCAGTCGACCTCCTGGAAGAAGAAAGAGAAATGGCCATGATCCGATCGACCATCTATCAGCAAGACTTGGTCGATTCCATGCCAGAAATGTGAAGAGTCGAGCCTTCCAAGAAGGAGACTTGGTCCTCCGAGTGGATCAACAGAAACCACACAAACTCGCTCCTACTTGGGAAGGTCCCTTCATAGTCACCAGAGTCCTCCACAATGGAGCGTACCACCTTTATAATGTGGAGCTGCTCCATCCCTTTTATACTTGAATTCTCACTCGGATGAGATGTAAAACTTCTGTAGTTTATTTATCAAAGACAAGAGCGTTATAATTTTCCCAGTGATTGTTATTGTTTTTGTTTGCATGAGAAATCCCCCAGTGGGTGGCTTAGCTGTGAATCCGCTTCGCCTAAGTTCATAAAAATAATTTCCAACCGAGTGGTGAGCCAGCCTCTCACTCGGAGGCTTAGCTGCGAACCCGTTTCGCCTAAGTATTTGAAAATCCTACCGAGTGGTGAGCCAGCCTCCCACTTAGGGGCTTAGCTGCAGTCCAGTACTCGCCTAAGTATTTGAAAATCCTACCGAGTGGAGAGCGAGCCTCCCACTCGGGGGCTTAGCTGCAGTCCAGTACTCGCCTAAGTATTTGAAAATCCTACCAAGTGGTGAGCCAGCCTCCCACTCGGGGGCTTAGCTGCAGTCCAATACTCGCCTAAGTTTGAAAAATCCTACCGAGTGGAGAGCGACCCTCCCACTCGGGGGCTTAGCTGCAGTCCAGTACTCGCCTAAGTATTTGAAAATCCTACCAAGTGGTGAGCAACCCTCCCACTCGGGGGCTTAGCTGCAGTCCAGTACTCACCTAAGTATTTAAAAATCCTACCGAGTGGAGAGCGAACCTCCCACTCGGGGGCTTAGCTGCAGTCCAGTACTCGCCTAAGTATTTGAAAAATCCTACCGAGTGTTGAGCGACCCTCCCACTCGGGGGCTTAGCTGCAGTCCAGTACTTGCCTAAGTATTTGAAAATCCTACCGAGTGGTGAGCCAGCCTCCCACTCGGGGGCTTAGCTGCAGTCCAGTACTCGCCTAAGTTTGAAAAATCCTACCGAGTGGTGAGCGACCCTCCCACTCGGGGGCTTAGCTGTAGTCCAGTACTCGCCTAAGTTTGAAAAATCCTACCGAGTGGAGAGCGACCCTCCCACTCGGGGGCTTAGCTGCAGTCTAGTACTCGCCTAAGTATTTGAGAATCCTACCAAGTGGTGAGCAACCCTCCCACTCGGGGGCTTAGCTGCAGTCCAGTACTCGCCTAAGTATTTAGAAATCCTACCGAGTGGAGAGCGACCCTCCCACTCAGGGGCTTAGCTGCAGTCCAGTACTCGCATAAGTATTTGAAAAATCCTACCGAGTGGAGAGCGACCCTCCCACTCGGGGGCTTAGCTGCAGTCCAGTACTCACCTAAGTATTTGAAAATCCTACCAAGTGGTGAGCCAGCCTCCCACTCGGGGGCTTAGCTGAAGTCCAGTACTCGCCTAAGTTTGAAAATCCTACCAAGTGGAGAGCGAACCTCCCACTCGGGGGCTTAGCTGCAGTCCAGTACTCGCCTAAGTATTTGAAAATCCTACCAAGTGGTGAGCAACCCTCCCACTCGGGGGCTTAGCTGCAGTCCAGTACTCGCCTAAGTATTTAAAAATCCTACCGAGTGGAGAGCGACCCTCCCACTCAGGGGCTTAGCTGCAGTCCAGTACTCGCATAAGTATTTGAAAATCCTACCGAGTGAGGAGCCAACCTCCCACTCGGGGGCTTAGCTGCAGTCGAGTACTCGCCTAAGTACGAAACACATCTCAATCCACAAGGACGACGAGGTGCAGGTCGACTACCGCCTTCTCCTTGGGAGCTTCGCCACAAATACAACGTGCGCTCCATCTCACTCCACAAGGACGACGAGGTGCAGGTCGACTGCCACCTTCTCCTTGGGAGCTTCGCCACAAATACAACGTGCGCTCCATCCCACTCCGCAAGGACGACGAGGTGCAGGTCGACTGCCACCTTCTCCTTGGGAGCTTCGCCACAAATACAACGTGTGCTCCATCCCACTCCGCAAGGACGACGAGGTGCAGGTCTACTGCCACCTTCTCCTTGGGAGCTTCGCCACAAATACAATGTGCACTCTATCGCCGACCTTCAAGGACGACGAGGTGCAGGTCGAATGCTACCTTCTCCTTCGGAGCTGTGCCACAAATACAAAAGTTGTCTCGAGTGAAGAACGAGTTCCACTCGACGGAGGATTCGTGAAGATATTCAACGATAAACCAAGTTCAGATAAATCCTAAAGGTTCCGGACCACAGATCGAAGTGCTCGGGCATTCAGCCCGAAAGAGTTTAACGGTTACAAAAACCACTCGGCATTCCGAGACAAATTTAAGGTGGGGCATAATAGTTTGTTCACTCCGCAGGAGGAGGACTGGCAGGCTCGACGAACTCGTCCAGGTCGACGCCGTCCGTGATCCGAGTTGCTGCAACGATGAAAGTCTCCATAAAAGTTTGGAAGTCATGCTTCTGGGTGTTGGTGACCTTGATTGCTGCCAGCTTATCTTGTGGCACATCCTTGTAGTGGACACGAACCAAAGATAGAGCCACATCAGCACCACACCGGGCAGAAGATTTCTTCCACTCCAACACTCGATCAGGGATCTCGTTAAGTCGAGTCATCAGGGACTCAAGATCATTCTGGAGCGTGGCCTCTGGCCAAAGTGCCGTGTCGATCCGTGACATGGCGACCATCAGACGAGCCAAGTAGTCCACAACACCATCGATTCGGGATTCCAGTCGGAGCAGATTCATGGCCGTTTCATCTTTCACGGGAGAATTGATTGGGTCCAAACTTGGCTCAATCCGCCCAGTCTCCCCTTCGAAGTTCTGGCAAAACTATGCATTCACGATCCAAGGATAAGTCAATTTTCGTACGCTGAGTCGACAAAAAACATCAGTCGGAACAAAATGTGTAGCTTCAAGCTTGATGAACAACTTCTTGGCAAGGCTCCTCAGATAGCTCTCCAGATCGTCCCTCCTGCGAGTGATGCCTTCCATCTTCTCGTACAGGTTGAGATTGTCCTTCTTCAAGCGCGTGCACTCCTTGTTGGCTTCGTTCAGAGCAGATTTCATCTTGGTGTTCTCTTCTTCCAGCTGGCCGACCGAAGCCAGTTTCTGTTCGGCCAGAGCGGTTCTGTCATCAGCTTCCTTTTGAGTAGCAGCCAAATCCTGATCCTTCTTCGCCAGAGCTTCTCTCAGTTTTTCTGCAAAGAAACGGTGCTTGATTCAGAAACAGCAGAAGGGTACTCAAGCCTAAGACAAACCAGTCGACAAGCTCGTCTTACCATTGGCATCCTCCTTGGCCTTTTGCTTCTCTGCCTTGGCCAATTCCAGGTCAAGGTTCAGTTGGATCTGCTGTTTCTCCAAGTCAGCAAAGCGAGCTCCAAGATCACAAGATTTCTGCAATCAGGGAGGAGAAGTTATTTCACAGCGAAAAACGACAAAGACAATAAATACTAAGACTACGGTCGATTGTCTGCAGTACACCATAGTCTCGGGGACTACACCAAGTGGGTGCACTTTGCGTGCCCCCACCGGTTATGATCCCACTCGACCGGCCCACCGGAGTCGAGTGCAGGGAGTAAAAAAAGAAGGAGAGAAAGAAGAACTCAGACCATAAAACTCAGACCACAGTCGACTGCCAGCAGTCGACCGCGGTCTCGGGGACTACACCTAGTGGGTGCACTTGGCGTGCCCCCACCGGTTCTGATCCCACTCACCCAGACTGAGTAGAACATACAAACTACCAGTTCGGTTTACACTCGACGCGGCCACACCACATCGAGCGAAAGAATCAAAATACAAAGATTACAGTCGACTGCCAGCAGTCCACCATAGTCTCGGGGACTACACCTAGTGGGTGCACTCAGCGTGCCCCACTAGTTCAAAAATTCAATCGACGCACCCAGTGGGTGTACAGATGCAAAGATTTTCGGAAAGAGAGTCTTCAGATAGCATATCCTAACAAAACAAGTGGTGACCAACTAACCTGAATGTTTCTTTGGAGAGCCGAGCTGGCGTCGTAGGCGGCCTGGCTGGCGTCCCGCACCGTCTTCATCTTCTCCATCATAATGCCCGCCTGGCGTGTGGCTTCCTTGGCAGCATTCACTTCGTCCTCTGGGACATGATGGGTCGCAAAAACCGAAGGTGGGTCGACAGGGGCCTAAGCAGTCGACGAAGAAGGCAAGGCACTCGACAATGGCACGGCAAAAGTGACAGAACCCCGATTGGCATCACCAGCGTCCTGAACGACTGGTTCGGCCCTCGGCGTCGACTGTGGCACCTTGCTTGCAGGAGCTTGCCTATTTTTCCTCTTCAAAGGCCTCTCAGGCTCTTCATCATCATCATCGGGGAGGTCAATAATGTTAGGAACTGTTCAAAGTTCAATCGCCAAAATCACATCACCCAATGGTAGACATTGCAGTTGAGTCGACCAAATAAAGACAGAATGGAAGAAATCATACCCAGATTGGAAGTGACCGCATCCTCCATTACCTCATCATCGTCCCTGTAAGCTGAGGTCCCGGAAGTAGCAGCGCTGCCAGTTCCAAAGTTCGTCCGGTTAAAGCAAGAAAAACAAACAGCATGGGGCGTCGAGTGAATACAAAGGGAGACACTCACGCAGAAGCGACGGGGATGTCAATCTTGATCTTCGGCAACGCCTTCCAAAGCATCGGCTCGGCAACCTTGGGATGCTTTGAAGCTTTTTCAGTTGGAGTTGGCGAAGAGGTCCGAGGACGCTTTGAAGACTGACCAGCCTGAGCAATCGCCTTTCCACGGGCGCTCGGTCGTTCTTGGTCAAGCTTGGACCGCCTCTCCCTGCGAGGAGGCGACTCGACTTCTTCTTTGTCACTTGGGTCGCCGCTTTCTTCGTCCCCTTCACCGTCAGAATCCCATTCGCCACTGTTGCCGCCACTCGCCTCTCCTTCCGGGTCTTGCTCTTGCTCTCTGTTGGGCATTGAATACATTTTGATAAGGGCCTGAAAGAAAGCAGGGAGAACAAAGTCAGTCGACGCAGTATAGGCAACTGCGCGAGTGAATTCAGATTACAATCAGAAGTTCAGAATCGGACCTTCTCTGGTACATGGGACTGGTCGAATGGAGGAACTCTCCTGGCTCCCCTGGGGTTGTCCTTGTTTCCGGTCATGCCCGACAGCCACTTCTCCAATGTGTCGTCATCGACCTCCTCCGGGTGAATCCAAGTGGAGTCGTCAAGACCCGAATACATCCACATCGGATGGTCTCAGGCTTGAAGAGGCTGGATGCGCCGCTGAAGGAAAACCTCCAAGAGATCCATACCGGTGACCCCGTCACGGATAAGCTGGACCACTCGTTCGACCAGCACCCTAACCTGCACCTTCTCCTCTAGGAGAACCTTCAAAGAGGAGGGTTTCCTCACTCGGTCCATGGAAAAAGGAGGGAGGCCAGTCGACTGGTCTTTGCAGTAAAACCAGGTCGACTGCCATCCGCGAACCGAGTCGGGAAGAATCATGGCTGGAAAGGAACTTTTCCCTCTCATCTGAACACCAAGACCCCCACACATCTGAATCACTTGTGTTCTCTCGTCACTCGGATTGGCCTTTTTTACCGTATGAGAACGACAGGTGAAAATGTGCTTGAAAAGACCCAAGTGAGGCCGACAACCCAAGAAATTTTCACACAAAGACACGAAAGCAGTGAGGTACACGATTGTGTTGGGAGTGAAGTGGTGGAGTTGTGCCCCAAAGAAATTCAGAAACCCCCAAAAGAAAGGGTGAGGAGGCAAGGAAAATCCACGGTCGACGTGGGTGGCAAGGAGAACGCGCTCACCCTCCCGAGGTTGCGGCTCGGACTCCTTCCCCGGAAGCCGCGTCGATCCATGGGGGATCCGACCTCCTACGGCTAGGTCGTAGAGGTCTTCTTGGCAGATCGCCGAGTGGATCCACTCGCCCTGGATCCAGCCCTTCGGCAGGCTAGCTCGCGAGGAAGATCCACCCCGACTGGTCGCCTTCCCCTTCGCCTTTGCCGTCGCCTTCTTCGCCCGCTCCAGAGCCACCGTCTTCTCCTTCCCCATCGTCGCCGGTGAGACGCGTACGGAGCGGTGGCGCTGGGGCGAGAGCGAGCGCGACGAAGAAGCTTGAAGAGGAGAAGAGGGAATGGGAACGCACTGTCCAAGAAACCCCCATCCGACGCCTTATATGAGGTCGCTTCCGAGTGGCTGACTGGTAGGCCCGGGCGGTCCTGTCAAATCCCGTAACAATCGCGCGCGCGATACGTGGCGAAAAAGGTGGCGCGGAGATCAAGGCAGCTCCACCCTATCCCATCCGATTACTGCGGCCTCCCCCGTCCCGCACGCTTCCCAAAATCTGAATCCCGCGAAATCTGCGGGCAGCAGAACAACTTGTCAGACGGAAGATCTCCTCCATGCCATCACTCGGAGCCTTTCAAGTAAAGAAACTCACTCGACAAAATACTAAGAATGGATCAAGGCGACTAAAAAGGAAGTTGTTGTCATCGCTCAGGTTCATTGATCCGAAACAAGATATGCTCATGGCATGAAAAATGAGTCGGAGAAATTCTCAACTCCTTCCCCACTCAAACCTCGATCCATTCGGGGGCTAATGATGAAGCTATGTACCTAGGGGAGCGTCATGGACCTATCCCAATTGCCCTACCCAAGGACATCTCTAGATGTAATCACCTTTCAATCGACTTGGAGGTGTTCCACTCGACAGACTCGAAGACACTCGACCAAGAAGCAATCACTCGACCAAGACCCAACCACTCGACGGCCAGGAGACCTAAAGGCACTCCGCATGCTAACGGTCGGTTATTAAGTAGCTTTTATGGTCATCATAGCACTTTATTAGGGGCGTTACCAGTAACACCTGACCTTAATGTATTTAAAACCCTGCACAACTGAGAGCCGGAGGGGTCCGGCAAACTCTATATAAGCCACCCCCCTCCTCAGTGTAAAGGGTTCGCACCCCTGTAATTCATACACGCATAATCCAGTCGACCACCTCCAGGCTCCGAGATGTAGGGCTATTACTTCCTCCGAGAAGGGCCTGAACTCGTAAACCTCGTGTGCTTACAACTACTCCATAGCTAAGATCTTGCCTCTCCATACCTACCCCCCTAGATTACTGTCAGACTTAGAACCACGACAGCAGTGCCATAAATAAGTTGCACTATCATTATTAACTTTGCATCTTTTGGCTTCAATATTGTGAATATGTGTATCACTACGATCGAGATCCAACAAACCAATTTCATTGGGTGTTTAACCATAGAAGGTTTTATTCATGTAAACAGAACAACAATTATTCTCTAACTTAAATGAATAATAGTATTGCAATAAACATGATCAAATCATATTCATGCTCAACGCAAACACCAAATAACATTTATTTAGGTTCAACTCTAATCTCGAAAGTATAGGGAGTGTGCGATGATGATCATATCATTCTTGGAACAACTTCCAACACACATCATCACTTCACCCTTAACTAGTCTCTGTTCATTCTGCAACTCCCGTTTCAATTTACTACTCTTAGCAACTGAACTAGTATCAAACACCGAGGGGTTGCTATAAACACAAGTAAAGTACACATCAATAACATGTATATGAAATATACCTTTGTTCATTTTGCCATCCTTCTTATCAGCCAAGTATCTAGGGCAGTTCCACTTCCAGTGATCATTTCCTTTGCAGTAGTAGCACTCAGTTCCAAGCTTGGGTCTAGCTTTGGGTTTCTTCATGGGAGCAGCAACTTGCTTGCTATTCTTATTTGAAGTTCCCTTTCTTTCCCTTTGCCCTTTTCTTGAAACTAGTGGTCTTGTTAACCATCAACACTTGATGATATTTCTTGATTTCTACCTTCGCCGATTTGAGCATCGCGAAGAGCTCGGGAATTAATTTCGTCATCACTTGCGTATTATAATTCATCGCGAAGTTCTAGTAACTTGGTGATAGTGACTAGAGAAATCTGTCAATCACCTTTTTATCTCAAAGATTAACTCCCACTTGATTCAAGCGATTGTAGTACTCAGATAATCTGAGCACATGCTCACTGGTTGAGCTATTCTTCACCATCTTGTAGGCAAAGTACTGTCAGAGGTCTCATACCTCTCGACACGTGCATGAGTATGAAAACAATTTCAACTCTTAGAACATCTTATATGTTCCGTGGCGTTCAAAACATTTTTGAAGTCCCGTTTCTAAGCCATAAAGCATGGTGCACTAAACTATTAAGTAGTAATCATACCGAGCTTTGTCAAACGTTCATAACGTGTGCATCTGCTCCTGCTATAGGTCTATCACCTAGCGGTGCATCAAGGACATAATTCTTCTGTGCAACAATGAGGAAGTTCATGATAAATTATCATAAATTATCACCTAACTACATCGCAAGCTATTGATCTACAACATAGATATGCAAATACTATCAGGACTAAGTTCATGATAAATTAAAGTTCAGTTTAATCAAATTATTAAAGAACTCCCACATAGATAGACATCCCTCTAATCATCTAAGTGATCATGTGATCCATATGAACTAAACCATGTCCGATCATCACGTGAGATGGAGTAGTTTTCAATGGTGAACATCACTATGTTGATCATATCTTCTATATGATTCACGCTCGACCTTTCGGTCTCCAGTGTCCCGAGGCCATATCTGCATATGCTAGGTTCGTCAAGTTTAACCCGAGTATTCTGCATGTGCAAAACTGGCTTGCACCCGTTGTATGTGAACGTAGAGCTTATCACAACCGATCATCACGTGGTGTCTCCGCACGACAAACTTTCGCAACGGTGCATACTCAGGGAGAACACTTGTACCTTGAAATTTAATGAGAGATCATCTTATAATGCTACCGTCGATCTAAGCAAAATAAGATGCGTAAAAGATAAACATCACATGCAATCAATATAAGTGATATGATATGGCCATCATCATCTTGTGCTTGTGATCTCCATCTCCGAAGCACCATCATGATCACCATCGTCACCGGCGCGACACCTTGATCTCCATCGTAGCATCGTTGTCATCTCGCCAATTATTGCTTCTAAGACTATTGCTACCGCTTAGTGATAAAGTAAAGCCATTACAGGGCGATTGCATTGCATACAATAAAGCGACAACCATACGGCTCCTGCCAGTTGACGATAACTCGGTTACAAAACATGATCATCTCATACAATAAAATATAGCATCATGTCTTGACCATATCACATCACAACATTCCCTACAAAAACAAGTTGGACGTCCTCTACTTTGTTGTTGCAAGTTTTACATGGCTGCTAGGGGCTGAGCAAGAACCGTTCTTACCTACGCATCAAAACCACAATGATAGTTTGTCAAGTTAGTGCTCTTTTAACCTTCTGAAGGACCGGGCATAGCCACACTCGGTTCAACTAAAGTTGGAGAAACTGACACCCGCTAGCCACCTGTGTGCAAAGCACGTTGGTAGAACCAGTCTCGCGTAAGCGTACGCGTAATGTCGGTCTGGGCCGCTTCATCCAACAATACCTCTGAACCAAAGTGTGACACGCTGGTAAGCAGTATGACTTGTATCGTCCACAAATCACTTGTGTTCTACTCGTGCATATAACATCTACGCATAAACCTGGCTCGGATGCCACTGTTGGGAACGTAGTATTTCCAAAAAAAATCCTACGCACATGCAAGATCATGGTGATGTATAGCAACGAGAGGGAAGAGTATCGTCCACGTACCCTCATAGACCGTAAGTGGAAGCGTTATGAGAACGCGGTTGATATAGTCGAACGTCTTCACAATCCAACCGATCCAAGTACCAAACGCACAACACCTCCGAGTTCAGCACACGTTCAGCTCGATGAAGTCCCATGAACTCCGATCCAGCAGAGCTTCACGGGAGAGTTCCGTCAGCACGACGGCGTGATGACGGTGATGATGTTGCTACCGACGCAGGGCTTCTCCTAAGCACCACTATGATATGATCGAGGTGGATTATGGTGGAGGGGGGCACCGCACACGACTAAGGGATCAATGATCAACTTGTGTCTTCTAGGGTGCCCCCTGCCCCCGTATATAAAGGAGCAAGGGGGGAGGTCATCGGGAACGTAGTAATTTCAAAAATTTCCTACGCACACGCAAGATCATGGTGATGCATAGCAACGAGAGGGGAGAGTGTTGCCTACGTACCAACGCAGACCGACTGCGGAAGCGATCACACAACGTAGAGGAAGTAGTCGTACGTCTTCTTTCCGATCCGACCGATCCAAGCACCGTTACTCCGGCACCTCCGAGTTCTTAGCACACGTACAGCTCGATGACGATCCCCGGGCTCCGATCCAGCAAAGCTTCGGGGAGGAGTTCCGTCAGCACGACGGCGTGGTGACGATCTTGATGTTCTACCAACACAGGGCTTCGCCTAAGCACTACAACGATATGATCGAGGTGGAATATGGTGGCAAGGGGCACCGCACACGGCTAAGGAATGATCTCAATGATCAACTTGTGTGTCTAGAGGTGCCCCCTGCCTCTGTATATAAAGGAGCCAAGGGGGAGGGGTGCGGCCAGCCCTATGGAGGCGCAGGAGGAGTCCTCCAACCGGGAGTAGGACCCCCCCCCCCAATCCTATTCCAAATAGGATTCCCAAGGGGGAAAGAGAGAGAGAGGTGGCCGGCCACCTCTCCTAGTCCTAATAGGACTAGGCGAGGGGGAGGCGCGCAGCCCACTATGGGCAGCCCCTTTCACCTTTCCACTAAAGCCCAATAAGGCCCATATGGCTCCCGGGGGTTCCGGTAACCTCCCGGTAATCCGGTAAAATCCCGATTTCACCCGGAACACTTCCGATATCCAAACATAGGCTTCCAATATATCAATCTTTATGTCTCGACCATTTCGAGACTCCTCGTCATGTCCGTGATCACATCCGGGACTCCGAACAACCTTCGGTACATCAAAATGCATAAACTCATAATAACTGTCATCGTAACGTTAAGCGTGCGGACCCTACGGTTCGAGAACAATGTAGACATGACCGAGACACATCTCTGGTCAATAACCAATAGCGGGACCTGGATGCCCAAATTGGCTCCTACATATTCTACGAAGATCTTTATCGGTCAGACCGCATAACAACATACGTTGTTCCCTTTGTCATCGGTATGTTACTTGCCCGAGATTCGATCGTCGGTATCCAATACCTAGTTCAATCTCGTTACTGGCAAGTCTCTTTACTCGTTCCGTAATACATCATCCTGCAACTAACTCATTAGTTGCAATGCTTGCAAGGCTTATGTGATGTGCATTACCGAGAGGGCCCAAAGATACCTCTCCGACAATCGGAGTAACAAATCCTAATCTCGAAATACGCCAACCCAACATCTACCATTGGAGACACCTGTAGAGCTCCTTTATAATCACCCAGTTACGTTGTGACGTTTGGTAGCACACAAAGTGTTCCTCCGGCAAACGGGAGCTGCATAATCTCATAGTCGTAGGAACATGTATAAGTCATGAAGAAAGCAATAGCAACATACTAAACGATCGGGTGCTAAGCTAATGAATGGGTCATGTCAATCAGATCATTCAACTAATGATGTGACCTCGTTAATCAAATAACAACTCTTTGTTCATGGTTAGGAAACATAACCATCTTTGATTAACGAGCTAGTCAAGTAGAGGCATACTAGTGACACTCTGTTTGTCTATGTATTCACACATGTATTATGTTTCCGGTTAATACAATTCTAGCATGAATAATAAACATTTATCATGATATAAGGAAATAAATAATAACTTTATTATTGCCTCTAGGGCATATTTCCTTCAGTCTCCCACTTGCACTAGAGTCAATAATCTAGATTACACTGTAATGATCCTAACACCCATGCGAGCCTTGGTGCTGATCATGTTTTGCTCGTGGAAGAGGCTTAGTCAACGGGTCTGCTACATTCAGATCCGTATGTATCTTGCAAATCTCTATGTCTCCCACCTGGACTAGATCCCGGATGGAATTGAAGCGTCTCTTGATGTGCTTGGTTCTCTTGTGAAATCTGGATTCCTTTGCCAAGGCAATTGCACCAGTATTGTCACAAAAGATTTTCATTGGACCCGATGCACTAGGTATGACACCTAGATCGGATATGAACTCCTTCATCCAGACTCCTTCGTTTGCTGCTTCCGAAGCAGCTATGTACTCCGCTTCACATGTAGATCCCGCCATGATGCTTTGTTTAGAATTGCACCAACTGACAGCTCCACCGTTTAATGTAAACACGTATCCGGTTTGCGATTTAGAATCGTCCGGATCAGTGTCAAAGCTTGCATCAACGTAACCGTTTACAATGAGCTCTTTGTCACCTCCATATACGAGAAACATATCCTTAGTCCTTTTCAGGTACTTCAGGATGTTCTTGACCGCTGTCCAGTGATCCACTCCTGGATTACTTTGGTACCTCCCTGCTAAACTTATAGCAAGGCACACATCAGGTCTGGTACACAGCATTGCATACATGATAGAGCCTATGGCTGAAGCATAGGGAACTCTTTCATTTTCTCTCTATCTTCTGCATGGTCGGGCATTGAGTCTGACTCAACTTCACACCTTGTAACACAGGCAAGAACCCTTTCTTTGCTTTATCCATTTTGAACCTTCTTCAAAATCTTGTCAAGGTATGTGCTTTGTGAAAGTCCAATTAAGCGTCTTGATCTATCTCTATAGATCTTTATGCCTAATATGTAAGCAGCTTCACCGAGGTCTTTCATTAAAAAACTCTTATTCAAGTATCCCTTTATGCTATCCAGAAATTCTATATCATTTCCAATCAGTAATATGTCATCCACATATAATATCAGAAATGCTACAGAGCTCCCACTCACTTTCTTGTAAATACAGGCTTCTCCGAAAGTCTGTATAAAACCAAATGCTTTGATCACACTATCAAAGCGTTTATTCCAACTCCAAGAGGCTTGCACCAGTCCATAAATGGATCGCTGGAGCTTGCACACTTTGTTAGCTCCCTTTCGATCGACAAAACCTTCCGGTTGCATCATATACAACTCTTCTTCCAGAAATCCATTCAAGAATGCAGTTTTGACATCCATCTGCCAAATTTCATAATCATAAAATGCGGCAATTGCTAACATGATTCGGACAGACTTAAGCATCACTACGGGTGAGAAGGTCTCATCGTAGTCAACCCCTTGAACTTGTCGAAAACCTTTTGCGACAAGTCGAGCTTTGTAGACAGTAATATTACCGTCAGCGTCAGTCTTCTTCTTGAAGATCCATTTATTCTCAATTGCTTGCCGATCATCGGGCAAGTCAACCAAAGTCCATACTTTGTTCTCATACATGGATCCCATCTCAGATTTCATGGCTTCAAGCCATTTTGCGGAATCTGGGCTCACCATCGCTTCTTCATAGTTCGTAGGTTCATCGTGATCTAGCAGCATGATTTCCAGAACAGGATTACCGTACCACTCTGGCGCGGTTCTCACTCTGGTTGATCTACGAGGTTCAGTAGTATCTTGTCCTGAAGTTTCATGATCATTATCATTAGCTTCCTCACTAATTGGTGTAGGTGTCGCACAAACAGTTTTCTGTGATGTACTACTTTCCAATAAGGGTGCAGGTACAGTTACCTCATCAAGTTCTACTTTCCTCCCACTCACATATTTCGAGAGAAACTCCTTCTCCAGAAAGTTTCCGAATTTAGCAACAAAAGTCTTGCCTTCGGATCTGCGATAGAAGGTGTATCCAATAGTTTCCTTTGGATATCCTATGAAGACACTCTCCGATTTGGGTTCAAGCTTATCAGGTTGAAGCTTTTTCACATAAGCATCGCCGCCCCAAACTTTCAGAAACGACAACTTTGGTTTCTTGCCAAACCATAGTTCATAAGGCGTCGTCTCAACGGATTTCGATGGTGCCCTATTTAACTTGAATGCGGCCGTCTCTAAAGCATAACCCCAAAATGATAGCGGTAAATCAGTAAGAGACATCATAGATCGCACCATATCTAGTAAAGTACGATTACGATGTTCGGACACACCATTACGCTGTGGTGTTCCAGGTGGCGTGAGTTGCGAAACTATTCCGCATTGCTTCAAATGTACACCAAACTCGTAACTCAAATATTCTCCTCCACGATCAGATCGTAGAAACTTTATTTTCTTTTTACGATGATTTTCAACTTCACTCTGAAATTCTTTGAACTTTTCAAATGTTTCAGACTTACGTTTCATTAAGTAGATATACCCATATCTGTTTAAGTCATCTGTGAAGGTGAGAAAATAACGATATCCGCCACGAGCCCCAATATTCATCGGACCACATACATCTGTATGTATGATTTCCAACAAATCTGTTTCTCTCTCCATAGTACCGGAGAACGGTGTTTTAGTCATCTTGCCCATGAGGCACGGTTCGCAAGTACCAAGTGATTCATAATCAAGTGGTTCCAAAAGTCCATCAGTATGGAGTTTCTTCATGCGCTTTACACCGATATGACCTAAACGGCAGTGCCACAAATAAGTTGCACCATCATTATCAACTCTGCATCTTTTGGCTTCAACATTATGAATATGTGTATCACTACTATCGAGATTCAATAAGAATAGACCACTCTTCAAGGGTGCATGACCATAAAAGATATTACTCATATAAATAGAACAACCATTATTCTCTGATTTAAATGAATAATCGTCTCGCATTAAACAAGATCCAGATATAATGTTCATGCTAAACGCTGGCACCAAATAACAATTATTTAGGTCTAATACTAATCCCGAAGGTAGATGTAGAGGTAGCGTGCCGACCGCGATCACATCGACTTTGGAACCGTTTCCCACTTGCATCGTCACCTCGTCCTTAGCCAATCTTCGCTTAATCCGTAGTCCCTGTTTCGAGTTGCAAATATTACCAACAGAACCAGTATCAAATACCCAGGTGCTACTGCGAGCATTAGTAAGGTACACATCAATAACATGTATATCACATATACCTTTGTTCACCTTGCCATCCTTCTTATCCGCCAAATACTTGGGGCAGTTCCGCTTCCAGTGACCAGTCTGCTTGCAGTAGAAGCACTCAGTTTCAGGCTTAGGTCCAGACTTGGGTTTCTTCTCTTGAGCAACAACTTGCTTGCCGTTCTTCTTGAAGTTCCCCTTCTTCTTCCCTTTGCCCTTTTTCTTGAAACTAGTGGTCTTGTTGACCATCAACACTTGATGCTCCTTTTTGATTTCTACCTCCGCAGCTTTCAGCATTGCGAAGAGCTCGGGAATAGTCTTATTCATCCCTTGCATATTATAGTTCATCACGAAGCTCTTGTAGCTTGGTGGCAGTGATTGGAGAATTCTGTCAATGACGCAATCATCTGGAAGATTAACTCCCATCTGAATCAAGTGATTATTATACCCAGACATTTTGAGTATATGTTCACTGACAGAACTGTTCTCCTCCATCTTGCAGCTATAGAACTTATTGGAGACTTCATATCTCTCAATCCGGGCATTTGCATGAAATATTAACTTCAACTCCTGGAACATCGCATATGCTCCATGACGTTCAAAACGTCGTTGAAGTCCCGATTCTAAGCCGTAAAGCATGGCACACTGAACTATCGAGTAGTCATCAGCTTTGCTCTGCCAGACGTTCATAACATCTGGTGTTGCTCCAGCAGCAGGCCTAGCACCCAGCGGTGCTTCCAGGACGTAATTCTTCTGTGCAGCAATGAGGATAATCCTCAAGTTACGGACCCCGTCCGTGTAATTGCTACCATCATCTTTCAACTTTGCTTTCTCAAGGAACGCATTAAAATTCAACGGAACAACAGCACGGGCCATCTATCTACAATCAAACATACATAAGCAAGATACTATCAGGTACTAAGTTCATGATAAATTTAAGTTCAATTAATCAAATTACTTAAAGAACTCCCACTTAGATAGACATCCCTCTAATCCTCTAAGTGATCACGTGATCCAAATCAATTAAACCATGTCCGATCATCACGTGAGATGGAGTAGTTTCATTGGTGAACATCACTATGTTCATCATATCTACTATATGATTCACGCTCGACCTTTCGGTCTCCGTGTTCCGAGGCCATATCTGCATATGCTTGGCTCGTCAAGTATAACCTTAGTATTCTGCGTGTGCAACTGTTTTGCACCCATTGTATTTGAACATAGAGCCTATCACACCCGATCATCACGTGGTGTCTTAGCACGAAGAACTTTCGCAACGGTGCATACTCAGGGAGAACACTTCTTGATAATTTTAGTGAGAGATCATCTTATAATGCTACCGTCAATCAAAGCAAGATAAGATGCATAAAAGATAAACATCACATGCAATCAATATAAGTGATATGATATGGCCATCATCATCTTGTGCCTATGATCTCCATCTCCGAAGCACCGTCATGATCACCATCGTCACCGGCGCGACACCTTGATTTCCATCGTAGCATCGTTGTCATCTCGCCAATCTTATACTTCCGTGACTATCGCTACCGCTTAGTGATAAAGTAAAGCATTACAGCGCGATTGCATTGCATACAATAAAGCGACAACCATATGGCTCCTGCCAGTTGCCGATAACTCGGTTACAAAACATGATCATCTCATACAATAAAATTTAGCATCATGTCTTGACCATATCACATCACAACATGCCCTGCAAAAACAAGTTCATGGTGATGCATAGCAACGAGAGGGGAGAGTGTTGTCTACGTACCCTCGTAGACCGAAGCGGAAGCGTTGACGCAACATAGAGGAAGTAGTCGTACGTCTTCCCGGTCCAACCGATCCAAGCACCATTACTCCGGCACCTCCGAGTTCTTGACACACGTATAGCTCGATGACGCACCCCGGGCTCTGATCCAGCAAAGCTTCGGGGAGGAGTTTCGTCAGCACGACGGCGTGGTGACGATCTTGATGTTTAACCGTCGCAGGGCTTCGCCTAAGCACCGCTACAATATGATCGAGGTGTAATATCGTGGAGGGGGCACCGCACACGGCTAAGGAACGATCACGAAGATCAACTTGTGTGTCCTAGGGTGCCCCCCTGCCCCCGTATATAAAGGAGCCAAAGGGGGGTGCGGCCGGCCCTAGTAGGAGGCGCGCAGGAAGAGTCCTACTCCTGCCAGGAGTAGGACTCCCCTCCCTTTCCTTGTCCAAGTAGGAGAGGGGGAAGGAAGGAAGAGAGGAGAGGAAGGAAAGGGGGGCGCCGCCCCTCCCTCCTTGTCCAATTCGGACTAGGGGGAGAGGGGGCGCGCAGCCTGCCCTGGCTGCCTTTCCTCTTCTCCACTTTAGGCCCATGAGGCCCATTAACCCCCCGGGGGGTTCCGGTAACCCCCCGGTTCTCCGGTTTTATCCGAAACTTCCCCGGAACACTTCCGGTGTCCGAATATAGCCGTCCAATATATCAATCTTTATGTCTCGACCATTTCGATACTCCTCGTCATGTCCGTGATCACATCCGGGACTCCGAACAACCTTCGGTACATCAAAATACATAAACTCATAATGAAACTGTCATCGTAACTTTAAGCGTGCGGACCCTATGGTTCGAGAACAATGTAGACATGACCGAGACACGTCTCCGGTCAATAACCAATAGCGTGACCTGGATGCCCATATTGGCTCCTACATATTCTACGAAGATCTTTATCGGTCAGACCGCATAACTACATACGTTGTTCCCTTTGTCATCGGTATGTTACTTGCCCGAGATTCTATCGTCGGTATCCAATACCTAGTTCAATCTCGTTACCGGCAAGTCTCTTTACTCGTTCCGTAATACATCATCTCACAACTAACACATTAGTTGCAATGCTTGCAAGGCTTATGTGATGTGTATTACTAAGAGGGCCCAGAGATACCTCTCCGTCAAATGGAGTGACAAATCCTAATCTCGAAATACGCCAACCCAACATGTACCTTTGGAGACACCTGTAGAGCTCCTTTATAATCACCCAGTTACGTTGTGACGTTTGGTAGCACACAAAGTGTTCCTCAGGTAAACGGGAGTTGCATAATCTCATAGTCATAGGAGCATGTATAAGTCATGAAGAAAGCAATAGCAACATACTAAACGATTGGGTGCTAAGCTAATGGAAATGGGTTATGTCAATCAGATCATTCAACTAATGATGTGATCCCATTAATCAAATAACAACTCTTTGTTTGTGGTTAGGAAACATAACCATCTTTGATTAACGAGCTAGTCAAGCAGAGGCATACTAGTGACACTCTGTTTGTCTATGTATTCACACATGTATTATGTTTCCGGTTAATACAATTCTAGCATGAATAATAAACATTTATCATGATCTAAGGAAATAAATAATAACTTCATTATTGCCTCTAGGGCATATTTCCTTCAGGAGGCCGGTCGGCCCCTGTAGGGTGCGCCAGGAGGAGGAGTCCTCCTCCTAGGAGTAGGACTCCCCTTTCCTACTCCTACTAGGAGGAGGAAAGGAAGGGGGAAAGGGAGAAGGAAGGAGAGGGAGGAAAGGAGGAAAGGGGGCCGCCCCCCTAGTCCAATTCGGTTTGGGCTAGGAGGGCGCGCGCCCTGCCTCCTCTCTTCCACCACTTAGCCCATGAGGCCCAATACTTCTTCCCCATATTCCCGTAACTCTCCGGTACTCCGAAAAATACCCGAATCACTCGGAACCTTTCCGATGTCTGAATATAGTCGTCCAATATATCGATATTTACGTCTCGACCATTTCGAGACTCCTCGTCATGTCCCTGATCTCATCTGGGACTCCGAACTACCTTCGGTACATCAAATCACATAAACTCATAATACCGATCGTCACCGAACGTTAAGCGTGCGGACCCTACGGGTTCAAGAACTATCTAGACATGACCGAGACATGTCTCCAAAAAAATAGCCAATAGCGGAACCTGGATGTTCATATTGGCTCCTACATATTCTACGAAGATCTTTATCGGTCAAACCGCATAACAACATACGTTGTTCCCTTCACTAGTGCAGAACCGGGCAATAGCACCGGTTCGTAAGTCCCTTTAGTGCCGGTTCAGGAACCGGCACTAAAGTTTCGACACTAAAGCCCCCCCCCCTTTAGTACCGGTTCAGCATGAACCGGTGCTAAAGGGGAACCACATGGCACGAGCCAGCTCCGGGGGCCGGGAGCCCTTTAGTACCGGTTGGTAACACCAACCGGTACTAAATGGTTGTGGGTTTTTGTTTTATTTTGTATTTTTCAATTAAATTTGTGTTATCAATTTAATTTAGGATTGTTTTACGTTATAATGAGTTGTAGTCGTCACCATCATCATCATCGCATATTAATAAATAAATAAACTCTAGCTAGCTAAAAATCATCATAGTTGTCTAATTACCACTATTTAATCATCATAGTCATTACCGCTAGCTATCTAATCATCATCAACGCTGGCTAGCTTAAAGAGGAAACATTCACTTTGTAACAGAAGCAAAGATATCATCAAGTTCAACATAATCATCACCAACATCGAAGTTCAGGACACGGACATGAGACAAGTACTAATTAAAAGCATGAACTAGTAGCGACTGATCCTGCTGCTCCCTCTCAGGTAGAATAGCATAGAACATGTATAGCTCTTCTGATTCATCATACTGGAGCATGCAGATGAATCTGTCTCCTAATCTTGGGTTGCGCTTCTCCTTGCTGCCCCCTAGTACTTCTCTGCGATCGTTAACAATTTTGCTCCAATCTTTCACTATTAAGCATTCTTCGCTTTCAGAAATCCTGAATGCACTCATGTGCAATGTAGGAAATCTTGGTTGTAAGCTAACCATTGACATGCGACCTTTTGTCTCGATCCACTGAGGCACAACTGTCATCGGAAGTCCCTGTTGAAGAACATCGTATAGTAATTAATATACTAAGCAATGAAAGTTTAGCTCCAAAAATAATGTATGCAAAAGATGCACTAATTAAGGACAAATATTTAAAATCTTACCATCTTTCGATTATAGATGTGACCGTAGTTCAATACGATCACCATTGGTCGCACGTTTTGAGTACTAACATTTCTAAGTTTAGGAAATTTTTTTGTCTTGACAGTATTAAGATCCTCAAGCCATGAAACATAATGACTTATCTCCTGCAGTTTAGTTGAGCCCCGGGGCAGTAGTAGGTCCTGTCTACCAAGCACCGGACATGTTTGCTTGAACCGAAATAAGCTGACAATACAAATTAGTTGTCAACTATTTTTGAATAAACTGTATGAAAGACATAAACATATGCATGCATGGTTGAGAAAAACTCACCAAATGGTAGAACTGGAGGCGTTTGCACATCGACCCAGATGTCTATATTACCTTCAATATCATCTTCCAGACGAATATCAAAGGTGATAACCATATCAGGCTCAAATGCATAAGCCTTGCATAGGGCTTGCCAAGTTTTGCATTCAAAATGGGTGTATGTGTCTCCATTATATAATTTGACGTTGAAAGTATACCCATGCTCCGTCTTCAAGTAAACTCTCTTTACCTCCATATCATCTATAGCACTAAAACCTATCTTATCCAAGACAAAAATTCTTGCATGGCAGGGGATGCGCTAGTAGAATAGTGAAAATTTAAAATTATAAGTTGAAGCAAATGAAGCATAAGTTTTGCATTCAAATAATAATTGACAAAGTGACTTACTGTATCAACTTCGAATGTCTCATCCAGCTTGATGCTGAAGCGCCTACCATCAACAAGGAAATTTTGGTCGCACAGGCCGCGCTGGTCTTCACAGTGTTCGCACATAATAAAATCTTTTTCGTCGTCAGATGACATTTCCTATGTTCATATAGGTGAAACATTAAACACCTATATCTAGCCAAATATATATTCATCTAACATTTGACATTAATATATCTAACTATATTCATCTCTAACAATTGACATTACTATATATTTAACTTTTCTATCGAATTCATCTAACATTCGACATTAATGTAACATTTATATAAACTAAAAATATATAAAAAAATTAAATAAACAGAAAAACTCATTAACAAATAATATTTTAATTAGATCATCAAATCTCAGATACCTAAATTTTCTTACTAAAAATAAACTACTTATATTAATTATTCAACTAGTTCAAATCTCATATACCTAAATAAACTAGTTCGATAATTTTCTTACTAAAAATAAACTAGTTATATTAATTATTCAACTAGTTCAAATCTCATATACCTAATTAATATCTAGCTATATTCATCTCTAACAATTGACATTAATATATATTTAACTTCTCTATCTAATTCATCTAACATTCGACATTAATCTAATATTCGATCATCTAATTAACTTTTCTAAAAAACAGAAAACAGAAAATATGTAAAAAAAATGTGTGTGTGTGTGTGTGTATGTGTGTGTATGTATGTGTGTGTATGTGTGTGTACGTGTGTGTGTATACTGCAGTGCCGCCCCGCACGTACGAGCGGGGACGCCGGCGTACGGGGTGGGGGCGGCGGCGTACGTACGGGCCGGTGCGCGCGGCGCGGGTGCGAGAGAGACGTACGGCCGCGGCGATGACGACGGACGGCGGCGGCGTTCGGGGCGGCAGCGCGAGACGACGACGACGACGGGCGGCGGCGGGGACAGCGACGATGACGACGGACGACGGGCGACGGGCGGCGACGACGGGATCGAGCGCCGCGCGCGGCGATGTCTCGCGAGAGGTTGGAGACGAAGTGGGGAGATGAAACTGAAATTTTCGTAAGTGCTATATATATAGGATGGGCCTTTAGTACCGGTTCGTGGCTCCAACCGGTACTAAAGGCCTATTTTCGCCAGGCCAAGCAGCGGGAAATGAAGGCTTTTAGTACCGGTTGGAGCCACCAACCGGTACTAAAGGGGGGGCCTTTAGTACCGGTTGGAGCCACCAACCGGTACTAAAGGCCTTGCGCTGCCACCCCAAAGTATAGTCCCACCTCGCCCGGCGAAGGGCAGCCGCACTGGTTTATAAACCCAGCTGCGGCTACCTCTTCGAACTCCTCTATATAGCAGGCTTCTCGGCCTAATTAATTAAGGCGCGCTGCCCTGTGAGTCTGCTGGCCCTTCTGGGCCTGCATTTGCACACCCTAGGTCTGGCAGGCCTACTGGGCAGCGCGCCAACAAATTTTTTATATAGTTTTTTCTTTTCTGCATTACTTATTTTCTTCTATTTATTTTTGAGTAGTTTTTTATATAGTTTTTTCTTTTCTGCATTATTTATTTTCTTCTATTTATTTTTGAGTAATTTTTTTGTATAGTTTTTTTATTTTCTTCTGGAAATTGAATGCTGCATACTGAACAATTAGGTAAATGACCGAAAAACAACAAATGATGTCAGAACATGTTGGAAATTGATGAAATCGCTTTAAATGCTGGATACTGAACACAAAAGAAGTCCGGAGTTCAAATAAGTTTAAAAAACATTGAAGTGGCCATGTAACAGATGAAGTGCGTCCAGTTTTTGCCGTGACCCTCTCTACTCTTTCGCGCATGCTATGCGGGTGATATGATGATACCATGCCAAGTTTCAACATTTTCAGATTCATTTTGTAGTGATTTTCAATTTCACGGTCATTTAGCTCTCTAAACAATTAGGTAAATGACCGAAAAACAACAAATGATGTCAGAACATGTTGGAAATTGATGACGTCGCTTTAAATGCTGCATACTGAACACAAAAGAAGTCCGGAGTTCAAATAAGTTTAAAAAACATTGAAGTGGCCATGTAACAGATGAGTTCTCGTCCGAAACCCTGATACTCGGAAAGAGTATGTCCAGTTTGTACACGAAGTGCGTCCAGTTTTTGCCGTGACCCTTTCTACTCTTTCGCGCATGCTATGCGGGTGATATGATGATACCATGCCAAGTTTCAGCATTTTCAGGATTCATTTTGTAGTGATTTTCAATTTCACGGTCATTTAGCTCTCTAAACAATTAGGTAAATGACCGAAAAACAACAAATGATGTCAGAACATGTTGGAAATTGATGACGTCGCTTTAAATGCTGCATACTGAACACAAAACAAGTCCGGAGTTCAAATAAGTTATTAAAAATAAAAAAGAGGTGCAATGCTGGTTAATTTGCTTCAAGCCATTCGGAATAGTGTAGACTGCACTGCACATAGCTCAGTGCAATCTATGCTATTCCACAAGGCTTGAAGCTAATAAACATGTAGGTGAGCATTGCAACTCTTCGTCATTGTCTGTGCACTCACGGCTTATAAACCGCTCATACTGCCTCTCTCTTGGCGAAGATCACAAGATAGTTTGGTTAAATTGCATTACTTGTAAGTCCAGTTAACATGGATGCTTATGATGCAAGAGCAACAGCAAAAGTGAAAATTTGGCACAAATAGGTAGTTGTGTAACTAAAATAGGTAGGAGGAGAGATAGCTCTTATGTCACAAAAAAGAAGTTGTATCAAACCTTTTATGTCAGATCTAGAACAAACCAATCGGTATCGCCATCATACAGCCCAACCGTGGCTCGTGATGCATATATATGCATATCAAATGCACGGTTGGATGTATGATGGCGAATCCAAATGATTTGTATTCAGTCGAAGAACTGGTAGATGTATGTAGTCAATGAACTGAAAGACTTATGCAGGGAAGGCGAGAGGTGGGCTATATATAGGGTCGTCTGGCTCACAAAGTGATTGTGGTAGTTTCGATCCAACGACTCACATGAGCTAGGAAGAAACACACCCTTGATCCAACGACTCGCAAGAGCTAGAAAGAAACACACGATCCGTGTGATTCTTCCTGATTGGTAGGATGCACATTAGTACCCACTCCGGACTCCGAAACCCTGATACTCGGAAAGAGTTTGTCCAGTTTGTACACGAAGTGCGTCCAATTTTTGCCGTGACCCTCTCTACTCTTTCGTGCATGCTATGCGGGTGATATGATGATACCATGCCAAGTTTCAACATTTTCAAGATTCATTTTGTAGTGATTTTCAATTTCACGGTCATTTAGCTCTCTAAACAATTAGGTAAATGACCGAAAAACAACAAATGATGTCAGAACATGTTGGAAATTGATGACGTCACTTTAAATGTTGCATACTGAACAAAAAAGAAGTCCGGAGTTTAAATAAGTTATTAAAAATAAAAAAGAGGTGCAATGCTGGTTAATTTGCTTCAAGCCATTCGGAATAGTGTAGACTGCACTGCACATAGCTCAGTGCAATCTATGCTATTCCGCAAGGCTTGAAGCTAATCAACATGTAGGTGAGCATTGCAACTCTTCGTCATTGTCTGTGCACTCACGGCTTATAAACCGCTCATACTGCCTCTCTCTTGGCGAGGTGGGACTAAAAACAGCTTGCCATAACCTCATTAGTACCGGTTCGTGGTACGAACCGGCACTAAATGGTGATGGTGGGGCCATAGCCTGACCGCAGGTTGACATAGCTTCTTTAGTACCGGTTCGTGGCATGAACCGGTACTAAAGGTTCGCCACGAACCGGTACTATTGATCGCCGCCACGAACCGGCACTAATGTACACATTAGTGCCGTCTCTAATTCAAACCGGCACTAATGTGCTTCACGTTTGACCCTTTTTCTACTAGTGCTTTGTCATCGGTATGTTACTTGCCCGAGATTCGATCGTCGGTATCTCAATACCTAGTTCAATCTCGTTACCGGAAGTATCTTTACTCGTTCCGTAATACATCATCCCGCAACTAACTCATTAGTTGCAATGCTTGCAAGGTTTAAAGTGATGTGCATTACCGAGAGGGCCTAAAGATACCTCTCCGACCATCGGAGTGACAAATCCTAATCTTGATCTATGCCAACTCAACAAGTACCATCGGAGACACCTGTAGAGCAATTTTATAATCACCCAGTTACGTTGTGACGTTTGGTAGCACACAAAGTGTTCCTTCAGTATTCGGGAGTTGCATAATCTCATAGTCATAGGAACATGTATAAGTCATGAAGAAAGCAATAGCAACAAACTAAACGATCATCGTGCTAAGCTAACAGATGTGTCAAGTCAATCGCATCATTCTCTAATGATGTGATTCCGTTAATCAAATGACAACTCATGTCTATGGTTAGGAAACATAACCATCATTGATTCAACGATCTAATCAAGTAGAGGCATACTAGTGACACTTTGTTTGTCTATGTATTCACACATGTACTAAGTTTCCGGTTAATACAATTCTAGCATGAATAATAAACATTTACCATGATATAAGGAAAAATAAATAACAAATTTATTATTGCCTCTAGGGCATATTTTCCTTCAGTTATGCCTTGCAGTATGCAGAAGATATGAAGCGGTTCTTCAGATGTTCAAACAAAGTACAAGCGAATGTACGAAGTTGACATAAATCATTCTGCTGCTTTCTCGAGCAAGGTAGATGTATTTGAACATATCATTAGCAGCACAGGTTATCCGTACTATGTTATATACTTAGTTTAAATTTCAACCCTATTGTTTTAATTTTTTTGCAGGTTGCCTCTCATCTCTGTCCACAAGGCCTTGCTAGGTCATTGATCTACATGTCCTCCTCTGAACAAGTATCTATGTTATGAATTCAGACATGATGTTATTTAAGTAAATACTTTTGCAGTCACACATATATAGATATGGCTCCTTTGTGACTCAATTAGTACCATGTTACCCTACTATATTGTAGGGATAAACTTCCTTTTGTAGATCTGAAGTATACATAGATTAAGATTGGTTTACTTCTTGATGTGTGCATTACCATTTATTCTTTGCAGATCGTAAGCACGCAAAGTATCTCAAGAAAATTTGTACATTCAATTCATAGCGTCCCCATTTCAGAATCACTGTTCTTAGTGTACTTACATTCATTAATATTTATGTAAGTCACATGAGATTGCTTATATGTAATATTCTGATCACATAACTAACATTTTCAATCTCTATAATTGTCCTCCAAGTACTATGTCTATAGCAATTTTTTTCATCTTAATATCATATATCTACTATGCAAACAAACTTATTCAATTTATGTAGTATCATGTGCATATGACTAATAGCTCCCGCAGCAATGCACGAGGTATTATCTAGTTATATAGAAATGAAAATTACTAAACCGGTTTCCACATTCAGAGACTTTAGAACTAGAATTTAAAGGAAGGAAATAACATGGGAAGAGGATATCATTAGGAACTAAAGATCAAGTTTCAGTCAAGGCAAATCGGTAATCGATCCTCGGACTGTGAGAGCTCCAGCCCCCGCGTCGCTCCTAGGAACGGCACGGGCGGATCCCAGTGCCGGCGACACCACTACTCCCCATCCCCTCCCTTCCTCTCGTCATTGCCGGCGCACGCTGCTACGTCTTGAGCTTGCGTTGGTTTTCCCCGAAGAAGAAGGGATGATGCAACAGAGTAGCATAAGTATTTCTTTCAGTTTTTGAGAACCAAGGTATCAATCCAGTAGGAGGCCACGCTCAAGTCCCTCGTACCTGCACAAAACGATAGCTACTCGCAACCAACGCGATTAGGGGTTGTCAATCCCTTCACGGTCACTTACGAGAGTGAGATCTGATAGATATAATATTTTTGGTATTTTTGGTATAAAGATGCAAAGTAAAAAGTAAAGGCAAAGTAAAAAATAAAAGCAAGATTAAAGTAATGGAGATTGATATGATGAGAATAGATCTGGGGGCCATAGGTTTCACTAGTGGCTTCTCTCAAGAGCATAAGTATTCTACGGTGGGTGAACAAATTACTGTTGAGCAATTGACAGAATTGAGCATAGTTATGAGAATATCTAGGCATGATCATGTATATAGGCATCACGTCCGTGAAAATTAGACCGAAACGATTCTGCATCTACTACTATTACTCCACTCATCGACCGCTATCCAGCATGCATCTAGAGTATTAAGTTAAAAACAGAGTAACGCCTCAAGCAAGATGACATCATGTAGAGAGATAAATTCATGCAATATGAAATGAACCCCATCTTGTTATCCTCAATGGCAACGATGCAATACGTGCCTTGCTGCCCCTACTGTCACTGGGAAAGGACACCGCAAGATCGAACCCAAAGCTAAGCACTTCTCCCATGGCAAGAACTACCAATCTAGTTGGCCAAACCAAACGGATAATTCGAAGAGACTTGCAAAGATAACCAATCATACATAAAAGAATTCAGAGAAGATTCAAATATTATTCATAGATAGACTTGATCATAAACCCACAATTCATCGGTCTCAACAAACACACCGCAAAAAGAAGATTACATCGAATAGATCTCCACAAGAGAGGGGGAGAATTTTGTATTGAGATTCAAAGAGAGAGAAGAAGCCATATAGCTACCAACTATGGACCTGAAGGTCTGAGGTAAACTACTCACACTTCATCGGAGGGGCTAGGATGATGTAGAAGCCCTCCGTGATGACGGCCCTCTTCCGGCGGAGCTCCGGAATAGGCCCCAAGATGGGATCTCGTGGATACAAAAAGTTGGGGCGGTGGAATTAGGTTTTTGGCTCCTGTTCTGATCGTTTGGGGGTACGTAGGTATATATAGGAGGAAGGAGTACGCCGGAGGAGCACCGAGGGGCCCACGAGGCAGGGGGCGCGACCTAGGGGGGCACCCCCCACCCTCGTGACCGCCTCTTTTGTTCCTTAGAGCAGGGTTTATTCCATTTGGACTCCGTTTGATATTCCGTTTCTTCGAAACACTAAAATAGGCAAAAAACAACAATTCTGGGCTGGGCCTCCGGTTAATAGGTTAGTCCCAAAATAATATAAAAGTGGAAAATAAAGCCCAATATAGTCCAAAACAGTAGATAATATAGCATGGAGCAATCAAAAATTATAGATACGTTGGAGACGTATCAGGCATCCCCAAGCTTAATTCCTGCTCGTCCTCGAGTAGGTAAATGATAACAACAGAATTTTTGATGCGGAGTGCTACTTGGCATAATTTCAATGCAAATCTTCTTAATTGTGGTATGAATATTCAGATTAGAAAGATTCAAGACAAAAGTTTATATTGACATAAAAATAATAATACTTCAAGCATACTAATAAAGCAATTATGTCTTCTCAAAATAACATGGCCAAAGAAAGTTATCCCTACAAAATCATATAGTCTAGCTATGCTCTATCTTCACCACACAAAATATTTAAGTCATGCACAACCCCGATGACAAGCCAAGCAATTGTTTCATACTCTAACTTTTTCAAAACATTTTTAATCTTCACACAATACATGAGCGTGAGCCATGGATATAGCACTATAGGTGGAATAGAATGGTGGTTGTGGAGAAGACAAAAGGAGAAGATAGTCTCACATCAACTAGGCGTATCAACGAGCTATGGAGATTCCCATCAATAGATATCAATGTGAGTGAGTAGGGATTGCCATGCAACAGATGCACTAGAGCTATAAGTATATGAAAGCTCAAAAAGAAACTAAGTGGGTGTGCATCCAACTTGCTTGCTAATGAAGACCTAGGGCAATTTGAGGAAGCCCATCATTGGAATATACAAGCCAAGTTCTATAATGTAAAATTCCCACTAGTATATGAAAGTGATAACATGAGAGACTCTCCACTATGAAGATCATGGTGCTACTTTGAAGCACAAGTGTGGTAAAAGGATAGTAACATTGTCCCTTCTCTCTTTTTCTCTCATCATTTTTTTTATTTGGGCCTTTTCTCTTTTTTATGGCCTCTTTTTATTTGGGCTTCTTTGTCCTCTTTTTTTTTATTTTATTTTTCATCCGGAGTCTCATCCCGACTTATGGGGAACTCATAGTCTCCATCATTCTTTCCTCACTGGGACAATGCTCTAATAATGCTGATCATCACACTTTTATTTTTCTTATAACTCAACAATTACAACTCGATACTTAGAAAAAAATATGACTCTATGTGAATGCATCCGGCGATGTACCGGGATATGCAATATGACAATGATGGATGTGTCATGATGAACTAGATGGTGGAAAGTTGCATGGCAATATATCTCGGAATGGCTATGGAAATGCCATAATAGGTAGGTATGGTGGCTGTTTTGAGGAAGTTATATGGTAGGTGTATGATACCGGCGAAAAGTGCGTAGTATTAGAAAGGCTAGCAAAGGTGGAAGGGTGAGAGTGCGTATAATCCATGGACTCAACATTAGTCATAAAGAACTCATATACTTATTGCAAAAATCTAGAAGTTATCAAAGCAAAGTATTACGCGCATGCTCCTAGGGGGATAGATTGGTAGGAAAAGACCATTTCTCATCCCCGACCACCACTCATAAGGAAGACAATCAATAAATAAATCATGCTCCGACTTCATCACATAACGGTTCACCATACGTGCATGCTACGGGAATCACAAACTTTAACACAACTATTCTTAAATTCACAACTACTCAACTAGCATGACTTTAATATTATCACCTCCATATCTCAAAACAATTATCATGCTTCAATCTTTTCTTAGTATTCAACACACTCAAAAGAAAGTTTCACAAATCTTGAATACCAAGCATATTATTATTAAGCAAATTACCATGCTATTAAGAGACTCTCAAAATAATTTAAGTGAAGCATGAGAGATCAGTAGTTTCTTTAAAACAAATCCACCACCGTGCTCTAAAAGATCTAAGTGAAGCACATAGAGAAAAATTATAATGCTCAAAAGATATAAGTGAAGCACATAGAGCAAAACACTTAGCTCAAAAGATATAAGTGAAGCACATAGAGTATTCTATCAGATTTTAATTCATGTATGGCTCTCTCAAAAGGTGTGTACAGCAAGGATGATTGTGTCATACTAAGACACAAAGACACAAATAATACAAGACGCTCCAAGCAAAACACATATCATGTTGGTGAATAAAAATATAGCTCCAAGTAAATTACCGATGGAAGTGGACGAAAGAGGGGATGCCTTCCGGGGCATCCCCAAGCTTTGACTTCTTGGTGTCCTTGGATTATCTTGGGGGTGCCATGGGAATCCCCAAGCTTAGGCTCTTTCCACTCCTTGTTCCATGATCCATCAAAAGAATTCACCCAAAACTTGAAAACTTCACAACACAAAACTCAAAATAGAAAACTCGTGAGCTCCGTTAGCGAAAGAAAACAAAAGACCACTTCAAGGTACTGCAATGAACTCATTCTTTATTTATATTGGTGTTAAACCTAATGTATTCCAACTTATCTATGGATTATAAACTATTTTACTAACCATAGATTCATCAAAATAAGCAAACAACACACGAAAAACAAAATCTGTCAAAAACAGGACAGTCTGTAGTAATCTGTAGCTAGCGCAAGATCTGGAACCCCAAAAATTCTAAAATAAATTTCTGGACGTGAGTAATTTATATATTAATCATCTGCAAAAATAATTAACTAAATATCACTCTTCAAAAAAAATTACAGCAGTTCTCATGAGCGCTAAAGTTTCTGTTTTTACAGCAAGTTCAACAAGACTTTCCCCAAGTCTTCCCAACGGTTCTACTTGGAACAAACACTAATTAAACACAAAAAACACAACCAAAACAGAGGCTAAATAGTTTATTTTTTACTAAGCAGGAGCAAAAAGCAAGGAATAAAAATAAAATTGGTTGCCTCCCAACAAGCGCTATCGTTTAACGCCCCTAGCTAGGCATAAAAGTGAGGATAGATCTAGGTATTGCCATCTTTGGTAGGCAATCCATAAGTGGCTCTCATGATAGTTTCATATGGAAATTTTATTTTCTTTCTTGTAAAGTTTTCCATGCCCTTTTTTAATGGAAATTGAAATCTAATATTCCCTTCCTTCATATCAATAATCGCACCAACCATTCTAAGGAAAGGTCTACCAAGAATAATAGGGCAAGAAGGATTGCAATCTATATCAAGAACAATCAAATCTACAGGCACATAATTCCTATGTTCAACAATAAGAACATCATTAATCCTTCCCATAGGTTTCTTAATAGTGGAATCCGCAAGATGCAAGTTTAGAGAGCAATCATCAAAATTACGGAAATCTAGCAAATCACACAAAGTCTTGGTAATAGTAGAGACACTAGCACCCAAATCACACAAAGCATAAAACTCATGATCTTTAATTTTAATTTTAATAGTTGTTTCCCACTCACCATAGAGTTTTCTAGGGATAGAAACTTTCAACTCAAGTTTTTCTTCATAAGATTGCATCAAGGCATCAACAATATGTTCGGTGAAGGCTTTATTTTGACTATAAGCATGTGGAGAATTTAGCACAGATTGCAACAAGGAAATACAATCAATTAAAGAACAACTTTCATAATTAAATTCCTTGAAATCCAATATAGTGGGTTTAGTAACATCTAGATTTTTATTTCTTTCAATCCCACTTTCATCAATTTCATCATTAAGATCTAAATACTCCGAATTTTTAGAACGCCTTCTAGGTAAAGGAAGATCATATTCAGTTTCATCAAGATTCATATTGCAAAACAAAGATTTAATAGGGGACACATCAATAACTTTTAGATCTTCATCTTGATTTTCATAGGAATTGGAAGAACACGCTTTAATAAAGGCATCTTTGAAAGCACGCATCCTAGCGGTTCTTTCCTTGCACTCATCAATGGAAATTCTCATGGCTTTGAGAGACTCATTGATATCATGCTTAGGAGGAATAGATCTAAGCTTTAAAGAATCAACCTCAAGAGAAATTCTATCAACGTTTCTAGCCAAATCATCAACTTTAAGCAATTTCTCTTCAAGCAAAGCATGAAAATTCTTTTGTGAATTCATAAACTCTTTAACACTATTCTCAAATTCAGAGGGCATCTTATTATAATTTCCATAAGAGTTGTTGTAGGAATTCCCATAATTATTAGAAGGATTACTAGGATATGGCCTAGGATTAAAATTCCCTCTATAAGCATTGTTACCAAAATTATTCCTACAAAAAAAATCACATCCATAGATTCATTGTTATTCTCAATCAAAGTAGACAAAGGCATATCATTAGGATCAGAAGAAACACTCTTAGTAGCAAATAATTTCATAAGTTCATCCATCTTTCCACTCAACACATTGATTTCTTCTATCGCATGCACTTTTTTATTAGAAGATCTTTCAGTATGCCATTGAGAATAATTAACCATAATATTATCTAGGAGTTTAGTAGCATCTCCTAAAGTGATTTCCATAAAAGTGCCTCCCGCGGCCGAATCTAAAAGATTTCTAGAAGCAAAATTCAATCCGGCATAAAATTTTTGTATAATCATCCACAAATTCAAACCATGAGTAGGGCAATTACGTATCATTAATTTCATTCTCTCCCAAGCTTGTGCAACATTTTCATGATCAAGTTGTTTAAAGTTCATAATATCGTTTCTAAGAGAGATGATCTTAGCGGGAGGAAAATACTTAGAGACAAAAGCATCTTTGCACTTGTTCCATGAATCAATACTATTTTTAGGCAAAGACGAAAACCAAGCTTTAGCACGATCTCTAAGCAAAAAAGGAAATAGCTTTAATTTAATGGCATCATTATTGACATCTTTTTTCTTTTGCATATCACATAAATCAACGAAGCTATTCAGATGAGTAGCGGCATCTTCACTAGGAAGGCCGGCGAATTGATCTTTCATAACAAGATTCAACAAAGTAGTAATAATTTCACAAGATTCAGCATTGGTAAGAGGAGCAATCGGAGTGCTAAAGAAATCATTATTATTGGTATTGGTGAAGTCACACAATTTAGTAGTATCTTGAGCCATCGTGACAAACAAGCAATCTAACACACGGGCAAACAAAAAGCAAGAGGGCAAAAGAGGCAAATAGAGAGGGAGGATAGAGAGAGAGAGGGTGAATAAAACGGCAAGGGTGAATTGGGGGGAGAGGAAAAAGAGAGGCAAATGGCAAATAATGTAATGCGAGAGATAGGGATTATGATGGGTACTTTGTATGTTGACTTTTTACGTAGACTCGCCGGCAACGGCGCCAGAAATCCTTCTTGCTACGTCTTGAGCTTGCATTGGTTTTCCCTGAAGAGGAAGGGATGGTGCAGCAGAGTAGCGTAAGTATTTCCCTCAGTTTTTGAGAACCAAGGTATCAATCCAGTAGGAGGCCACGCTCAAGTCCCTCGTACCTGCACAAAACGATAGATACTTGCAACCAACGCAATTAGGGGTTTTCAATCCCTTCATGGTCACTTACGAGAGTGAGATCTGATAGATATAATATTTTTGGTATTTTTGGTATAAAGATGCAAAGTAAAAAGTAAAGGCAAAGTAAAAAAGCAAAGCAAGATTAAAGTGATGGAGATTGATATGATGAGAATAGACCCGGGGGCCATAGGTTTCACCAGTGGCTTCTCTCAAGAGCATAAGTATTCTACGGTGGGTGAACAAATTACTGTTGAGCAATTGACAGAATTGAGCATAGTTATGAGAATATCTAGGCATGATCATGTATATAGGCATCACGTCCGTGACAAGTAGACCGAAATGATTCTGCGTCTACTACTATTACTCCACTCATCGACCGCTATCCAGCATGCATCTAGAGTATTAAGTTAAAAACAGAGTGACGCCTTAAGCACGATGACATGGTGTAGAGAGATAAATTCATGCAATATGAAATAAACCCCATCTTGTTATCCTTGATGGCAACGATGCAATACGTGCCTTGCTGCCCCTTCTGTCGCTGGGAAAGGACACCGCAAGATCGAACCCAAAGCTAAGCACTTCTCCCATGGCAAGAACTGCCAATCTAGTTGGCCAAACCAAACGGATAATTCGAAGAGACTTGCAAAGATAACCAATCATACATAAAAGAATTCAGAGAAGATTCAAATATTATTCATAGAGAGACTTGATCATAAACCCACAATTCATCGGTCTCAACAAACACACCGCAAAAAAAAGATTACATCGAATAGATCTCGACAGGAGAGGGGGAGAACTTTGTATTGAGATTCAAAGAGAGAGAAGAAGCCATCTAGCTACTAACTATGGACCCGAAGGTCTGAGGTAAACTACTCACACTTCATCGGAGGGGCTAGGATGATGTAGAAGCCCTCCGTGATGACGGCCCTCTTCCGGCGGAGCTCCGAAATAGGCCCCGAGATGGGATCTCGTGGATACAGAAAGTTGCGGCAGTGGAATTAGGTTTTTGGGTCCTGTTCTGATCATTTGGGGTACATAGGTATATATAGGAGGAAGGAGTACGCCGGAGGAGCACCGAGGGGCCCATGAGGCATGGGGCGCGCCCTAGGGGGGCGTCCCCCACCCTCGTGACCGCCTCTTTTGTTCCTTGGAGCAGGGTCCAAGTCTCCTGGATCACGTTCGGTGAGAAAATCACGTTCCTGAAGGTTTTATTCCGTTTGGACTCCGTTTGATATTCCATTTCTTCGAAACACTGAAATAGGCAAAAAACAGCAATTCTGGGCTGGGCCTCCGGTTAATAGGTTAGTCCCAAAAATAATATAGAAGTGGAAAATCAAGCCCAATATTGTCCAAAACAGTAGATATATAGCATGGAGCAATCAAAAATTATAGATACGTTGGAGACATATCACATGCTAGCGGGCAAAGCCCCAGGCGGTGGGATTTGTTTCCCCCACACGCGCAGGTGGTGGACGGGGCTCGGGTGCTGGAAGTCAACGGCGGCTCTAGTGGCGTGGATCTGGCCCCTGGCGGCGCTCAGGCGGCTCTGTCTGCGCGGATCCGGCTGGTGGCTGCATGGGGCGGGCGGCTTCTACTGCTCGTCGTTGGCCCTCGCGGTGGCTGCCGCGGGAGGTGCGGGTTGTGGCCCTCGGAGGTGGGCGGGCGTGTATCTGCTCGCGGGCGGCTGCGATGGAGGTGCGGCGCGGGCGCTCTTGAGGCCCGCGACGCGGATCTGCCTCCTGGGGTCGTGGGCAGGGACCGGCGACGTGGGGCAAGCATGCGGGGATGTGCTTCGGCTGCAGTGGGGCGGATCTGAGAGCGTGGTGCTTGGACGCCGCGGCCCCGGACCTCTTCTTTGGCAACGGCGGCTTGGGTGGCTGCGTGGGCAGCGCCATGGCTGGAGCTCGGGGGCGTCGGTGCTCTGCGGCAGTGCGTCGGCCGTCGGTCACGCCAGGGACGCTTGGTGCTGGCCGGAGGGTTAGCTGCTGCTGTTGCGCTGGGCTTCGGATCTGACCAGACGTGGCCAGTTCTGGCTCCTACAGTGGAGATGGCGTAGCCTGGTCGACGGCTCTGCGTGGTGCGGGTGGCGGCGGCGAGGCTGTTCTGATCGGTGGCTCCGGGCTCTGGAGGTCGGTGGTGGTTCAGGCAGGCGGTGGCTCTCATGTGCCGGTTCGAGGGAAGGGCTTCCTTTGGCTGCTCAGGGCGAAAGCCTTGCTCCGTCCTTGGCCGAAGCCGGCGGCGGCGACGCCTATGGGCGCCGCACACCTTCTTGGAGGCATCGTCGTTCGAGGGCATTCGACCTCTTCTCTCACACTCCGGGGGAAACCCTTGCTCCAGTTCTTGGAGCGGATGATGGCGGCGCTCCGGTGTCGCGGTCCTTCATGGAGACATCGTTCTGGAGTGGTCTTGGCCTAGGAGAGTCATCGGCTCGGGTGGTGCGCGGCCTCGGGGCCGGCGTGGAAGTCGGAGCGGCGGCTCCGGATCTCTTCATCTTGGAGGGGGTGCCGGCATTGGTCACGTGGGTGGCAGTGTCGTTGGCCAGCCTGGTGCGCGGCCTCGGGGTCGGCGTGGATGTCGGAGCGGTGGCTCCGGATACGGTGGTTTGGTGTCGGCTCCGGTTGCTCGGGTGACGAAGCTGACGGCTCGCCTGGTGCGTGGCCTCGGGGTCGGCGTGTGGGGTTTCTATCTGTTCGTCGGAGTGGCGGCTCCGGAGATGGTTGTAGGGTGTCGGCTCCGGTTGCTCGGGCAGCAGAGCAGGCGGCTCGCCTAGTGCGCGGCCTCGGGGTCGGCGTGGATACCGGAGCGGCGGCTTTGGTCTTGGTTGTTGGGTGTCGGCTATGGGTTGCTCGGGTGACGGAGGTGGCAGCTCGGCTGGAGCGCGGCCCTGGGGTCGGCGTGTGTTTCTTTCGGTTATCCTTGATTAGCCGTGAATGTTTGGTTTTCGGGTCCGGTTTTCCTTATAAACTGGACCTACTCTCTTCTTTTTAATGAAATGCAGGAACCCCTGCTCCTTTCGAGGTGTTCTCGAAAAAAAAGTCAAGGCATCAAACAGCGGCATCTAACAAGAGCAGTTGGGATTTGGGAGAGCCTAAGACGGGGATACCCTTTGGGCCTGAGCCGCTGAGGTGGATTGATGAAGGGCACCGGCCGCCATGACTAGACTGGATGAATAGGACCGCCGCCTCACCAGGTAGCATGTCGCCTTGTCGAAAGAGAGGGCCTGCCGCCCAGCAGGACAGGACATGGAAGTGGAGTATTGCCCGCTGCCACACGTGGTTGGCCACCTGGCAGCGACAATGAGACGCAGCGGCGGCTCAGCAGGGTAGGGTTCTTCCACACTGGTTCGTTTCTTTCTTTTCTAGTACTACCTCCGTCTCATAATGTAAGAAACAATCTTACATTATGGGAAAGAGGGGGTAAAAAAAGACTCATGCAGGCAATGTCGCGCATATCATCGTTCTTTTCACCTTCGCGCAGTACCCCGAGCAGCAACCTTTTTTCATCGGAGGTGATCTTGGGTGTGTGATCAGCCGAACAGTACTCTGAGCAGCAACTTTCAGCACCCCAGGCACTACTTTGGCCCTCGATATGAAATCGGATGGAGATGACCTAAACATCATTTTTCTCCATTTTGATGAGATGGAGATTTTTCATGTTGATCACATTCTCATTCTAGGCCATCCTATTTATTTTTATTGCCATGCCAAAATGTGGTGTCAACATGTTTTAAACTTTTCTTATAGTTATTAAGAACTCAACCGGAGAACATTGCATTTGGTACCAGTAACGTCCTTGACAAAGAGGTGAAAGATTGAGGAAGCTTTAATTTATTCCCAAAACAACAAACTCAGATCGAAGACAGTTCACGCGTGCGCACCATCCATGACGATCAGACCCTAACAACCAAGTAACAACAGTTCAACGAGCACAACACATCTGGAAAACATCAACTCAATCTGAAGGCGAGTGTAGCAAAAGCGATGGAACAAGATGACATGATCTCTAATTAGTTTCCGGCGCAGTGAGCGCGGCCTTCCACTTTGGATAAAGAACTGTTGAGATGTACTTCTCCACCTTGTCCGCCTCAGGCAGCAGCCCCCAGATCGGCTCGGCGGCCCTGAACCGCTCCGCCCACGCGGCCAGCTTCGGTGTCCTCGTTGCGTCGAGGAACGGCGGCATGCTGGCAAGGCAGCCTATCGCTTCGATCCAGGGAAGATAGCACCCAAGCGCGATGTCGAGCAGCCCGAGAGAGCCACCGCCGAAGAACAACGCCTCCGCCTCCTCTTCAATTGAGCATTCCGCCAGGGCAGCCTCTAGGAGCCCGAGCGACGACAAGGTCTCCTCCACCTTGTCGGCTCTTTCCTGCGGCTTCCTCGTCTTGAGGATGCCGATGCACGAAGGGAACAGCTGCGGCAGCACATTGATTATGTGATTTTTTCAATAACCGATATTTTTCATTCAATGGATATATAAGATAATACAACTCCGACCGAATGCCCAACATATGCATAACACAATGCATGCAACCAACATGTCCAACTCAAAACAAAAAAAAAAGTAGTATCAATTTAATGAAAATAAAGTCAAGATGGGCCAAACTAGACAAGAGGAAACAAACCTTGTTGTCCACATAGGTAGCCCAGAAACGGGCAACAACACGGTGGTAGGGGTCAGTAGGGAGGATGGAGACGCCATTTCCGGGGAAGGCATCGTCAAGGTACTCCAAGATGATCAGCGACTCGCAGACGGGCCTACTGCCGTGGATGAGGACAGGCAGCTTCTTGTGCACGGGATTGGACGCAAGGAGCAGGTCGCTCTTGCACCGGGGGTCCTCGGGGAGGTAGTCGTAGGTCAGCCCCTTGATGCCGAGCGCCATCTGGGCGCGGATCACGTACGGGCTCACCCCGGACGCCGCCCCCAGCAGCTTCAGCCCTTGCTCTTGAGCGCTTGCCATCATCATCGTTGAATGATCTCTGTAGCTACGTGTTGATTAAGTGTAGTATGTATACGATATGGCACTGCGTCGTCATACGGCGAGTGTGCATTGATAGCCGTCCATGCGCCTTGAAATGTGCAATGGGCCATCACTTTATCGCAGCAGCGTTCCACGATCGTTATCCAACCACCAGCCCATTCTCAAAGGCCACGAGCTAGTCATGGGGAAGGTGTGTGGCCTCTTTACTTTGTGGCACAAGGACCAATGAAGCCATGTGTACCATTGATCTAGTTATGTCTAAAGTGTGCATTGCCACGCCGTTCTTTAGTTGTAATAATTAGAGTGAATTCCACTTTTTACTCCTTAGTTATGCATTTTTGACACTAATTACCCTGTCGAATGAAAAATCATCAAGATTACCCCTTTTAAAAGCTTTGAAACCTTGTTTTTTTATGCGTGTCTATTGGGCAAGGTGTAAGGTGTTGACCAGAGTTTAAAAATATCAAGACGAGGAGGAGGATTTGAACATATGGGTAAGAGAAATCTGAACATGAATATCGATTATGCCCTCAGATCTTTACGCATTTTACCGTGCCACGTCGGCGTAACATGCCGGTACTATCTAACAGAAACAAGCAAAGTGCTAAACTGGGGTAAAACTGTGTTCAAAATCTTCTAAATGAAATATTTGATAGAAGTTGCACTAAATAGGGTAATATGTGTCACAAATGCAGAACTATAGAGTAAAAAGTGGAATTCACTCTAATAATTAAGTATCATCTTTTTAGTTTGCACTAGCAAAGTGGCCTTCGCAAATGTGAGGGCAACATCTTTAATGTCTTAAAATTAGTTGAAAATGAGCTAATAAATTAGCATAAATTTTTAATATGTGAATTTAACTTTTTTTTCATACTGGTTCCTGTATTTCTGCGTACATGAAGAAATTTCATCTAATAGTTTACACAAAATTCAGTAGGGAAATGCTGTGAAGTATCAGATCAAATGTTGAATATGTAAAAGTATCAGATCGGATTAATTGGAAATTTTCAATTGAAATTATGCCAATACACGTGTAAGTAGATGAGAACTCATGTGTTTTCTTAAACAGAAATATACATGCAGTTGATCTATTACATTCGGTTCTTGGTATAGAATTTATCTATATCTCTGAACATAGGAGTGGAACATTACGGTTTATAGAGAATGTTCCTATTGTACTTCTGTTCTATGTTGTCTAAAAAAATTCCAAATAGTAAATCATTTGGATAAGCTACTATATGCTAGTAATAGGAATGTGATCGTGTTTTGTGCCTCAAGAGGGATCTTTGGTCTTGAAACAATGATGAAGCCAACATTTCTTGAAACATATAAATGCTTATTTGCCATTTACATAGTGGGAAATAAGCCAAAAGAAGCTATAGCTAGCTAGATTGGAACTAGGGTTTGATCGAAGAAAACTAGTGGATTTGATCGAAGAAAACTAGTGGGTTTTGCCGTTTACATAGTGAGAAATAAGCCAACTAGAAGCTATAGCTAGATTGGAACTAGGGTTGGAATGTAAAAGATTGCATCAAAGTCTTGGACGGTCTCCCCTGAGTATTCAACAAGCGTGCTCGTGTCATGGTTGTAATATCTCAAGGCTTCCATGTGAAACATAATGTCAACTCCTTGAGGAGTTTGCCGCCATAGAGAGTCCGAAATGTCTCGGAACACTATCTCGTCATTAGACGTGCCTATCAGCTGGTGAAAAGAAAATGGGAAGTTGAGTACATGACGTCTTTCCCATCGTGGTGGGCTAATGCTTTCCACATCATCACACATCCATATCTGGACTGATTTATAACCTGGACGCGGCATGGCTAGCTCCCCGTTTAGCTCGGCTAAGGGCATCTCCAGCCGTTGGCCCCTCAGGAGGGGCAAAAAATCGCCCCCTGGGGGCGCGCCGGCGCTAAACCGCGCACTGGGGGCGTGATGCCCCCCAGTCGTGGCGCCCACATTTTTTTAAAAAAATCAAATACGGCGCAAACACGACTGAAATTTAAAGCAAACATCGGCGAGTTCGTTCAAACTTAAACATATTTTACAAAAAAAGAAAAAAAAAACTTCCGCGGGCTACCACCGCCGTCTCCCTCGCCGCCCACCTCGCCGCCCGCCCACGCGGTTTACATGCCGAGGAGGCTGTAGAACCGCGTGTAGTCACCGCCGTCGTCGTCGTCGTCGTCATCGCCGCCCCCGCCTGTGCCTCCGCCGTCCCTGCTGCATCCCTCCCCCGGTTGGCGTGGCGGGTTGGACGGTCCGGGGTCGTCGTCGCTGTCGAGGACCACGACGCCGTGCTCGTCCTCGCGCCCACGCTTGCGGGCGGCGATCTCCTCCAGGGCCCGGCGCTGCCGGACCATCTCGTCGTGGAGGTAGTCGTCCCGCGCCCACCGCAGGGCATCCTCGTCGGAGATGCCACGCCGGGCTATCTCCTCGTACTCCGCGGGGAGGCCGGGCTTTCCGGCTGGGCTCGCCCAAGATGCCAAGCGCCGGATGGGTGGGAGCGTTTGGCGCGATAGACTGTGTTTTGACCTGTTTTGACTGCGCTTGTTGCGGGCAATGCCGGTTTCTGAACTTGGCCTGCCCTGCAGGCTCCGGCTGTGAGGGCGGGAGACAGGGCGAGCGCCGGACGTCCGGCGCTAGTTCTCTCTTGCGTGCTCTGATTTGGTTCCTTCTGGGTGGGTTTTCCTTCTAAGTCTGACGTTCCGGGGGCGTCTAGGAGGCTTTCCTCCGTGCGGAAGTATGTTGATTAGTAGGCGGGAGCGAGATTTAAACTGCCGGGGCGATGTATGTAGTGTCATTGGTCCGGTTGCTTCGCCTTCTCATGTACTCCTGTCGACCAATTTTTTCATCGAGGGGCTCCGAAATTCTAAATTTGTCATTGTGGCTGAGTGGTATCCTTCCGAACGTGACTGATTTGGGAACAATGATGTTGGCACGGCGGTCCCAAATTCTGTGTAGACGTTGGCTTTTATTGCTCAGTTAGAGTATTCCTTGCCTCGCGAAATATGCATCTGTACGTTCGTTGGTAGGATCGTGCTCGAGCTCCAAAAATGGCATGACTTCGGTTTTTTGCCGTGTACACGGAATGGGCGCGACGTTTCTTGAGGCTCCATGAGAGGCGACTTGGTCCGGGTTATCCCTGATACCGTGGTCTATGACCGTTGTGCCCCATTCACGGCGGCTTTCGCTGGGAACAAGGCGACCTATCCATGCGCTGAGTTGCCGCTTGTGAGATTCCATCGCTACGTTTCCTCGTTGGGCCGCCTCTGGGTTCTGCACTTGAGTTGCTGTTTTTGTGGCAAACCGTTTTCGCTGTTCCGCCGTGCGTGCTGGAGTACTGCTCACGCGTCGTGTTCTACTTCTCTTGATGGAATCCGGCTTGACCGAGGTATCTTGGACCTCGTGACCGGAGGCGGAGCCCTTTCTCCGTCTTCTTTGTGTTGTTTGTATTGGCTCGGCATGGTTTTCTCGATAGCTCGTCAGCACTGCCGCGGCCGTCACCAAGAACGCGCCTTTCGGCCATTGGTTGTCTTGATGAATCTGTAAGAACAAGGCTGAGAGAGGATGGGGGGGGGATACGTCAAGCGACGGTGATGGTTGTTAGTGATCGGCCGTGTCACATGAAGTTGCAGGCTGCCTTATATAGGCTCGAGTGAGACGCGCCGTGTAGTCGTCGTTCAAGTTTGGCCGTTGTGTGAACGCGTTTGCTCGTGCGCTCGAGCGGACGAGCGCAGGTTCTGTTCCTGCGTCTTTTTTCACTGCGCAGCGCGTGTGAGGATAAGCTTTCTCATATGGCGCAGAACTTTTGTTCTCGTTGTCCGGACGCTTGGCGCGCGTAGCTTTGCTTTATTTTCTCTCGGGCCGCCGGGAATCAAGATTTTGCGATGTCGACGAATCTTATGCAAGGCGCACGTGAGATAGGTTACGCTGTGTCTCGCTTGCGCACAAGGCTCAGTCCTGTCGCTCTTTTTTCGCTCTTGGGAATGTTGTCCTAAAAAAAAATCACAAAATAGAAACTGGGTGAGGGGGTCTGTGCCCGGCGAGCCTGCCCCTCATGCGCGCCATTATGTCTCCTTGCTTGGGGTCGCTTGCACTTATGTTTCGGCCCAGGCCGGCGTTAGAATACTGGCTTCCGCTCGGAGGGCGCCTCGTGTGGCGGACCTGACGAATTTTCTCTCTTTGTTGGAAAGGCGCCGCGTCTTCAATATAAAAAAACACGCCTGGGAAGGCTATTCTCGTTTTGCTGAGGGGGCCTTTTTCATATTGCGTTTACAGTTTTTTTTTTTGGACTTTGGCCCTGAATGCCTATTGCGCAGGACGCGAGGGTCGCCTAATAGTATCTCTTTATGTTTTTGTGTTATTTTTTACGGATAAACCTGTCCATAATGTTCCTCTACCATGGCTTTCAAGTGCTCATGCGTAGAAATTAACGCAACTGTCTCAATGACGGTTGAGGGATTCCACTTTCGCCTTACGAATAATCATGAGCATAGTCGACTTATGATAGCTCGTCTATGATTTCGATTTCTATGGATCTGATTTGCTCACTTGCTCTAGAGCATACACGGTCTTATTGTATCGGCTATTTGAAAGTGTCTTATTATGGTCATTTTTATAATAGCATTTTATTAATTAAGCACGCCCCAACCTTTATTACTGTACTGCCTAGTAAATGCTCATTCCATTTTTGCTTCACTGCGACTGGCGGTGACGAGGCCGTGTGAAACTCTAATATTTAATGCCATCTTCCCCCTCCTCAGTGATGGATGTTCACACTTCTTGTAACTATTTACACATAGCGACCTATACTTATATTTGTCGACGCCTTTCTCGTTGGTTACCGAATGACGTTTAGGGCTGTTATTGTTGGGGACGTAGTTAATTCGAAACTTTCCGCACACGCCGATATTGGTGAATGTTTTTACATAAAAGCTCGGATTGAGGGGTCGATTGATGTCGCTCGTTCCACGTACCAACGCAGACCGGACACTGCTTAGGTTAAGCTGAACAACATGTTTATCTCGAGAAGTAGTCTCTGTACTGTTTTCCCTTTTTCCGACTACCGATCCATTTGGCCCGTTACTTCTTGTTCCATACCGGTTCTTTTGAGAACGATATAGTCATCAATCATGATTGTTTTGAGATCTCTCCGGGGCTACCGACTCCGAAAGCTTCGGGGATGGATTGTTCCAGTCAGCACTACGGCTTTTTCTATCATACCGTTTAGGTGACGATTATTGATGTCAGTCTCTACTCATTCAGACGGCATCGCCTAAGTACGTTTGGGTACAGTACTTGATTATTGATCAGGTCGCGAAACTCTTATGGTTGAAGAGAGCACCGCACCCGGACTAAATGTCCTTTGATCTCTCGTAATGTCAATTGTGGTTCATAGACTGTGCCTGATCTCTGTATCTAACGGAGTCCATATGAGGGTTGTGCTAGAGTGTTATGCTGCCTATCTCCCTCAAATGGAAGGTGCCTTTCTACGGGGCGTCATTGCCAGTCCGGGAGCTAGCCCCCCCATTTTCCTATTCGAAAGTGAGGATTCAACAGGCTGAAGAAAGTCGAGAGAGAGAGTTCAAGTCGCGGCTCGCCTCTCCTGTCGTGTAATTTGACTAGGCCGGAGTTCGTTGCCGCATTTGACGGCATAAAAAATTCTTGGGAGGGCGCGCAGCCTTATCTATGGGCAGCCTTTCCACTATCCATTAAAGCCATCAGCGCCAAATATGTGCTCCGCGGACTTCGATGTGTCTAATTGTGCTTTCCTCCAAGGATAGACCTCTCCCCGGTAATCCAATTGTATACGGTAGATTTGTTATAAATCGTGTTCTTGCGCATTCTCCAACAAGGTATTCTTCGCGTGGATCATTCTTCAAGCATCGCGCTAATCCAATATATCAATCTTTTATGTCTCGACCATTATCGGACTCACCTGTATCCAATGTCTTCTTAGTTCAGATTACTAGATTTCCTGGGACTAATGATTTATTGTGCAGAAGGTGCATTGGATGGAACAATGTTTGCTATATGTAGTTTATTTCGTTGGATGGGCCGAACTTCCGGTTACTCCTCTTAATTTGCGATGCTGACACGAGATATTATCTTTTGTCGTCGATGAGACGACTTAGCCCTTGCGATGTACCTTTCGCGTATGGCCGACAATAACTGTGTTCTAATACTTAGGATCGAGTTATATGTCAATTGTCAAATTAGCGTGGAGCGTGATTGTCACCAATTGGTTCGCTATCCTTATTACGCGTCTTTCGTTTAGAATCGATCAGATTCGACGTTCATAGCGTAGAACAGGCACTACGATTTCTCGCTTTCGTTATACGGCTTTTACTTTGCCCTGAGTATTATATCGTTCTTGATACACTTTTGTTAGGATATACTAACCTCTAGTTTCTCTATTCGACAGTTACTGCTTTTTTAGAGTCTCTATCTCTTTTTCAATGCGTCAATACATCAATACCTGCAAACATATTATTGAGGATTGCTCAATGTCTCAGCAGCTTATTGTTATAGTTTGTCATGTAGCAGTGATGTCTTTGGCCGAAAAGAATACCATCTCGCCGACTATCGTGTTCGCATATTTTAAGGATGTTTCCTAAATCAATCGGCTTTAATATTGCGAATACGGGCTACCTGATATAGGCCATAGAGATGCTCTGTGATGCTCTTTTATATTGACACTCTCGTAGGTTGTGGTCGTTGTTCAATTTGAGTTTATTGTGTACTAGCAGCACAAAATTGTTGTCGATCAGTGGGGCACGCGGTGTTTGCTTGCAGTGTAAGTATATTTTCATTTGTCTCGATGTGCGTTCTGAAGTCAAATACGAGAATTATGTCCATTTGCTATTCGATACTTACCCCAGAGGGTGCTTTTTTTTGGAAGGAGTCGCTGCTATGATTATTTTGAATGATGTGTGCATCGTACAATTCTTTGTCTTCAATTAACTTGCATTAATGGATGTCGACCTTCGTTATGTCACAATTTCGAGTCTTTGTTCTTGGGTGTAAAGATGGTTTGATCATAACATTTCTGTGTTTACGCGTAGTCCTTCGCTGAATTGCAATTTCTAGTAGAACACCTTTCCGTTCTGTTGTTCAGATATGGTATTCAGGCGTGTATTCTAATGTTTCTCGGTTAATACTTTCTCATGAGCATGTGCTATTGTATCAGTCTTTATTTTTTTTTCAAGTAAATTTTTCATGGATTAACCTTTAATGATTTTCGGTATGACTCTAGCGCCATAATTCATTCGATTTTATCCCTTAACTTGCACTAGCTTTCGATAGATCTTAGATGTACACCGGTGTATGTTCCTACACCTGGAGTTTGGTGCGTGATCATTGTTTTGCTCGTGGAAGAGGCTTGTAACGACGTCCTGCAAATCATTTACCGGCTCGTCTGTTGACCGCTATTTTTAATCTTGCGGGATCTTCTATGTTGAAATTTCCATCTCCACATGGGACTTATGATCCGATGGAATTGTATGGCTACTCGGTTGATGTGTTTGGATTCTCGTGCTCTCTGTGTTAAATCCTAGGATTCTGCCAAGGACACTATGATAATGCACTAGATTTGTCACTCTATTTATGATACTTTATTGTATTCTCGATGCTAAGAGATATGCACTCTTAGGAGCTCGGGATAGGATCTCCTTCTATGCAGACTCTTCTCTAGTCGCTGTTCTAAGCAGCTATGTATCTATCGATTTCTTATGTAGATGAGTCACTCCCTGCCTAGCTCACGCATGCTTTTGTTTAGAACAGCACCAAACTGACAGATCCCCGTTTAATGTAACCGTATCGGTTTCGTATTTTTAGATCTGTTATCGGTTGTAGTTCAAAGTGGTGAATGTAATTGATGGCTGCATCTAGAGTCTGTACCAATATCAGGTGCTTCATTGGTCTCGTCATTAGATTGATATCTCTAGTCTCTTTTTCTCAGTTATTTCGGAGTTGCTTCCGAAGTTATAGTCCTCTGTTCTATTGATCCACTCCTGGGTAGAATTATTATCCAGTAACTCATTTTCTCAATTTGCCTTATAGCAAGGCACACATCAGGTCTGGTACACAGCTTGCATACATGATAGAGCCTATGGCTGAAGCATAGGGAATCTTTCATTTTTCTCTCTATCTTCTAACAGTGGTCGGGCAATTGAGTCTTACTTCAACTAACACCTTGTAACACAGGCAAGATCCCTTTCTTTGCTTGATCCATTTTGAACTTCTTCAAAACTTTGTCAAGGTATGTGCTTTGTGAAAGTCCAATTAAGCGTCTTGATCTATCTCTATAGATCTTTGATGCCCAATATATAAGCAGCTTCACCGAGGTCTTTCATTGAAAATCTTATTCAAGTATCCTTTTATGCTATCAGAATATATTCATTTCAGTATCATTTCCGACAATATGTCATCCACATATAATATCAAATGCTACAGAGCTCCCACTCACTTTCTTGTAAATACAGGCTTCTCCAAAAGTCTGTATAAAACCATATGCTTTGATCACACTATCAAAGCGTATATTCCAACTCCGAGAGCTTGCACCAGTCCATTAATGGATCGCTGGAGCTTGCGCACTTTGTTAGAACCCTTTTGGATCGACCAAACCTTCTGGTTGCATCATATACAACTCTTCTTTAAGATATCCATTAAGGAATGCAGTTTTGACATCCATCTTGCCAAATTTCATATCATAAAATGCGGCAATTGCTAACATGATTCAGGACGGTTATCGCTACGGGAGAGATAGTCTACAATAAGATAAATCACTTGCGGAAGATTCGTCATCGCTACGGTTGGTGACATCATTGTGGCCAGTTGTTTTCTCTAGTCAACACATATGATACTTGTCGAACCTTTTTGTGTGATAAGTCAGTATTTCGTCGACAAATGGTGCATTTCCGTGTGGAATTCCTTGGCTTTCAGCCATTGATCTCTTTGTCGCCTTGAGTGCCTGTTTTGTTTTAGAGATTTATATTTTCTCTCAATTTGGCCCTGACGGGATGCAATCGGCAATTTAAGGCAATGGGTCAATATCTGTTCTGTTGCTTTAAGGTCTTCAAATTGTTGCTGCCTTAGTGGCTAGAGTTCAATGGATCCCATCTATTTCATGTTGCCATTTTGCGGAATCTGGGCTCACCATCGCTTCTTCATAGTTCGTGTTTCATCATGATCTAGTCAGCATGATTTCCAGAACAGGATTACCGTACCACTCTGGTGCGGATCTCGTCTGGTTGATCTACGAGGTTCAGTAGTATCTTGTCCTGAAGTTTCATGATCATTATCATTAGCTTCCTCACTAATTGGTGTAGGTGTCACAGAAACAGGTTTCTGTGATGTACTACTTTCCAATAAGGGAGCGTACAATTACCTCATCAAGTTCTACTTTCCTCCCACTCATTCTTTCGAGAGAAACTCCTTCTCTAGAAGGATCCTTCTTAGCAACGAATGTCTTGCCTTCGATCTGTGATAGAAGGTGTACCAACTCTCCTTTGGGTATCCTATGAAGACACATTTCTCCGATTTGGGTTCGAGCTTATCAGGTTGAAGCTTTTTCACATAAGCATCGCAGCCCCAAACTTTAGAAACGACAACTTTGGTTTCTTGCCAAACCATAGTTCATAAGGCGTCGTCTCAACGGATTTTGATGATGCCCTATTTAACGTGAATGCGGCCGTCTCTAAAGCATAACCCCAAAACGATAGCGGTAAATCAGTAAGAGACATCATAGATCGCACCATATCTAGTAAAGTACGATTACGACGTTCGGACACACCATTACGCTGTGGTGTTCGGGTGGCGTGAGTTGCGAAACTATTCCACATTGTTTCAAATGTACACCAAACTCGTAACTCAAATATTCTCCTCCACGATCAGATCGTAGAAACTTTATTTTCTTGTTACGATGATTTTCAACTTCACTCTGAAATTCTTTGAACTTTTCAAATGTTTCAGACTTGTGTTTCATTAAGTAGATATACCCATATCTGCTTAAGTCATCTGTGAAGGTGAGAAAATAACGATATCCGCCACGAGCCTCAATATTCATCGGACCACATACATCGGTATGTATGATTTCCAACAAATCTGTTGCTCTCTCCATAGTACCGGAGAACGGTGTTTTAGTCATCTTGCCCATGAGGCACGGTTCGCAAGTACCAAGTGATTCATAATCAAGTGGTTCCAAAAGTCCATCAGTATGGAGTTTCTTCATGCGCTTTACACCAATATGACCTAAACGGCAGTGCCACAAATAAGTTGCACTATCATTATCAACTCTGCATCTTTTGGCTTCAACATTATGAATATGTGTATACTATCGAGATTCAAATAGACCACTCTTCAAGGGTGCATGACCATAAAAGATATTACTCATATAAATAGAACAACCATTATTCTCTGATTTAAATGAATAACCGTCTCGCATTAAACAAGATCCAGATATAATGTTCATGCTCAACGCTGGCACCAAATAACAATTATTTAGGTCTAATATTAATCCCGAAGGTAGATGTAGAGGTAGCGTGCCGACCGCGATCACATCGACTTTGGAACCGTTTCCCACGCGCATCGTCACCTCGTCCTTTGCTAGTGTCCGCTTATTCCGTAGTCCCTGTTTCGAGTTGCAAATATTAGCAACAGAACCAGTATCAAATACCCAGGTGCTACTGCGAGCTCTAGTAAGGTACACATCAATAACATGTATATCACATATACCTTTGTTCACCTTGCCATCCTTCTTATCCGCCAAATACTTGGGGCAGTTCCGCTTCCAGTGACCAGTCTGCTTGCAGTAGAAGCACTCAGTTTCAGGCTTAGGTCCAGACTTGGGTTTCTTCTCCTGAGCAGCAACTTGCTTGCTGTTCTTCTTGAAGTTACCCTTCTTCTTCCCTTTGCCCTTTTTCTTGAAACTGGTGGTCTTGTTAACCATCAACACTTGATGCTCCTTCTTGATTTCTACCTCCGCTGCTTTCAGCATTGCGAAGAGCTCGGGAATAGTCTTATTCATCCCTTGCAAATTATAGTTCATCACGAAGCTCTTGTAGCTTGTTGGCAGTGATTGGAGAATTCTGTCAATGACGCAATCATCTAGAAGATTAACTCACAATTGAATCAAGTGATTATTATACCCAGACATTTTGAGTATATGCTCACTGACAGAACTGTTCTCCTCCATCTTGCAGCTATAGAACTTATTGGAGACTTCATATCTCTCAATCCGGGCATTTGCTTGAAATATTAACTTCAACTCCTGGAACATCTCATATGCTCCATGACGTTCAAAACGTCGTTGAAGTCCCGATTCTAAGCCGTAAAGCATGGCACACTGAACTATCGAGTAGTCATCAGCTTTGCTCTGCCAGACGTTCATAACATCTGGTGTTGCTCCAGCAGCAGGCCTGGCACCCAGCGGTGCTTCCAGGACGTAATTCTTCTGAGCAGCAATGAGGATAATCCTCAAGTTACGGACCCAGTCCGTGTAATTGCTACCATCATCTTTCAACTTTGCTTTCTCAAGGAACGCATTAAAATTCAACGGAACAACAGCACGAGCCATCTATCTGCAATCAACATAAACAAGCAAGATACTATCAGGTACTAAGTTCATGATAAGTTTAAGTTCAGTTAATCAAATTATTTAAGAACTCCCACTTAGATGGACATCCCTCTAATCCTCTAAGTGATCACGTGATCCAAATCAACTAAACCATAACCGATCATCACGTGAGATGGAGTAGTTTTCAATGGTGAACATCGTTATGTTGATCATATCTACTATATGATTCACGCTCGACCTTTCGGTCTCTGTGTTCCGAGGCCATATCTGCATATGCTAGGCTCGTCAAGTTTAACCTGAGTATTCTGCGTGTGCAAAACTGGCTTGCACCCGTTGTAGATGGACGTAGAGCTTATCACACCCGATCATCACGTGGTGTCTGGGCACGACGAACTTTGGCAACGGTGCATACTCAGGGAGAACACTTCTTGATAATTTAGTGAGAGATCATCTTATAATGCTACCGTCAATCAAAGCAAGATAAGATGCATAAAAAGATAAACATCACATGCAATCAATATAAGTGATATGATATGGCCATCATCATCTTGTGCTTGTGATCTCCATCTCCGAAGCACCGTCATGATCACCATTGTCACCGGCGCGACACCTTGATCTCCATCGTAGCATCGTTGTCGTCTCGCCAATCTTATGCTTCTACGACTATCGCTACCGCTTAGTGATAAAGTAAAGCATTACATCGCGATTGCATTGCATACAATAAAGCGACAACCATATGGCTCCTGCCAGTTGCCGATAACTCGGTTACAAAACATGGTCATCTCATACAATAAAATTCAGCATCATGCCTTGACCATATCACATCACAACATGCCCTGCAAAAACAAGTTAGACGTCCTCTACTTTGTTGTTGCAAGTTTTACGTGGCTGCTACGGGCTTAAGCAAGAACCAATCTCACCTACGCATCAAAACCACAACGATAGTTCGTCAAATAGACTCCGTTTTAACCTTCACAAGGACCGGGCGTAGCCACACTTGGTTCAACTAAAGTTGGAGAGACAGTCGCCCGCAAGCCACCTGTGTGCAAAGCACATCGGGGGAACCGGTCTCGCGTAAGCGTACGCGTAAGGTTGGTCCGGGTCGTCTCATCCAACAATACCGCCGAACCAAAGTATGACATGCTGGTAGGCAGTATGACTTATATCGCCCACAACTCACTTGTGTTCTACTCGTGCATATAACATCAACATATAAAACCTAGGCTCGTATGCCACTGTTGGGGAACGTAGTAATTTCAAAAAATTTCTACGCACACGCAAGATCATGGTGATGCATAGCAACGAGAGGGGAGAGTGTAGCCTACGTACCAACGCAGACCGACTGCGGAAGCGATCACACAACATAGAGGAAGTAGTCGTACGTCTTCTTCCCGATCCGACCGATCCAAGCACCGTTACTCCGGCACCTCCGAGTTCTTAGCACACGTACAGCTCGATGACGATCCCCGGGCTCTGATCCAGCAAAGCTTCGGGGAGGAGTTCCGTCAGCACGACGGCGTGGTGACGATCTTGATGTTCTACCAACGCAGGGCTTCGCCTAAGCACTACAACGATATGATCGAGGTGGAATATGGTGGCAGGGGGCACCGCACACGGCTAAGGAACGATCTCAATGATCAACTTGTGTGTCTAGAGGTGCCCCTGCCTCCGTATATAAAGGAGCCAAGGGGGAGGGGTGCGGCCAGCCCTATGGAGGCGCAGGAGGAGTCCTACTCCAACCAGGAGTAGGACTCCCCCCCCCCCAATCCTATTCCAAATAGGATTCCCAAGGGGGAAAGAGAGAGAGAGAGGTGGCCGGCCACCTCTCCTAGTCCTAATAGGACTAGGGGAGGGGGGAGGCGCGCAGCTCACTATGGGCAGCCCCTTTCACCTTTCCACTAAAGCCCAATAAGGCCCATATGGCTCCCGGGGGGTTCCGGTAACCTCCCGGTAATCCGGTAAAATCCCGATTTCACTCGGAACACTTCCGATATCCAAACATAGGCTTCCAATATATCAATATTTATGTCTCGACCATTTCGAGACTCCTCGTCATGTCCGTGATCACATCCGGGACTCCAAACTATCTTCGGTACATCAAAACACATAAACTCATAATACCGGTCATCGCCGAACGTTAAGCGTGCGGACCCTACGGTTCGAGAACAATGTAGACATGACCGAGACTCATCTCCAGTCAATAACCAATAGCGGGACCTGGATGCCCATATTGGCTCCTACATATTCTACGAAGATCTTTATCGGTCAGACCGCATAACAACATACGTTGTTCCCTTTGTCATCGGTATGTTACTTGCCCGAGATTCGATCGTCGGTATCCAATACCTAGTTCAATCTCGTTACTGGCAAGTCTCTTTACTCGTTCCGTAATACATCATCCTGCAACTAACTCATTAGTTGCAATGCTTGCAAGGCTTATGTGATGTGCATTACCGAGAGGGCCCAAAGATACCTCTCCGACAATCGGAGTAACAAATCCTAATCTCGAAATACGCCAACCCAACATCTACCATTGGAGACACCTGTAGAGCTCCTTTATAATCACCCAGTTACGTTGTGACGTTTGGTAGCACACAAAGTGTTCCTCCGGCAAACGGGAGCTGCATAATCTCATAGTCGTTAGGAACATGTATAAGTCATGAAGAAAGCAATAGCAACATACTAAACGATCGGGTGCTAAGCTAATGGAATGGGTCATGTCAATCAGATCATTCAACTAATGATGTGACCTCGTTAATCAAATAACAACTCTTTGTTCATGGTTAGGAAACATAACCATCTTTGATTAACGAGCTAGTCAAGTAGAGGCATACTAGTGACACTCTGTTTGTCTATGTATTCACACATGTATTATGTTTCCGGTTAATACAATTCTAGCATGAATAATAAACATTTATCATGATATAAGGAAATAAATAATAACTTTATTATTGCCTCTAGGGCATATTTCCTTCAGTTATTTCCTCCGAGAAGGTCCTGAACTCGTAATCCTCGTGTGCTTACAACTCCTCCATAGCTAAGATCTAGCCTCTCCATACACACACCCCTACATCACTGTCAGAGTTAGAACCACGACAGTTGGCGCCCACCGTGGGGCATGGCGTCTATCGAGCCATGATGCAGATGGTTATTTCTTCTACCACCAGCGGAACATCTGTTCCGGCTGGTGCCCTCTATTTGGTTTGATCCAGTGGCGGAGCCAGAACTTTTGTGAAGCCTGGGTGAATTTGAGCAGAGTGTCTAAGCTAGAAATCAAAATCGGGTGTTCGGATACGCAATATATAAAACAACATCAAAGTTTCAAACCACAAATCCATATTAATGATGTAGTGAAAATATAACCATAGAAATCAAACAAATGTAATTTTAAAGTAAAATAATATAATATGTACTCCCTCCATTTCAAAATAAGTTTTACTGATTTTGTACTAAATTAGAACAAATTTTGAACTAAATCAGTGACACTTATTTTGGAACGGAAGAAGTATTTATTTGGTTTCATAGGGCAAAATGAAGTTGAGACTTGAAAACATTAAGTTATAAACCAGGGCTGCAACCAAACTCATCATATTGCCGGCGGAAATATAACTAAACAAATTACCATTCAAAAATCCTAAAAGACACTAGAAGATAAAAAGAATGACTTGTAATTCACATATTGTTATTTGCGAATATATTCAAAATAGAGAGCTTGCAACCATCTCACAAGGCAATATGAGATGGTGGTTGTGGCTCTATTTATGTTTTCGATTGCATACCACTCACATTTTCACTGCCAAGAACCTCCATATCTCTCAAATTTAATAATTTGAAATTTGAAATTAACAACAACTATCTAAAACAAATCCCTAAACAAAGGATTAAGCTCATAAAAGTGGTAATCATCCCTAATGGCCAATTCCCCTCGCCGTGACCTCAAAATAAGTCTACTAATCTCACATAATTACGAAGACGGGGACAAGCAGCCGCTGATGCAAACCGTTCCTCGGAATCACGCTTGGATGCTCTCCGGCTCCGTCCCCGCCGCCGGCGGCTCGCCCAGGCCAGCCTACGCTCGCTGACGACCTGTCTCTGTCTCTAATCGATCGAGGATGCCGCCGTTTCGAACAGAAGCTAAACGAACGAACGCCCCTCAAAGAAAAAGAAAAGAAGCTAAACGGACGAGGGGTCGCAGGGAGGTGGAGCGATCGACTGATCGTTGCCTTCTCGTTTCGAGTAAAAAAACAATCGAACCGAACAAGTAGGCCTGTCTCACGTGGGTACTAGTGGCCCATCCGTCAGTGTTTAATTAAATAGTAATTAATTAGTACTGTTGAATAGAGAGGAAATGGAAGCCCATTGGCCCAGCTGCTCGCTGCCCGGGTAAACCACCCTGCGAGGAGTATTTTCCCTGTTTTGATAGAGCCATCGTAGCATGTAGCACAGCTCGCGAGCCCGGGCAACTGCCCAAGCTAGCTGGGCGGTGGCTCCGCCACTGGTTTGATCTTCATCTTCTAACACATTTTCTATACTGTTCATCTGCACAACGAGCAAAGCATCGCAAGCAAAAGGAAAACGTACATCCATCCAAGCACGTACAAGGAGAACTATCAGCCTTCAGGTTGGCTGGCCTCCCATCCGCATGAGCTGATCACTTGAATTGGCGCGAAAGCAAGAAACCGACTGCGCCTTCACGGACGACCACCGGCGCCATCCGCCACGTCGTCACCTTCGACCTTGTCACAGCCGCGTGCGGTCGTCGTCGTCTCCAACCTCAGCACAGCTGACTGCGCCTCCACGGACGACCTCCGGCGCCATCCACCCCGTCGTCGTCCCCGACCTCGGCACCGCCGACTGCGCCTCCGCGCGCAGCCACTAGCGGCGTCCGCGTCATCATCGTCTCCAACCCAGTCGCTGAGCCACACACACTTCCGTCGTCGCCGTTCACCTCGCCGTCGACTCCGGCCTCGTGTTCTCGGCTGCTCGCCGGGAACCTCCGCGGTGGCAGTGCGGGCAGGCAGCGCTCCTGCCTCCGGTGCCAGTCGTCTGCGACGGTCTCGGTGGTGGAGGCGCGCTGCGGCGGCCTCGGCCGTTGCCTGCCTCCGGTGCCAGTCGTCTGCGACGGTCTCGGTGGTGGAGGCGCGCTGCGGCGGCCTCGGCCGTTGCCTGCCTCCGGTGCCAGTCGTCTGCGACGGTCTCGGTGGTGGAGGCGCGCTGCGGCGGCCTCGGCCGTTGCCTGCCTCCGGTGCCAGTCGTCTGCGACGGTCTCGGTGGTGGAGGCGCGCTGCGGCGGCCTCGGCCGTTGCCTGCCTCCGGTGCCAGTCGTCTGCGACGGTCTCGGTGGTGGAGGCGCGCTGCGGCGGCCTCGGCCGTTGCCTGCCTCCGGTGCCAGTCGTCTGCGACGGTCTCGATGGTGGAGGCGCGCTGCGGCAGCGACGGCCGTTCGGGATTGAGGCAATAAATGGCTGGTAAGTGCTTGCATAACGTGGGCCACCTAATCAAGCATTAACTGCATGCAGGGAAAACGAAATCAGAAGGACATTTCCGGATCTCCCACACGTACGCGGCTTCACCGGCAATCATTAAATGCACGCCTATAAACGTCGGTCTCATAATTCCGCCAAGGATTGACCGCTTCGTTAAGGTAATCGCCTTATTAACCGGCCAATTGATGGAGATTATTAATCGCCTTATTAACCGCCAAGGATATCTAATTTCTTCCAACAACCCACCGATTCCGCACCAGTAAATTCATGCATGCATGCATGTATAACCGTTCGGCCTTCAACTTCGCGGCCGTACTTGCAATTAACTTGCAGGGTCACCCGATGGATTTTTCAGTCGGTATAAAGCCACTCAAACACAGACTCAAGTTCACTCGGCCTCGAACCCGAATTCACTCGAACGGATTGCTCGTCCAGTACCTGAGCGCAAGCCAGAGGACAAGGCGCGTCATCACTCCGCGGGACATGTTTATATCGCTTGAACGCGCCGTGCATCAACACTCCATGCGACACGCCCCGTGCGTTGCGACTCGGCGGGACATGTTTACATCACTCGGACGCCCCGCGCGTCGCCACTTAGCGGAACGCGTCTAAATCACTCGAACGCCCCGCTCGTCGCCACTCCACGGGACGCGTCTACTTCACTCCGACGCCCCGCGTGCCTCGCCACTCAGCGGGACGCATCTACTCCATTCGTCACTCGGTTGGTCACCTCATAACCATTCGACCGCCCCGCGCGTCGCCATCGGTTAGTCACCTCATAACCATTCGGCCGCCCCGCGCGTCGCCGCCTCGCGCGTCGCCATCGGTTAGCCACCTCATAACCATTCGGCCGCCCCGCGCGTCGCCGCCCCGCGCGTCGCCATCGGTTAGTCACCTCATAACCATTCGGCCGCCCCGCGCGTCGCCATCGGTTGGTCACCTCATAACCATTCGACCGCCCCGCGCGTCGCCATCGGTTGGTCACCTCATAACCATTCGACCGCCCCGTGCGTCGCCATCGCCAAAATCCCCCAGTGGGTGACTTAGCGGCGAATCTGTTTCGCCTAAGTTCAAAAATCCTACCGAGTGGAGAGCAAACCTCCCACTCGGGGGGCTTAGCTGCGGTCCAGTACTCGCCTAAGTTTGAAAAAACCCTACCGAGTGGAGAGCAAACCTCATAACCATTCGGCCGCCCCGCGCGTCGCCATCGGTTGGTCACCTCATAACCATTCGGCCGCCCCGCGCGTCGCCATCGGTTGATCACCTCATAACCATTCGGCCGCCCCGCGCGTCGCCATCGGTTGGTAACCTCATCACCACTCGGCCGCCACGCGCGTGGCCATCGGTTGGTCACCTCATAACAATTCGGCCGCCCCGCGCGTCGCCATCGGTTGGTAACCTCACCACCACTCGGCCGCCCCGCGCGTCGCCAATCGGTTGATAACCTTATAACCACTCGGCCGCCCCGCGCGTCGCCATCGGTTGGTCACCTCATCACCACTCGGGCGCCCCGTGCGTCGCCATCGCCAAAATCACCCACTGGGTGTAACACCCAGTGGGTGTACAGATACAAAGATCTTCAGAAAAGAGATTCTTCAAACAGCATATCATAACAGACCAAGTGTTGAGTCGACTGACCTGGACGTTGCTCTGAAGAGCCGAGCTTGCGTCATAAGCTGCTTGGCTGGCCTCCCGAGCCACCTTCACTTGCTCCATTATGATCCCCGCCTGGCGTATAGCCTCTTTTGCGGCAGCCGCTTGGTCCTCAGGGATGGGGTACGCGGCAAAAAGCGAAGGCGGATCCGCAGTCGACGTCGAAGGCCGCACACTCGTCAGAGGAATGGCGAAAGTCACAGAAGCCCGAGTGGTCTCACCACCATCCCGAGCTACGGCCTCAGACGCCGGAGCAGATTGGGGGGTCTTGTCAGCCGACGCCCTCTTGTTCCTCCTCACTCTCAGCGGTTCGTTGTCGTCGTCATCCGGAAGGTCGATAACATGAGGAGGGGATACATGGAAAACATTCAATCGACCAGAGTTGCAATAAATGTTCAGTCGACTCAAAGCGGAACGTCAGTGATCGTACCAGGGTTGGAGGTAACAGCATCCTCCATCTCTTGGTTGTCGTCCTTGGCGGAGATCTCAGAAGTAGCAGCGCTGCAAATCTCGAAAGTCAGTCAGTTGGCTCAATGAATCGACCAAGGATTTGTCCACGGTCGACGAAGGAAAGCAAGTTTTATTATTACCCGGAAATGGTAGGGACAGCCATCTTCATCTTGGGCAGAGCCTTGGGCGGCATGGACGGCGTCGCGCGTGGGTACTTGGGAGCCTTTCCAGTCGGCGTAGGAGAAGAGGTCCGAGGGAGTTTCGACGACTGCCCAACAGGAGCAGTCGCCTTACCACGTTCCCGCGCTGGATCGTGTGTGAGCTTGGATCGCCTCTCCGGGCGGGGGGGGGGGGGGGGGGGGGGGGGGGGGGGGGGGGGGGGGGGGTTCAACCTCCTCCTCCTCCTCTTCGCTGGAGTCGACGTCGTCGCCTCCCTCTCCTTCGCCGTCGGACTCCCACTCGCCTTGATCGTCTCCGCTCTCACCTCCGCTCGCCTCCCCTTCCTCAGTTGGCTCCTGTGCCCCGTTGGGCGTCGAGTACATCTCAGTAGTCGCCTGAAAAACAACAGACAAGACAAAAGTCAATCGACCAACTCAAAGAAGACCAATGAAGAAAACAAGATCTCAGTCGGGAGCATAAAGACATACATGGTCCACTCATACGAGTTGTCGAGTGGAATTACCCTCCTGGCTCCTCGGGGGTTGTCCTTGTTCCCTGTGATGCTCGACAACCACCCCTCCAGCATCTCATCGGTGACCTCCTCCGGGTGGATCCGAGTGGTGTCGTCGAGACCCGAGTACAGCCACATCGGGTGGTCACGAGCCTAGAGCGGCTGGATGTGCCTCCGAAGGAAGACCTCCAGCAGGTCCATACCAGTCACGCCCTCGCGGACAAGCTCAACCACTCGACCAGCCAGCACTTTGACTTGGGCCTTTTCTTCCGGCGTCACTTTCAGAGAAGCAGGTTTTTCAGCTCGGTCGAGAGAGAAAGGGGGAAGACCAGTCGACTGTCCTGGGGTCGCCTGGTCTTGACAGTAAAACCAGGTCGCCTGCCAACCGCGGACCGACTCCGGGAAAGTGATAGATGGAAAACAACTCTTTCCTCTCGTCTGGATCGCCAGGCCCCCGCACAGCTGGATCACCTGCGTCCTTTCATCACTCGACTTGGCCTTCTTGACCGAGTGAAGAAATACAGCTACAGCAACACAATGTAAAGACTACAGTCGACTGCCAGCAGTCCACCGTAGTCTCGGGGACTACACCCAGTGGGTGCACTTAGCATGCCCCCACTCGTCCAAGAATTGGCAAACACACCCAGTGGGTGTACAGATACAAAGATCTTCGGAAAAGAGATTCTTCAAACAGCATATCATAACAGACCAAGTGTTGACTCAACCGACCTGGACGTTGCTCTGAAGAGCCGAGCTCGCGTCATAAGCTGCTTGGCTGGCCTCCCGAGCCACCTTCACTTGCTCCATCATGATCCCCGCCTGGCATATAGCCTCTTTTGCACCCCTGTTATTCACACACGCATAATTCAATCGACCGCCTCCGGGCACCGAGACGTAGGGCTGTTACTTCCTCCGAGAAGGGCCTGAACTCGTAATCCTCGTGTGCTTACAACTCCTCCATAGCTAAGATCTAGCCTCTCCATACACACCCCCTACATCACTATCGGAGTTAGAACCACAACAGTTGGCGCCCACCGTGGGGCGGGAATCTTATCGCCTAGTTGGAGAAGTTGCGATCTTTTCCGATCCCTTTGATCATGGTTTCTTGCGGAGTTTTGGTGGAGGGCCGCGAGATCCGTCTCGGCACGCTCACGTTCATCGCCGACGACTCCGCCTGGCTTCAGGAGGCACCACTCGACATCGACGCGCTCCCCATCCGCGGTGCGACGCACTTCCGCGCATGCATTCGTGGCGTCCTCCTGCGGCAGCCGTCGACCCAGTATCAGTCGGCCCCCGTGTCGTCTCCCCGCCCTGTCTCCCACCAGCGCAAGCGCTCCGGTCGGTCGAGACTTCAGCGGTGGGTGAGGCATGCCGTGGCCCGACAGTCGGCAGCCCCACAAGTCGCGGCAATCGAGCCCGACGAATCCCTCTACGGCCTGTTCGACCTGTCGACTGGCTCCGCGGAGACCGCATCCGAGTGCGACAGCAGCGACCCAGCGGCTGAGGTTCTGGCGGTCGATGGAACACACAGTCCTCCCGGTTTCCCTCGCGCTGATGGAGGCGCGGGTGGGGGCGACCCGTCGCATCCCCACGATGAGTATCTCCCCGAACCTCTCACGTCATTGCAGCGAGAGGAGCTTCGCCGCCGGAACATGGACGCACTCCACACTCCTATTGTCGGAGAAACTCCCGAGGCCCGGGCCTTGGAGGACGCGCGCTTGGCTAACCTGGCCGAGCGCACTCGACTGGAGAATCTACAGCGAATACTCGACGAGCAAGCGCGTCAGCGAGCTCCCGAGTCCAGTCGACGTCAGCAGGCTCCCGAGTCCGGTCGACGTCAGCTCTTCCCGTCGCTGCAGGTATATCGAACCCCAGTTCAGAATTTGGCCGTTGCAGCCCGTATAGCAGAATCAATTCAGCCCTCCAAGTCGGAGGCTGGCAGGGGCTTGTTGCAGATCAGAGCGTTGCTCCGGGCGGCGGAAAACCAGAATTCCGCTGTTTCTTAGTCGCGGAATAGGATCCACAGTCGATCTGTGGCAACGGACACAGTCCAGTCGGCTCACAGCCCGAGATCGCCCCCGAGGCGTGAGGGACGTGGAGACCGGCACGATCAGTACAGAAGAAATGAGCAGTATGATCACCGATCCGATCGTGATGATCGACGTCGAGTGCCAACCCCTCCCCCGAGGAGTGGGTCGTATGCGCCTCGACGGCAAGATGATAGACGCCCTCATAGTTTTGGGCAGAGGATTCCAGTCGACCCCAGGGACCCAGGCTTTGATGCGAGATCCATCCTCATTCAAGGTTTGGTTGACAGGAACAGAGCTCACCGAGAAGGCCACAACAGAGATGCGCCTGCCAGCAGCAGAGTACATGCTTCGGGGCCAGAGTGTTTCAGTCGAGCCATCAGAGCCGCAGTGATTCCTCCCAACTTCAGGCTGGCGACTGGAGTCAGCAAGTTCACCGGTGAATCTAAGCCTGACACTTGGCTCGAAGATTACCGAGTGGCTGTACAGATTGGCGGTGGCAATGATGAGGTGGCCATGAAGCATTTGCCTCTCATGTTAGAGGGCTCAGCCAGAGCGTGGCTAAATCAGTTGGCACCCAGCAGCATCTACACTTGGGAGGACCTCTCCCGAGTGTTTGTCACAACCTTTGAGGGAACATGCAAGCGACCCGCAGGCCTTACAGAATTGCGGTCTTGCATGCAGAAGCCGAATGAAACTCTGAGGGATTACATCCAGAGGTGGATCACATTGCATCACATAGTTGAGAATGTGCCAGACCATCAAGCAGTTTGTGCCTTTAAGGAAGGCGTTAAATACAGAGAATTGAATCTGAAGTTCGGTCGAACTGGAGAGATGTCTCTGAATCGGATGATGGAGATTGCCACCAAATACGCTAATGGTGAAGACGAAGATCGACTCCGGAGTGGCAAGCACAAGGCAGTCGCCCAAGAAACCGGAGGGAACTCCAGTCGGAAGCAGAAGCGGAAGGCCGAGCTAGCCGCCCCTGGGGAGGCCCTGGCCGTAACCTAGGGAAAGTTCAAGGGAAAACCCAAGGGACCCTGGAAGCCCAAGAAAGTCAAGGATCAGGATGGGAATGATGTTTTGGATCTGCCATGTCACATCCACACCAAGAAAGATGAAGAGGGTAATTTTATTTACCCAAAGCATACCACTCGACAGTGCCGGCTCCTGATCCAGCAGTTTCAAGGCAAGCAGTCCAAAGACAAGGAAAAGGAGTCAGACAGGGTTGAGGACAAGGAAGATAGTGACAACGGATATGGTTGCTCCGGCAACGCCCAGTTATCTGAAGTGGTCTCAGACTGCCATCACATTCGACCAGTCTGATCACCCAACGCACATTGCCACCCCTGGGAGGCAAGCTTTGGTGGTCGACCCAGTTGTCGAAGGCACTCGACTGACCAAAGTCCTGATGGATGGTGGCAGTGACCTGAACATACTGTATGCTGAAACTTTGAAAGGAATGGGCATTCCAATGTCCAGGCTCAGTACCAGCAACATGAGCTTCCACAGAGTCATTCCTGGCAAGAAAGCCGAATCACTCGGCCAGATTGCTCTTGATGTGGTTTTCGGTGATTCAAAGAATTACCGCAAAGAAAAGTTGACATTCGAGGTTGTGGACTTCCAAAGTGCTTATCATGCCATTTTGGGCAGGCCAGCTTATGCACGCTTCATGGCTCGACCGTGTTACGTGTATCTCAAACTGAAGATGCCTGGCCCCAAAGGTGTGATCACTGTTACAGGCAACCGAAAGAAAGCAGAAGAGTGTTTTTAGAAAGGCTCAAAGATAGCTGATGCTCAGATGGCAGTGGTCGAGCTGCAAGAGTACCAGAAGACAGCTGATCTGAGTGAATTGCTATGAGCCAAGAAGCCTGCCTCAGAATCAGCTTTTCAGTCGTTCGGTGAAACAAAGTCAGCCCACATTCACCCGACCGACCCCGATGCTGCCCCGACTCACATCTCAACGACGCTCGACTCCAAATAGGAAGAAGCGCTCGTCCAGCTCCTCCGTGAGAACTGGGACATCTTCGCATGGAAACCCTCTGACATGCCTGGAGTTCCCAGAGAGCTGGCTGAGCACCGTCTACGAGTCGACCCAAAATTCAAGCATGTGAAGGAACATCTTCGACGGTCCGCCGTCCAGAAGAAGCAAGCCATTGGCGAGGAGGTGGCTCGGCTCTTAGCGGCGGAGTTCATCCGAGAGATTTACCACTCCGAGTGGCTCGCCAATGTCGTCATGGTCCCCAAGAAGGACAAGTCACTTCGCATGTGCATTGATTTCAAGCATATCAATCGGGCCTGCCTGAAAGATCATTTTCCTCTCCCTCGCATCGACCAAATAGTCGACTCGACTGCGGAGTGCGAGAGATTGTCTTTTCTAGATGCCTATTCCGGGTACCATCAGATCCGTCTGTATGGACCCGACGAGATCAAAACAGCTTTCATCACTCCATTCGGATGCTTCTGTTACGTCACCATGCCGTTCGGCCTCAAGAACGCCGGAGCCACGTTCATGAGAATGATTCAGAAGTGTTTACTCACTCAAATCAGTCGGAATGTGGAGGCATACATGGATGATATTGTGGTCAAGTCATGGAAAGGTTCCGACCTGCGGACTGACCTTGCTGAAACCTTTGCCAACCTCAGGAGGTATGATATCAAGCTCAATCCATCAAAGTGCACATTCGGAGTTCCAGGTGGAAAGTTACTCGGTTTTCTCGTTTCCGAACGGGGGATCGATGCCAATCCTGAAAAAGTTGGCACCATACTCCGGATGAAGCGTCCTGTACCCGTGCACGATGTCCAAAAGCTTACAGGCTGCTTGGCCGCTCTAAGTCGATTAATTTCTCGTTTTGGTGAAAAGGCGCCGCCTCTTTACCGACTGATGAAGAAGTCTGACAAGTTCGAGTGGACTCCAGAAGCTGATGCAGCATTTGCAGAGCTCAAAGCTCTGCTCTCCACCCAGCCGGTGCTTGCTGCCCCAATCAGCAAAGAGCCTCTGCTGCTTTACATTGCAGCCACAGGACAAGTTGTCAGTACAGTACTTACGGTCGAGCGGGAAGAAGAAGGAAAGGCCTTCAGAGTTCAGCGCCCAGTCTATTATGTGTCTGAAGTTTTGACCCCTTCAAAACAAAGATACCCTCACTACCAGAAGCTTGTATATGGGATTTATATGACCACGAAGAAGGTTGCACATTACTTCTCTGACCACTCCATTACAGTCGTCAGCGACGCCCCACTGTCAGAGATTCTGCATAACAGAGATGCAACTGGTTGAGTGGCCAAGTGGGCGATTGAACTCCTTCCCTTAGATATCAAGTTTGAAGCAAAGAAGGCTATCAAGTCCCAAGCAATTGCAGATTTCATCGCCGAGTGGATTGAACAGCAACTTCCGACTCAAGTTCACTCGGAGCACTGGACCATGTTCTTCGATGGATCTAAGATGCTGAATGGTTCCGGTGCTGGGGTAGTATTAGTCTCCCCCCGAGGAGATAAGCTCAGATACGTTCTCCAGATTCACTTCGATTCCTCCAATAATGAAGCAGAATATGAAGCACTTTTATATGGGTTGCGCATGGCCATTTCACTCGGCGTCCGTCGCCTCATGGTCTATGGCGACTCAGATTTGGTGGTTAATCAGGTGATGAAGGAGTGGGACGTCAGAAGTCCGGCTATGACTGGTTATTGCAATGCAGTGAGGAAGCTACAAAGGAAATTCGAGGGGTTAGAGCTTCATCACATCCCCCGACTAAAAAATCAGGCAGCTGACGATTTGGCAAAGGTAGGCTCCAAGAGAGAAGCCATTCCCAGCAACGTGTTCCTGGAACACATTCACTCGCCGTCAGTCCAAGAAGATCCTTTTATAGAAGAAGCCCCGCAGCCGAAAAGTGCCACAGATCCGACTGAAGTCGAAGTTCCTGCTGTGGTCGACCTAATCATGGAAGTCTTGGCAATCACTCCCGACCGGACGATACCATACATCGCGTATATCCTAAGGAAAGAACTCCCGGAGGACGAGGAAGAGGCTCGACAGATCGTCCACCGATCCAAGGCCTTCACAGTCATAAAGGGACAGTTGTATAGAGAAAGTGCGACTGGAATCGGCCAGAAGTGCATAACACCAGAAGAAGGTCAGATAATCCTTGATGATATCCACTCGGGGACCTGCGGTCACCATGCGTCCTCTCGGACCATTGTGGCTAAAGCATACCGAGCGGGATTTTACTGGCCAAGAGCGAATGAGATGGCAAAAGAGATAGTCAACAAGTGTGGAGGCTGCCAGTTCTACTCCAACATGTCACACAAGCCTGCATCAGCCCTGAAGACCATTCCACTCGTCTGGCCCTTTGCTGTCTGGGGACTAGACATGGTTGGTCCACTGAGAACAGGCAGGAGCGGTTTCACTCATGTGCTTGTGGCAGTCGACAAATTTACCAAATGGATTGAAGCTAAGCCCATCAAAAATCTTGATGCTTGCACTGCTATCAGTTTCGTTAGAGGGCTAACATTCAGATATGGAGTCCCGCATAGCATCATCACTGACAATGGGTCAAACTTTGATTCGTACAAGTTTAGAGCTTTTTGCGCCTCTCAAGGCACACGAGTCGACTACGCATCGGTCGCCCATCCCCAGTCGAATGGACAAGCTGAAAGGGCAAATGGTCTGATTCTCAAAGGACTAAAGCCTCGACTGATGCGTGATCTCAAGCACGCTGCAGGTGCTTGGGTCGATGAGCTTCCGTCAATACTGTGGGGATTGAGGACCACCCCGAACCGGTCGACTGGAAGAACTCCGTTCTTTCTGGTTTATGGAGCCGAAGCAGTTCTGCCGAGTGATCTTCTTCACAACGCACCCCGAGTCGAACTTTATACCGAAGATGAAGCAGAACAAGCCCGACAAGACGCAGTCGACCTCCTAGAAGAAGAGAGGGAGATGGCCATGATCAGATCGACCATTTATCAGCAAGACTTGCGTCCATTCCACGCCAGAAATGTGAAGAGTCGAGCCTTCCAAGAAGGAGATTTGGTCCTTCGAGTGGATCAACAGAAACCACACAAGCTTGCTCCTACTTGGGAAGGCCCCTTCATCGTCACCAGAGTCCTCCACAATGGAGCGTATCACCTCTACAATGTTGATCGCCAGATCGACGAGCCGCGATCTTGGAATGCGGAACTGCTCCGCCCCTTTTACACTTGAGTTCTCCCTTGGACGAGATGTAATAAGAAAAAATTTCTGCAGTTCATTTTTATCAAAGACAAGAGTGTTCCAATAATTGCTGTCACTTTTTGTTTGCATACGAAATCCCCCAGTGGGTGACTTAGCTGTGAATCCGTTTCGCCTAAGTATGATAAATCCTACCGAGTGGAGAGCCAGACTCCCACTCGGGGGTTTAGCTGCAGTCCAGTACTCGCCTAAGTTCTCCCACTAAGAGACTTAGCTGCAGTCAGACACTCGCCTAAGTTTGAAAAAATCCTACCGAGTGGAAAGCCAGACTCCCACTCGGGGGCTTAGCTGCAGTCCAGTACTCGCCTAAGTTCTCCCTCTAAGAGACTTAGCTGCAGTCAGACACTCGCCTAAGTTTGGAAAAATCCTACCGAGTGGAGAGCTAGACTCCCACTCGGGGGCTTAGCTGCAGTCCAGTACTCACCTAAGTTCTCCCGCTAAGAGACTTAGCTGCAGTCAGACACTCGCCTAAGTTCTAAAAAATCCTACCGAGTGGAGAGCCAGACTCCCACTCGGGGGCTTAGCTGCAGTCCAGTACTCGCCTAAGTTCTCCCGCTAAGAGACTTAGCTGCAGTCAGGCACTCGCCTAAGTTTGAAAAATCCTACCGAGTGGAGAGCCAGACTCCCACTCGGAGGCTGGGCTGTAGCCCAGTGCTCGCCTAAGTGTTTAAAAATCCTACCGAGTGGAGAGAAAACCTCCCACTCGGGGGCTTAGCTGCAGCCCAGTGCTCGCCTAAGTGTTTAAAAATCCTACCGAGTGGAGAGCAAACCTCCCACTCGAGGGCTTAGCTGCAGCCCAGTGCTCGCCTAAGTGTTTAAAAATCCTACCGAGTGGAGAGCGAACCTCCCACTCGGGGGCTTAGCTGCAGCCCAGCGCTCGGCTAAGTGTTTAAAAATCCTACCGAGTGGAGAGCAAACCTCCCACTCGGAGGCTTAGCTGCAGCCCAGCGCTCGCCTAAGTGTTTAAAAATCCTACCGAGTGGAGAGCAAACCTCCCACTCGGAGGCTTAGCTGCAGCCCAGTGCTCGCCTAAGTACAGGACACAACCCAATCCGCAAGAGGTTACTCCACAAATACAAGGTTATTCCGAGTGAAGATCAAGTTCCACTCGACAGATCAAACCATGAAGATATTCAACGAGAAATCAAGTTCGGATAAAGCCTAAAAGGTCCCAGACCTCAGATCAAAGTACTCGAGCCCTCGGCTCGGCAGAGTTTAACGGTTACAAATCCAGTCGGCATTCCGAGGCAAATTTAAGGCAGAGTTTAATGGTTACAAATCCACTCGGCATTCCGAGGCAAATTTAAAGTGAAGCATAAAAGTTTTTCATTCCTCGGGAGGAGGACTGGAAGGGGCGACGAACTCGTCCAAGTCGATCCCGTCTGCAATACGAGTGGCAGCAGCGATGAAAGTCTCCATGAAGTCTTGAAAGTTGTGCTTCCTGGTATTGGCAACTTGGATGGCGGCCAGCTTTTCTTCTCGCGCCTCCTTGCAATGGACGCGGACCAGAGACAGAGCGACATCAGCACCACATCTAGCGGAAGATTTCTTCCATTCCGCCACTCGACCTGGGACTTCATTAAGTCGAGCCATCAGGGACTCGAGGTCGTTCTGAAGCGTCGTCCCAGGCCAGAGTGATGTGTCGATCCGCGACATCGCAACCTTCAGTCGAGCAAGATAGTCAACCACGCTGGCAATACGAGACTCCAGACGGAGCACGTTCATTGCAGCCTCGTCCTTCACAACAGAGTTAGCAGGGTCCAAGCCTGGCTCCACTCGACTGGTCTCCTCTTCAAAGTTCTGACAGAATTCTGCAAACACGATTCAAGAATAAGACAGTGGCCCTACACAGACTTGGTAACTGCAAGACAGTCGGGGTAGAGTAATTACCTTCGAGCACGACGAACAGCTTCTTGGCGAGTCCACCGAGATAAGCCTCCAGATCGTTCCTCTTTCCCGCCAGCTCACCCGCCTTGTCGTGCAGAGCCACGTTGTCGTTCTTCAGTCGGCTGACCTCTTGATTGGCTACCTCGAGAGCAGCTTTCAGTCTGGAGTTCTCCTGCTCAAGAGCTCCGACCGAAGCCATTTTCTCTTCAGCAAGCCTCGTTTTGTCCAAGACCTCCTTCTGTGCCTCTGCAAGATCTTGACCCTTCTTCTTCAGAGCTTCTTCCAGTTTATCTGCGGTACGTCGAGTGAAATCAACATCAAGAATGGACAAGGAAGAAAAGCCACTCGTCAAGAATGGAGAACCTCACCAGCCATACCTTTTGCTTCTTCTTGCGCCTTCTTCAAATTCTCCTGAGCAAGCTTCAAGTTAAGGTTGAGCTGGATCTGTTGATTCTCCAACTCAGTATAGCGAGCTACAAGTTCGCAGGATTTCTGTAAAAAGAAAAATCAGTCGACAGACGTCCACGATAAGTTGCTTCCGAGTAACTAAGAGACAATGATGACGTTTCTAAGACCACAGCCGAATCAAAAACATTCGACAGCAGTCTCGGGGACAACACCCAGTGGGTGCACTCAGCGTGCCCCCACTGTGAAAAAAAAGTCGACTGCCCGCAGTCGACCGGATACAGTTTCATTTGACATGGCCTGACCAGACCGAGTGAAGAAATACAGCTACAACAACACAATGTAAAGACTACAGTCGACTGCCAGCAGTCCACCGTAGTCTCGGGGACTACACCCAGTGGGTGCACTTAGCGTGCCCCCACTCATCCAAGAATTGGCAGACACACCTAGTGGGTGTACAGATACAAAGATCTTGGGAAAAGAGATTCTTCAAACAGCATATCATAACAGACCAAGTGTTGAGTCGACCGACCTGGACGTTGCTCTGAAGAGCCGAGCTCGCGTCATAAGCTGCTTGGCTGGCCTCCCGAGCCACCTTCACTTGCTCCATCATGATCCCCGCCTGGCATATAGCCTCTTTCGCACCCCTGTTATTCACACACGCATAATTCAATCGACCGCCTCCGGGCACCGAGACGTAGGGCTGTTACTTCCTCCGAGAAGGCCAACTCAAAGAAGACCAATGAAGAAAACAAGATCTCAGTCGGGAGCATAAAGACATACATGGTCCAGGTCATACGAGTTGTCGAGTGGAATTACCCTCCTGGCTCCTCGGGGGTTGTCCTTGTTCCCTGTGATGCTCGACAACCACCCCTCCAGCATTTCATCGGTGACCTCCTCCGGATGGATCCGAGTGGTGTCGTCAAGACCCGAGTACAGCCACATCGGGTGGTCACGAGCCTGGAGCGGCTGGATGCGCCTCCGAAGGAAGACCTCCAGCAGGTTCATACCAGTCACGCCCTCGCAGACAAGCTCAACCACTCGACCAGCCAGCACTTTGACTTGGGCCTTTTCTTCCGGCGTCACTTTCAGAGAAGCAGGTTTTTCAGCTCGGTCGAGAGAGAAAGGGGGAAGACCAGTCGACTGTCCTGGGGTCGCCTGGTCTTGACAGTAAAACCAGGTCGCCTGCCAACCGCGGACCGACTCCGGGAAAGTGATAGATGGAAAACAACTCTTTCCTCTCGTCTGGATCGCCAGGCCCCCGCATAGCTGGATCACCTGCGTCCTTTCGTCACTCGACTTGGCCTTCTTGACCGATTGAGAACGGCAGGTAAAAATGTGCTTGAAGAGTCCCCAATGGGGGCGGCAACCCAAGAAACCCTCACACATGGAAATGAAAGCAGCAAGATATACGATGGAGTTGGGAGTGAAGTGGTGGAGCTGCGCTCCGAAGAAGTTCAGAAAGCTCCGGAAAAAAGGATGGGGCGGCAGAGAAAACCCGCGGTCGATATGGGTGGCTAGGAGCACGCACTCACCGGCGCGAGGCTTGGGTTCGATCTCTCTCCCCGGAAGACGCGCAGCTTCGTGGGGAATGACTCCCCCCTCGACCATGTCGTCGAGATCTTCTTGCCGGATCACCGACGGCATCCAGTCGCCCTGGATCCAGCCTCGGGGCAGAGCAGACCTTGAGGAAGATCCGCCCCAAGCAGACCTCTTCCCTTTCCCCTGCGCCGCCGCCTTCTTCGCGCGCTCCAGAGCGGATGTCTTGTCCTTCGCCATCATCGCCGGCAAATCTCGCACGGGCCTGCGGCGCTAGGGTGAGAGCGGAGGTGGCGGAGGAACTTGCGAAGGGAGAGAGGAAGAAGAGAGCACTGTTTGGAAACCCCGAGCCGGCGACTTATAAGAGGCCGCTCCCGAGTGGCTGACTGGTAAGCCCAGGCTATCCAGTCAAATCCCGCAGCAGACGCGCGCGCAGTACGTGGCGAAAAAGGTGGCGCGGGAATCGAGGAGCTTCCGCTTTATCGCTTCCGATTACTGCGACCGCTCCCGTCCCGCGCGCTTCCCGAAATCCGAATCCCGCGACATCCGCGTGCTGCAGAACAACTTGTCAAAACAGAAGACCCCGCTCGCGCCGACACTCGGTATGTCACAAGTAAAGAAATTCACTCGGCGAAAGGCCTGGAATGGATCAAGGCGACTGAAAGAGGTTGATGGCGTCATCCGTGACGATTGATCCAAAACGAGGCACTCATGTAGCCCAAAGAACCAGTCGGAAAGATCCCCAACTCTTTCCCCATTCTAACCTCGATCCATTCGGGGGCTAATGATGAAGCTATGTACCTAGGGTAGGGGCACGGACCTGTCCAAAGAGCCCTACCCGAGGACATCCCTAGAAGAAGTCACCTTTCAATCGACTTGAAGGTATCCCACTCGACGGATTCAAGACACTCGACCATGAAGCTAGCCACTCGACCGCCAGGAGATCTGAAGTCACTCCGCAGGCAAACGGTCGGCTATTAAGTAGTCTTTATGGTCATTATAGCACTTTATTAGGGGCGTTACCAGTAACGCCCAACCTTAAATGTACCTTAAACCCTGCATTACTGAGGGCAAGAGAGGGCCGGCGAACTCTATATAAGCCACCCCCTCCCCAGTATGAAGGGTTCGCACCCCTGTTATTCACACACGCATAATTCAATCGACCGCCTCCGGGCACCGAGACGTAGGGCTGTTTCTTCCTCCGAGAAGGGCCTGAACTCGTAATCCTCGTGTGCTTACAACTCCTCCATAGCTAAGATCTAGCCTCTCCATACACACCCTCCTACATCACTGTCAGAGTTAAAACCACGACACCGGGCTTAAATTTATTAGGCCCTCGGTACCATGGAGGCCCAATAATAATATTGAATGACTCGTCTTCGAGGCTAAAGCGGACAAAGCATGGCATGTCTGCAATCTCATCCGGACTCAAGTCTTCATACATGAGCGACTCATGGTCGACTGTCCAGATCAAGGAGCCCTTGAAGAAGGTTGCCGTTTGCATTGCTACGAAACAGAACGGCAGTCGTGTAACCGTCTCACGCCAACAGTCGTCCTTTCGAATGGTGAACACCTCCATCCCAAGAGCATCCTCGGCGAGACACTCGCGGTAGAAGAAGCGAGCGACCTTGTAGGCGTTGGTGCCATGATCCCGTTCGAAGCCAAACGCCTTGTGGCCTTCGGTTCCCCAGCGCCGACCTGATGTGACGATGTTGGGGCTCCAAGGCAGCACGACGGCCTGGCGCGTGGCCGGGTTTAGCACGCGCACGGTATCCTCTGCTGGCAGCATCACAAGCCCGTCGCAGTGCGCGAACCGGTGCCTTGCCCACTTGTCCTCCGCGGGGAACGATGAGGTGTCGTGCAAGAGGGCTGCCACGTCCGGCTTGCTCTCCTCCCACAGGTACAATCCCGGGGCAGAGACCTCGTGGCTGATCGTCCAACTCCAAGGTTCTGCGGCTTCGACGGTGATACGTGGTGTAATGAGTAGGCTGCACGGCTTCTTGTTTTGTTGGTGGAGCCGGTGGAGATGCGCCTGAGAGAAGGATGGATCGTCGGAGATGGTGGTGCGCCAGGCCTTGCAGACGCAGCTTAGACGCAACAGGGACTTTGCGGGCAGCCGGACCAGGATCTCCGACACGATCAGGTCGTGAGGCAGCAGGCTCGTCATCTTGGCTGTAGCTGGTTGACAATCCTCGGATGATTACTTCTCTTCTTCTTTGTGCTAACTGAAACAGCAGGCCGTCGTACCTCTGCCAAGTGCTACATTATGAGCGCTATAACCGCAAGTACTCCTATATACGAGCAGAGACTCAACCGTGTCTAAACCGAGTCGCACACGTGAACCAACTCAAAACTGCAACCTCGAAACTAACTCAAACTTTTTTTTAAACCGAAACTAACTCAAACTTGCCTCCTGAAATTTGGCATGTCCAGGTTATTGGGCCTACTAATGATTGAAAAAACTAATTTTGTTTACCACAACATGGCAAACGTGGGACCACACGACATATGTGGTAAGCAATCTAAACTACTAAAAAAAATAGACAAACGTCGTAAGCAATCCAAAATAGATGAAAACAAAAAAAAAGCATCACTGTTTTTAAAACAAGTATGAATAGGGTTCATCAATTAGAGTAAGAAAAAGGCTTAAACTCGTCCGACGGGTCATAGCACCCATGTCGGCCACATCCCTCGCACAATATGTGCTCTCTTCCACACACTTTCTATCTCTTCTGTGTTCCCATATTTACATCGGGGCCATCATCACCGACTGCTGCTGTGAAACGAGAGGGGTCGACACCGACCACCGCCAACTGCATCCCTACCACAACAGATCCGATCGAACAAAACACAGTGTGGCATGGCCTCACCATTGTTGCATCCTGCCCATGGCTGCGATGATGGTGTTGCAAACGGTGGCAGACGTCGCCGACCAACGTAACAACGCCATTTGCTGCAAGCCGAGGGAGGGGCGACATCGACCACCACGGCTGCAAGGCTCCCACATGCCCCCATCCTGTGGTGATGTAGACACCCGCGACAGCAAGTAGGGAGTCATGTCGTCGGATAAGTTGTGAGCCGGTGTGGTAGGCGGCGCCACCGTGGTGGGAGCGGGGGCTGCAATGGCGGCAGCAATGCTGCATGTTGATGGCCTGCTTTTTCGCAACAACGGCTCTTATTTTTTCAACAGGGCTATATTGGCGTGTTGATGACTGCAATGTGTATGATGTTGTGTAGCAACCAAAGCAACGTTGCGGAAGTTATGATGGCTTCAATGGTTCGGAGACAACTAAAACGACAATGACACTGTGTTGGGCGAAGATGGCACTGCAGCGATGACGCTGTTGCGATGGTTGGGACCACCATGATGAGAGACGATGCAGCGACAATGGCCGACGGTGATGCGACATGGGAGTAACCAATGTGGTGATGACTGTTTAGGGGGTGGAACCCTTAAGTGTATTATTTTTACACCCAAGATTGTGCAACAACGATAAAACACAGGAAAGTCTGTCAGTAGATATATACACATCCATTCAATATTGTTCCCTCTCATCTGGACTAACTGCCAAGACGCCACTTTCTATGGAGCCACAATTGCAGGAATGCCTAGCAGTGGAGGAGGTGCACACTCCACTGCTAACATGGCATCAGTGGCGGGTGCGCTCCCGCCACTGGTAGAGCCTCTGTAGTGGCGGGGGTGTCTTGGCACCCGCCCCTGGGATATATTGTTAGTTGTGGCGGGCAACCAAAGGCACTCGCCACAACTACATGTCCAGCCACCAGCGTAAAACCAGACATTAAACAACAACTATTGTATGCGATCATACACATTACAATAGATGTATCTCAGATTAGCCGCAACATATTTTACCATAACAATAATCCAAATATAGTAAAATAGATGGACTCGTTAGAGTACAACTTATGTAACATCATTAGTACACATAGCCTTCTAAGCGAAGCCTCCAACATGTTGCATGTTACATACATATACAACCCCGTGATAACAACAACATCATAATGAGAATGAATTGGATAAAGATAATCAAATTCTTCACTCATCCACTTGTCAACATAGTCTTGCATACTTCGTAGTTGATTTTCTCTATGGAAACGAAGTTGGCGTGATCCTCCGCTTCTTTTTTAGTCTCATATCATTTATTGCAGTTGTTCTCCTAATCGTGCACTTGTTCATTGCATCTCGCGTGAATCATAGACTCCTCGATTCTTCCCATAGTACACCACATATCACTTTTACTTCATCTATGAAAATAAATAAAAAAAACTAAAATAAAATAAAGGCAATTCAGAAGCATTGATGATACAAATAAAATAAAGGCAGTTCACTAGTAGTTCAGTAGCAAAAGTTCAGCTCCATCATAGCAACATAGAAATTAAGTTCACATGTGTCGATCATATAGATCACATAAAGGTGGTGCACTAGTCGTTTAGAAGTAAAAGTTCAGCTCCTTCATGAGCTCTCCTCGCCTTACAATATCTTTGAGATCTCGGCTTGGGCGGTTCTCGCAGCTTTGACGGCTACTCGTGGACTCTCGGCAGCTGCTCTAGTGCTCTCAGTGGTTGTTCTCGTGCTCTAGACATATGTCGCATCTGGATAAGGTGTGAGAGATCGCGTGGGCATGAGGTAAGTGGATAAGGTCAAAAATAACAGTGACGGGCGATAGTATCCACCCGCCACAGCTATATTTGAGTGGCAGGTGGCAGGGGGCTGAAATATAGCTATGGCGGGCAGTAAACTACACACGCCACTGCAAACTAATGGAGAAGTTGAAAATTTTGGGCGTGGGTCACCGAAATATAGCTATGGTGGGAGACGCTCATCACCCGCTACTGATTGTCTAGGCATCAATGGTGGGCTATTAGGTCGTGCCCGCCATTGCTATTTTTTGCCTGCAATGAAATTCAAAAGAGTTTAGTATTGGCGGCTAATTATCCGATGCTAGGCAGCGCCCGCCACTCATCAGAGGCCACCTATAAGCCTTTTACTAGTAGTGAGTAAATTCCTACATTTCTACCTTTGTGTTTGCTTATCAAGATTCGCATGTGTCTTCATCTTTAATAAGAAATTTTGAGACTTCACTGATACAGTTTCACATGAAAGTGAATTATTTTTGGGAACAAGCTTAGCAACCCCTTGCAACTTCTTCCTCCTCATGTTAAGAACAATCACCACTTCCATCCAGCCTTGGGGCAGGTCTTGGACATCATGCATGTAGATAACAACATCATCTATGCTCAAGGTGGGGAAACCAATGATGAGGCATTATACTAATGTTGTTGATTTGGTGGGGTCATCGTTGCGCAACCTAGGAAACAAGTCAAAATGCATTGGATCCACAATGATGTATGCAATATCAAAGGGGCAGTCAAAATTACAATCTGCTGATGGAACAATCGAGATAGATAGGCTCCATGTGGTGCCCTTCTAGCATGTGCTAGGAATTACACACTTCTCTTTGTGGCATTTTCGCAATACAAGTTCAAATAGTACTCGGGAGGCTAGTCGGGGGGCAATCGGTGGGCAAACTTTGATGTCGATGTACTTGACGGGATCTTTGCGCAGACCAATAGTGACGTCCCAAATGATGTACTGGTGGCAATTTTGGTAGAGACTCTAGTAATCCCTTGCCAGCAGCGGCAATGACACGTCATGGGCAAGGGGATTTTGCTAGAGTACATTCTAGAGATGATCACATGTCGAAGGTTAACAGAACCGAGCATGCCATGCCAAAGTCAAGCAGCAGTGCATATCTACTCTAAAATAGCAATGAATGGGAGGTAATGATTAGTACTATAGGGATAACAAATTGCACATCTACCGGGGTGGAGCAAGGATTTGAGTATTGGGGGGGGGGGGGGGGGGGGGGGGGGGGGGGGGGGGGGGGGGGGGGGGTGTCTAGGTTGTTGCTATCATAATACTACAATAATGTGACAAAGTGGCACTATAAAAACATACTTATATTTCTATTCGATTAAACTATTTCCCTACACTTGTTAGTGGGATGAAATATCAATAATTGTCAGAAGAAAACTTAACTGCTAGTTCCCTTTCGATGTAAATTATTCTGCAATGCCAAAGCGGCCTTCCATTTTAGTTTGAATTAATCTTGACGGCACTTAGCAGGGGTTTTTCTCTACATAACTTAAAGTCTCAAAATTTGCATCTAGATCGCACAAAACACAATCAAAAGAATTAGCTTATGTACAATTTGACAAGTATAAGACACTTGTTTTTAAAGAATTTAGTGGAGAGTGGTCAGTAATGCAAACATTGGCCAGTTGGATGGGGAATTGGCGACCAAGAGAGCACCGACGACCAACCTCCAGCTGGTGCCGTTCCTTCTTAGACGGTCGTGGCCTGAGGCGCTTCTTGGCAGCGCCGACACCCTTCCTGATGTAGTTACTCGCTTGGTCTTCCTGACTTCCGCGTGGCTGAGCAGTTGCTTGGTCTTGTGATGGAGGTGTATATACTCTGAATTAGATCTCCAGAAACTGCACGGGGTAGGAGGCGGCAGGAGGACAGCGAGGCTACTCTAATCACACGTTAAACATGGGAGAAGGGTGATTAAGTCCACTACATTCCCTAGTTTTTCTTACTTGTGTTTGAGTTGGAGGGGGCCCATTACAGGGCAGGCCCATTCTCGCCCCCTGTCTCCACCGCTGCACATCTAGCCATATTTCTACCCCTCAAAAAAATCTATCCATATTTCAAGCAGTCAACTAGTTACTCTCTCCATTATTTATGTGTTCTTGCTTTTGAATTTTCGGTTTTGATTGATGGTGTGTCACATGGAAGTCGGTGTTGCGGAAGACAGTCAAAGCTCCTCTGAGGACGCTTTCCACATGTCTACGCCCCTAGGTTGGGCAAACCTTCTGGACAGCCTTCTCTACGAGATCATTGCTCTCTTCAACTTCTACAATCACATCCTTGTCAATGTTTGCACGAGTACTCAAGTCAGAACACTTCAGATACCACTCAATAACAACTCTAAGATTAAACTACGCCTCTCAAATTGCCCATCACATATCTGCTAGTTTGCAACAATTTCTCCCTTTTCCAGTGGTAGAAATACCTACCAGATTGTGGTATTCTGGGGTACGGTCTTCATGCTGGACTATGAAATGCTCTTTAGTATGCGCTTGAGCCATCGACTCGGTGTCCAGGATGTGGCATCTTCATGGGCACAGATCTGCAAATAACCTCCTGGCATCCACTGTAGTACATGGTTGGTTGTGTGTGGTGGATGATCAAATTCTCTGTAACCTACAAGTTGGTTACCTTTGAGGCCTTCCAAGTCAATTTGTCAATTGAGCTAGCCATGTTGGTGAAGGTGGAGAAATTGGAGTAGGCTCTCTTTGTTGGCACTGACACAAGGAGCCCTACCTTTGCTTTCAAGAACGCTAAAAGATGGGTAGAAAGAGTAACTGTGTATACATTTCATGCTCTCACTATGACTCCCCTGAGCCTTGGACTATGGTTGAGCTGGATTAGAAAACGCATCATGTGATAGTAGGGCTCGAGCCCCAATGCGCTGGACTATGCACGGAGATATTGATGAGCTGTTGGAAAATGCCCTAGAGACAATAATACTTGTATTATTTATTTCCAAGTTTATATTCTATGCTATAACTACTATGGTTCTTGAATATGTGATTCCTAGTCTTGCCTCTAGGACTAGCTCAAGTGTTAATCTTATGATTCCGTTTTTCTGATCATAGTCATGAAGTCAATGCCAGTAACATTTAAGAGCATGATGTTGGTAGAACATTCCTGTTGAAGACCCAAGTTGTATGTTATACTTCGAGATTATATCATCTGAAGTCTATAGTTTATAACATGGGAGTTAACATATGTATGATTCCTTAGACCATGCGAGTATCGAATCACTCAATACCGAATGTTGTGCTTTGGGGTTGTCCGAACCTCATCCGTAACAGGGTGATCATTATGAAAAATTACGCGTTCGGTCCAGATGGTTAACAGAGGAAAGAGTTCAGTTTATTTCACACCAAATACCCCTCAAGCTCAGAGGGTAAGTGTGAAGAATTTGCTTCATATTGCAGTGGAGGCATTCAGCGAAAGATATCTTGGTCTTCCTACTATAGTTGGAAAAATTACAAGTGGCAATTGAAGAGAGGTTGAGAACTATTATGAGGGGGTGGTCAGAGAGAAATCTTGCCTGTGTTGGGTGAGGGACTTTGCTGAAAACTGCGATACAAGCAATCCGCACATACAGTATGAGTTGCTTTAGGCTTACAAAGAAAGGATGTAAAGGCATCACGTCAAGTATGGAACAATATTGGTGGGGCGGTTCTCTGGACAGACGATCTTTGCATTGGGTGTCATGGAAATCACTCGCGAGCCCAATGATCAAGCTTGGAATGGGCTTCCAAGATCTAGAGTTATTTAGCTTGGCACTTCTTGGAAAGTATGGTCGGAGGTTCATGACTAACCTTGGGTCATTGTTTGTTTGAATGATGAAGGTGAGATACCTCCCGTAGACGGATTTATGCATGCCCCAGTGCCACAGCCGGCCTCACCAATTTGGTGAGTCATTGTTGTGGGACGGGAGGCTCTGCGAGCTGGATTATTTATGCTGATTGGCAATGGACAATCCATATCAATTTGGCATGACAAATGGATTCCGGCTACTCTTCGTATTTATCCTATGTTTCCGCCAGCCGACTCACCAATTCAGAAAGTGAATGAACTCATCGACGAGGAAAATTGGACTTGGCGAGCTGACCTAGTGGCGGGGAGTGACGGAATATCCCGATTCAGACAGTGATACTTTCCTCCCACCTGATGCAGATGCTATATTGAATATCCCAACTTGGAATGGAGTCCAGGAGGATTTCTTAGCTTGGGCTTTCAAAAACCCAGGTACCTTCTCTGTAAAATCGACGAACCGTGCTTCATGAATCAAAAGGAGTGTGCAACTCTCTAGGAAGGGGCGGTTAGCAGAACCTCATAGACAAATGAATAGATGTGGAAATCCTTGTAAAATCTCAAAGTTGTACCTAAAGTTAGGGTCTTCTGGTGCAGAGTGGTTCATGGTATTTTCCCTGATGAAGCAACTTTAAAGCGTCGACATATTATGCCAATCAGCTTGTGCAACATCTGCAAGGCGGAGTAGAAGGATCTCATGCATGCATTAATTGAGCGCTTCCATGCAAGGCGTTTCTGGGATGAGGCCATGTCCTGTTTTGATTTCCGCTTACCCAGGCTCCATAAAGACACTTGGGTGCGGGATATATTGTGTGATAGGTGATTCTTAGATCCAGGGCCCTCTCCAGGAATTCGGGGCCCCTGGCGAAAACCGAAATGGGGTCCAAAATTTCGAGCAACTCATATCATAGAAAAAATATTATCCGTAAAACATAATTTCACTTTATTATATAATCTCAAGTGTGTTTTATTTCGTACAATATTAGGCATGTGTCAAATCTAATGCTAAAAAAGGTGAAGGGTACTAAAGTAATAATCTAACCTCATGTTCTACCAAAAAGGAACATCTGTTTTAGATTGAGCATCAACTTCCAGCCTTTGTTTCTTCTTACGCTTTGCAGCACCAAAATATTTTTTGCTAATTCCCATAGACATGATAAAGATTTAGGTAAAAAGCCAAAAAATTATAAAAGGTCAAACAATATATAATTAGTTTCAAATATTGCTAGATGACTAGATCATTCCAATATAAGAAATAAACTGAAAAAAGACATTGCTCTTCTCTACTACATAAAAAGAATGAAACGTTTCCATTTCACTTTTCTTCACACCACCCCTTCGTCCAACCTTTCATGTATATGATAATCAATCATCTTAATTTACTTACCTTCTGAACCAATTCCACTTGAATTTACTTACCAAACTTCTAATCAGAATATAAGGTAATTCACAGGCAGAATTTGAAGAACATTTATTTACACAATCGCATTATTACCGACAGGAAATCACAAGCTAACGTACTAGAACATTTATATCTCATTGGAACGCACAGGCATTGTTCTAGTCGTGATTAAAACACGTTAGGTAGTCCGGGCGTGGGCGTGTTCCTGATCGAAGCAACGAAAGGCACCACGGTCCGCGACTTTTGCGTCTCACGGCAGCAAGAGATTAGCCGATGGGAACGGATCGGATCATCGGAGGCAACTGCGCCGGCACGAGGAAGAATGCTAGGGTTTCGGCGCCTCGCTATAGTCGCCTAGGGCTTCGCTAATCACGGATCGCCGGACACCAGTTCGGCTGCCTGTTCAACTGCAACGAAGCGGAATCCATGGATCTGCGTCGTGTCCTGGCTCCCGATCGGTGCGTTGGGCATTGATATTTATTTTTGGGCCTTTGGCCTTTCGTGCTTCATGCAACCATCGAGTAGACAGGGGCACCTATGTTGTTTTTTGTTAGACCCCTCAAAAAATGTAGTGGTCTTTTAGTGTCTTTTTAGCGGCAACCGAGACAATTAACCAAGCTTCCATCTACAGGTTTTTCCTTCGATGGGGCCCCACGATTTGGGGGGCACTGTGCGGTCGCTCAGTTCGCTCCCCCTCATCGACGGGCCTGCTTAGATCATGTAAAACATGACAGTAGTGGGTGATCTGGAATTCGAGGAACAAATGGACTTATCATGAGGTGCAAATTGATCCGATGTTTCCTATCCGCCGAGTCGGAGAGGATCTAGCGGCGCTTGATATCCCAAGTGATCAAGTTGCTGTTCTTTCAGGTTATGGTTGGAGACCACCTGCTGGCGGTTGGGTTAAGATTAACGCGGATGTTGCTTTTAATTTTGAAGCTGGGTTGGCTGCTGTCAGAGGTGTCCCTCGCTCGCCAATGGCTTTGGGAGGTGCATGATGCAAACCTCACCCCTGGGCCATGGACCGTTGATCTTGGAATCCTTATCACTGCGTGTCGGAGTTATCTTCGCATAATTGGGGGTTACTGACATGTGATTTTGGGAACATACTCCGCGGAGGTGGTGAACCTCTGGAACTCTCGCCATGGCTCACAAACAGTTGTGGCTCGTATCCAATTAGAAATTCGAGAGCTCGCTTCATCATTTACTTCATCTATTATTCAACATGTAAGCAGGACAGCTAACTATCCAGCCAATCTTTTGCGCGAACCATGCCTGCTCGCTGATGGTTACAGAGAGTTGGCTGGACTCTGAACCCCCCCTTCCTGATCACATTCACCAGCCTTATGGCTGATTGTCCCATGAGTACTTTGTTTTGAATAAAGGTCTCAAAGTTCCCCGCAAAGAAAAAGCAAAAACTAGCAGTTTGTTTGTTTTTTCAGGATCAGGAAACAATCAGTAGTATCTTTTTCTTTAGAACAAGCAGACCCATGCAAACCCAAGTCGGCCCACAACGGAAAGCCTTATAATAAGTAACGAGAGTCTGAGAGAGAGAACAGCCCGTTTCCCTTCCAGGCGAAGCGGCCGGGCGGTTTCTGGAAGCGATCGAGCCACAGCGCCACAACGCCGGAGATCGAAGACGCCGTCGAGAGCCCACCCCCACCGCCTCCCCCTCCCAACCTGATCCGCAAGGTCTGAGTTGTGCTCGTTCTCTCCCGTACGCATTTCCCTTGTTTCATCTGTATGGGGTCATGCATATGCCTACGAATCATCTAGAACTCGGCTCGCGCTGGATCTTTTGGTGGCCTGAATTAGAATGGACTGATCCGGTTAGGCTTTGATTTTCCTCAGAAATTGGCGCTCCATGAAATGATCTTATTAACATATCATCAACATATCCGTCTCACGGCTCTTTTAGCCTCATGTTCTTGTAAACATAATGATGGGATTCGTTAAAAGTGTTTACTGTTGTGAGACGTTTGCTAGACAGTACAGGTTATTTTTCTTGCATGCTCTTATTAACTGATGGACGGTCTGAACATGACACCCCACAAGAGTGTAGTCGTGTCAAATTTCTTATTTTCTAGTGTATAACAAGTTTCTTCATGCATAGGCGTATTTTAGGACCCTGAGGAAATATCCATTGTTCTTGCATGCTATATGTCTGTTTATTTTATCATATCCTTGAAATTGTTCTTCGGTTCTGATATTAGGCCCTGAATTTGCTATGTGATGCAGACAAATTCCCATCATGCAGAGCCCCAGCAGATTGTCAGTAGTTTCTACTTCAATTAGCCCTGTTGTGTCTGGATTACAAGGTTGGGCCGATCTTCCGGATGGCCCGCTTTACTCCATTGTTGCTCTGTTGGGATCCTCCATTGACATTCTTGCCTTTGCTGCAACCTGCCACTCTTGGCGTGCAGCATTCTTCTCCTACCGAACTGCATCTAACTTATGCACATTAATCCCACCTCTTCTTATCCGACCTGCTGGTCCTAACCAAGGTTCTTCACTTCCTTCCATTTTTTCTGAAAAATGTTCTTCTGTTCCTGAGAATTCTCGATACATGCTATGCATACGTAAAGTCATTGATGTAGCTAGCAACAATAGCACCCTTCGCTGCCAGATTCCTCAAGAAACTTTTGAGAACATGCACTTTGCTGGCTCTTCACATGGCCATCTCATCTGCTGATACCGTGGAGATTGTCTTGTTATCGATGTGTTCACCGGGGCCATGGTTTGGCCTCCACGTCTCCCTTTCAGCAATGGCTACTATGGTGGCACTCTCACCGCTCCACTTACATCTCCCAACTCACATCTCCTTGTAAGCACTCAATCCTCCCTGTTTGATTGGCCCCTCGGAAGTGACTCTTGGCAGGAACTCCAACTTCCTCATGGATGGATATTTCAGATCGTGCAGTTCAACAGTCAGTTCATCGCCATGGACCACGATATGAGAATCTATACTCTGCGGTTGGCCCCTCGGTTAGGCCTGCGGGAGATACCAACTGAGTGGTGCAGCGAGATAGAGCCAGAATCTTTTGTGCAGGCATGGCTTGTGGTCTGCGGCGACGATCTCCTCATGGTCGACCACTTTGTGCACCTATCGTCTGTAGATCCTGTGTGCCACCGCCTCGACATGTCAACCGAGCCCGCGAAGTGGGTGAAGGTGAAGACGTTGGACAACTGGGCGATCTTCGTCGGGGGAGACGAGCGGAGCCCTCCATTTGCTTGTGTGCGCCCTGAGCGATGGGGAGGGACGAGCAACAACTTGTACTACGCCCATCACTCTCAGCCTTGGAGCGTGCATGAGCTGTGCGGCCATGTGGACCTTGCTCCAACCAGCCATCCCAACTTCAACTGGCGTAAGAGGTTTGTGCCCACAGCCATGGCCTTGTGGGTGTACCCGAGCATGTTCTACTCCGATGGCCGGTGATTGTGGTGTCACACACCACTATATTTATTTGTCCTGATGCTTTAGAAGTTCGTTTTCTTTTCTCAAGTGCCGATGCTAGGCAGTGGCAATGGCAATGGCAAGCTATTGAATTTATTTTGTTTATTCTTCTAGGCAGAGCAACAGCAGCCAGACTTGGACATTTTTGCTTGAATCTCTTTTTCTTTTGTTGGCTTGTAATAAGAGATAGCTTGCCTTGTGAAGACTTGGACATATATATGCAGTGGGTGCAGAGTTCTCTGTGCTCTCCATGCTCCCATGTGGAGTAGCATCATAGATTTAAATTGCCCGCTATTTGGCCGCGATCTCCCGCTAATCGCGGCTGAGAAATCTTCCAGCGATTTTCCAGTAGTACAAATCGCGGGAGATAATGCCGCTATCACACGAGATCGCTCCATTCCTTCATTAGCCATCGCCGGAAAGTTCTCTGCCGCTAAACGTTTTGCCCGCGATTTTAATCTGTCAGTAGCATCCATCAAAACAAATGTGTGTTCATCAATAGGAATGATTTTCATGAAGAGCGACTACTAGTACATGCGCTGATAGCTAGGCAGGTATTTGCCTTGACTGAAGAAGTTCAGACTGAGAATGAAGCACACGCAGTGGGGAGCTCGTTGCTGATGCGATACATACGCTTACACGTTGGGCCTTGTATTGCGTGTACCGGCCGGCCCAATCTTCAGCTGGGCTTTCGCAGCATGCCGGCCCGGCTCACGCAGAATCACTCACATTGCTACAAAGTGTGCTCATGCGTGGAGGCTGTAGAATGAGGTGCTATTGAAGCTGATCGCACATTTTAACCCTGGTGGTTTCGCGTTTTCCTAGTTTGTCCCTCACGCACGTGTGCAACGATCCCAGGCACGTTCTGGTTGCAAGAGCTCAGATCGAGTTGGTGGTCGGCCAAGATACACTACTGTTGCTACCCGAGGCGACCAACTAACGGCAGCGCAATGTCTTGTTTATAGCGAGACCTAGCATGCCCTCGCCTCAGGCGTGTCACTAAATGGGCCGGCCCAGTGAGCAAGAAGTCACCGGGCCTCATTTTTCTTTTATTTTCACGTTTTTTTTCGTTATTTATTTCTTTTTCCTTTACTTCTGTTTATGCTTTTAAATACACTATGATTTATATTTAAAGCCACTTTACAAAAAACAAGTGAAAAAATATTAACCAAAAATTTATAAAGTGTTAAATGTGTATAGAAAATATGTTTCTGATGTATACAAAAAAAATCTATAACAAACATATATGTTCAGTATGAAAAAAGTTGATCATGTATTTCAAAATTTTTAATCAAGAATTTAAATTTTTTTTAAATGTGTATAGAAATGTTTGTCATGTACAAAAAAACAATGTGTATGAAAAAAATGTTGATCGTGCATTTTAAAAATGTGAAAAGTGTGTCAAAAATATATTCCTGATGTGTATCAGACCAATATTCCTGCTGTATAAAAAATGTACAAAGTACATTAAATAAAAGTAGACACCGAAGCATATATTTTCACAATTTTACTTATGTATTTGAAAAAACTTCAAAAATGTATATAGAAATGTTCGTGATGATTACGGAAAAAAATGTATCTTGTGTGTGCAAAATGTTTGTTGTCTTTAAAAAATGTTCATTGTGCATTTAAAAATATTGACCATGTATTCAAAAAATGTTAATCATGTAACTGAAAAATGTTAAACACATATTAAAAAGATGTTTTAGATCTGGAAAAAAATGTGCAATGTCTATGCAGAAAACTAGATATAAAAAATATAAGTTTTGAAAAATCTTAATCATCTATTTGAAAATGTTAAACATGTGTATAAACTATGTGCCTGATGTATATGAAAAATGTTGAACGTGTACTATTTGTTTACATGTGTAAAAAATAAACCTATGGAAATTAACAAAGAAACGAAGTAAAATGTAAAACCAATAATGAAATGAAATGTACCACTGTTTTTTGTTGAAGTCTGGTTAGATTTGTACACGTTGTTTTTCCTGTTCATGTAGAGGCATAGTAGTATCTAGTATCAATATCAAATAGTCCATATTATGTAATTGTAGTCTGACCTGAGATGGAGTACAACCGGCGGGCTCACATAACTTCCATTTCATTATTTTTTTGTGACCTACCTCTCTATCTACATTTGTTTCATTGGGTACTGATATGTTGTAGTTGTAACCAAATTTATCATGCTCACTATCTATGTCTTTTTTCGCGTAAATTTCTTGTTACATTTTTTTTTCAAATGTTAAGAACACCCTGTAAAAAACCGAAAAAAAAAAAAAACATCTAAAAAGCAAAAAATGCATCCGAAAAAACAAAAAAAAAATCAGAAAGAGCGCCCTCAGCAAAACATGTGGCGGCGCTGAGAGCGCCTTAGGTGACCTTTGGGGGCAGATACTATTTGACGCCCGCAGGCATCAAAAGGATGGTCCTTCGCTGAAGCAATTCGCCACTTGGGCCGCCCAACGTACAGATTTCGTTCACTGTTGTTTCCTTGTTTCTTGCAGGGTTTATCTTTTCGTTTTTCTTCCATGTTTTTTTTGCTTCCCGTTTTTTCACAGTTCTGTCCGGGTTTCAGTTGTTTTTTTCTTACTGTTTTGGTTTCTTATTTCCTTTCATTTTCTTTCTTTTAAGTTTCCTTTTTTTTCCGTTTCTGTTCTTTTTATCATTTTGTGTATTATATAAAAAGTTCACTGTGTGTTACGAAAATCTTCATCGTTTTAAGAAAATGTTCATCGTATATTATGAAATAGTTCAGCTTGCACTATAAAAATGTTCATCGTGTATTACAAAAATGTTCATCGTATATTATAAAAATATTCAACGTATATTAGAAAATGTTCATTGTGTATCTAAATTTTGTTCATCATATATTAAGAAATTGGTCAATGTATACTAGAAAATATCCATTTCAGTATTTAAAATATGATCAGTAGTTTAAAAAACAGTTGTATTTAAAAAAATCAATGTACATATAAAAATGTTGAACGTTTTCTTAAAAAGGATTTGCCACTGTACTTTGCACTTCAAGTCTGGCACTGCATTTATAACGTTCGAGGTCGATTGCCTGGCTAGCCTCACTGGAATCCAGCATGAGGTCCCAGGTTCCATCCCACGCATGTGCTTCTTCTTTTTTCGAATTTTCCTAATGGTGTGATGATTGGGCCTGCCCGTGTGCACGTCGCTTAAGTGAAGCCGCAACGATCGCACGCACACGGGCGATGTATAAGAGCTCTCACCTTTGGGTCTCTAGGTGTGCCCCTTTTCTTCCTGATTTTTCAATCTGCGTGCTCTAAAATGGGTCAGCCCAACATTGTTTGCCTCAACACGAGAGAGTCTAGACCACAAAATCCCAACCGGGCCGAGTTTAAAAAAGCCAGTCCACGAAATCCCAAGCTCTGGCCCGGCTCGGCTCGCAGCCAGGCAAAAAGGCTTTTTTGTCTGCTAGAAAGAATAAAATAGCTAATTTTGAGGCTAAATACTACCATATTAGACCTATACTAGTAAAATGCCCGTGCGTTGCCACGGGCCTTTTAATTTTTTTTCTGATTGCATACATAAGCATAATGCACTTCCAATTTCACATGTATAGAAAAAAAATTACAGTAACAATCGAAAAATGTACTTGATGCAATGTATTTTCATTATTCCACTTCACTTGCATCTCCTACAATATCAGGAATATTGTCTTCAGCTTCCTTCGCACAGTACTTAAACAATTATAGTAAAAAAATCTTCGTTGACTTGTAACCATCCTGCATGAGTACTTCACACAGTTAGCATGAAGATTCCACATGAAAATGTAAGAACGTGCAAACATAGAGTACTCAACTTGTAAATTGGATGAACCAATGTTTTACCATTCCATGAGAGCATATTAAAATCAAAAACAAAATAACTCAACACATTACTGGAATAAATAAATATTTATTATCTCGATTATAATGATGATAAATAATTGTATGTATCTTGAATATAAAAATAGAATAGACAAATATGAACAACCTCCCATAAAAAGGAAAAGCCACTCCTTGCCTCTCACCACACAAGCACATCACACATCCCTTATCCCCACCGCATAAGGCACAACTTCAGCAACTCACATGACGTAGTCTCCACCTTCTCTCCCTGCCACTGCGCCTCTTGTCCCGCCACAACACGTCCCCCGGCTCCTCTCCCCACCAGCCATCGCCTCCTTTCCCTGTCTATGGGTCGATCTGTAGTGTAGATCAGCGACAATTGCTGGCCTAAATTCTATTGTCTGCACGCAGTGGCTGGTGGACCACGCCCGACCGAGGAAAGCAGCAACGGGGCCATAGGTAACAGGCATCGACAACGTCGGTGGAACCAGAAACAATGCCATCAAACATGAGCGGCGACCTTGACCAAGCTCCATGTAGGTTAGTTCTTCCCCTTTCTTGCCATGTTTTGTCTCTGTTCTCAAATGAATTGTTCATATATTCAACAAACATAAATAAAAATAATAATCTCACGTGTATCTATCAAATAAAAATTGTGCAACAAACTTGCAGTGAACTTCGCTGATAGTGAATTTAATTGCTATATGACGAATGCAGAAAGAATTTCTAAGAGATGGTAACAACTGACATGAAGTAAATCCGGTAGTCCATTGGTGATTAGAAATGTATGCTAATATGGCTCAGAGATGCAACAGAACAAAGGAAGGGTTGCACTTGAAGATCAAATAGGACAACTCTGAGCAGTCTATGGTCACAAATTGTTTAGGCCCTAGATCTCAAGCATCAACTCTAACAGGAAGGGAATAAAGTGAACCAACATCACAAGAAACAAAAATATTGGATTTCTATTTATATGATATGGGAGTCATAGACAATTGACATGTGATGATATTTCATGCTTGTGATGTGGTAGATAAATGCATCTCCTCGTCATCTTTCTCTTCCCCTCCCTCCCTCACAATCGTTCTTCTTCGTGTGTTTCTCATGGCTTCGTGTGTTTCTCATGGGGCCAAGCATAATCATTGATATGAATAGTCATTAAAATATCAAATCACTACAACCAACCATCCATCATCTGCTCCAAAATTGACACCTATGCTTATCATACATACCGGAAAAAACAACTACAATGTTGCAGTCATGAAAAAAATTGGAAGCACAATTCTGTCAAATCAGTATTAATGGATCAGGCATTGACAAATGATTCTATTAGTGTAACGAAGACCAAATGACATGGCACACACACACACACACACCAATCTATTCAGGAGTGTTACATTAATCAGACAATTTGTTCAGCACATGGTAGCTATATAAATAGTCCAAATATCATTCATGTTGACAGTAATTAGCAATGCTCACAGCTACATATGAAATTGGCTCAGAGACAATTTTCTAGCATCTTCCTATTTTAACACATCGTCAGATGCCAAGTTCCAAAGATTGAACTTCTCTCCAAAGACATGCCTTCACGTCCATGCAGGAGCTTTAGTGTCGATCTGGCTAATAAATTGCTCCGATGCTGGCGAGGAATCTTCCGTTCGAGCGTCCGTAGCCCCTCCGCCACACAGATCTGGCCTGGACCTCAAGTTCCAAATAAGGAATAATGAAAAAATCATAATAAATGGCATGTCCCACTTGCAGCCTGATCAAGGGCAATTAACTCAAAACAACGTACAATTGGGAGGTTGGGCAGTGCCGCTCCTCTTTGCGGCAACATGAGGGTCTATTTACATGGGAGAGATATGGCAGGTTACACTAATATGAAGTAGAAAGACATGTACCCAATTTACATGGGAGGAGTCATGTACTCTATAACAGAAAAATATCTAAAGCTGATGAACCTGAGATTATTCTTGACCTGATATGCTTCACAACCTGAGGGATATTTCTATTTGGTTCTCAATTTACTCAAGCTCCTCCATGCTAAGTGGACCCAGATTCTCACCGAAATATTTGTACGATAGGAGAACGAGGGCTGATAAGTTGGATCAACATTGCAGTATATATACAGAAATTGTAACCTGAAAACATTGTATACTTGACATGGCTATTGCAGAAGATAAGCATCAGATCAAAGTTGATATAAGAGGTGTGCAAAAATAACAACGCACATACACAAGGGATAACCAACTAATTATGTGACTATTAACAGGAAACATCACATGTGCATTAATCTAAAGTAGGTGGTCGCGGACATACAGATGCGTAATAATCTGAATATATACAATGCATAATTGGAAGCGTTAAATCCCTCCAATGGGTTGGCGTTGCACATCATAATATTTACTCAACATATTAATCTTTATCATTGAAGGTACTTGGTCGACAAAACGATTGATGTAGTCCAAGAGTCCGTTGCAGAGGGTCCATGTCATGCGAGTTCAACTCGCAGAAAATCTTCAAAATCTTAACAACGTTGAATTGAAGGAAGAAGACATGGGAAAGCTCGATGTCCCTCAGGCAGTTAGGGGCCTGGCCCAGTTATCTTATCGTTATTAGGGGCTTAGCCCAGTTATCGTATTTGGAGATTATATAAACTCATGTATGGACCCGTTTTGAGATTAAGCAGAAGCAATCATAATTTGCTCGGCTTCCCGAAGGGAGCCCGGAGACCTAACCCTAGCCGCCGCCCCCTGCACCCTCTCTCTCGCTCACGCCACGTGGTCGCCCCAGCGTCGGCGACCACGCCATCCCTCCTTCCACCCCTACAACCTGAGAGCTCGTCCTGGTAGGGACCCGGTTCCTATCAATCTCGTATCAGGTAGCTTGGGATCGATCATGTCTGCGCCACCGCCCACACCCTCACTTCCGCTGCCAATCACCCGCTCATCACCGGTGACCACCGCGGGCGTCACCCCGCTCCTGGTTGCGCCGGTCTCTTCCGCCGCCGGGACGGCCCCCGGTGTCACCCCCGCCGTCCTCACTCCGGAAGAGATGACCGAGGCGCCCCGTGACCTCTGCTTGGATACAAAGAAATTTACTCATGACAAGAGGATACTCAAAAAATAAATGGAAGGTACTTAAGATTCTTTCCTTCTAAAAAAACATATAAGATTCTTATCCTTGTAATAAGAGGAATTCTAATGCCCGTGCTGGGACCAGAAACATTGATCAAACAATGTGTGCATTGCATGTCTCTGGCCTTTCCCAGCAGATCAGTATCGCCAACCTACAAATTAACATTTTTTGTGTGTATTAGTGATTAAACGAAAAGACAATGGTGTATCCCTTGCCGTTTTGAAGTTATAAGAATGTTTTCATGGCCTGAATCTGAACTTGGCTACCCAAATTATAGTTCTTTGTTACATGGACAAGCAACAATGAAATGATTCAGTTGCCTAGTTTACAAAGGTTAGATGATCTGATTTGATCAATTTTCCACTTAAACTAAATATCATTAAACTTCGGTTCAACTAAGCGGGGTGACATTTTGGGAGGCGTGGTGAACTTTTGTTCAGAGGTAGTTTTATGTTTCTTGCTTTTCACCTCTGCATTTTGAGCACCACCCAAATATATTTAACAAGAAAATACTTACAGTACTAAACCTGAACATTCCTTGAGAATACACAATAGGAATCATCAATATTTTCAACAACGGTCTGGTTACCTCTAATGAGAACCACGCATGTTGAGTTCCCTTCTTCTAAGGGCCCAAGATAAGGTGCCTGCAAAATAAGTCCCAAACTAAGGTAAAGTACAGAAACAAAATATCCAAAATCATATTAAAAAATATGCTATAAAGCAGCGAATGCCAAGAGAGCACGAAGCCAAGTAATGCATAGCAGATGAGTAAGTGGTCCTAGAAATGACAATACCTTTACAATTTAAAATCAAAGATATCAAGATCGTGTTCTGTCTACAAGTACATATGCACTTTAATTGCTTACTTCTAGGCTTCAGCATGTAATCTATTTCCAGGAACCTCGTTCAGATAGGAAGATTTCTCACACGATATTATTTTTTAGAACCATATAGACTTAGTAACAATCAAAGTCAAAGAATGGTTGCCTGTGGTGGACAATGACAGTAACAAGATTGTCAAGCATCCGAGTATCTTTGTTTTGATAATCAGGATACATGTGGTGGATAAACAGGTGCAGGAGCTCATTATTTAGGTGAGTGCAGATTTCCAAGTATCAGCACAAGAAACTCTTCTGTTGTAATACACTCTAGCTATGCTTGAAACAAATAGGATTATTGGAATGGCTTGCTCAGCAAATTGTTACCCGAGTATTCAACTTCGTCTATTTTGATCAAATGGGCTGGATAGATTAGTTAGTACTTCCAAAATGAAAATAAGATCACATGTGAAGAAAATAATATTCAAACCTTCTTTCTCCGACACTATGAGAAATTTAGCTCTCTCACATATATAGATGAATGCATTATGAGAAAGTTTATCCCAACCATGAGAGATTGAGATTTACTCAATAGGATAGCTAAAACTTATAAGCAACCATTTTAGAAATGTAATAAAGACCTAAAGTGCACTCTCAAGTTACCTTTACCATAGTTTCTACCAATGTTTTAAATAGCGGGCTATTGAAAATAGCGGAGGGCTCTCCAAATCAGCTATAGCGGGCTATTTGTGAAGACGACCATTTAGCGGTACCCTGCTGAAAAGGCTATATAGCGGGCTACAGCGGAGCTACAGCCCGCTACAGAGGCCAATCCAATACCTCCCTCAATTGTTTAGCCCAGCACTGCTGGCCTCTTTTCCTTCATCCATATCACCCTGCAATGTAGGAAACTCCACTGAAATATTAAGATGTATACCTCCCTCAATGTAGGAAACCATTTTAGAAATGTAATTCAAGCCGTTAGAATTTAGTAATGAACAATTAGGGTACTGCATAATATATTGCAATAGCTCATTAGGGTTAGGCCTCCGCAGTGAAGATGTCTCAGACAGTTACTGAAAGTGGCTATCAACCATGAATAAAATTGTTTCTCGCTTCATGGGCCAATTCTTACCAGACACAGTGTGTGCTTCTGAAATTCGGCGTGCAGATCACTACAGGCCGCGTGTTAGTTTATTGCTTGCTGAACATACCACCCAAAAATGACTTCACCGGTGCTACCGCCCATCTCTCTCACCATCATATCAGGCAGGCAGACGGGCAGGCAGTCTACAGACTCATCTCTTTCCACTACTGTTCTAGCCGGCATGCAGCAAGCATTTCATTTCCCTGTCTAATTTGGGGAATTTTAGGCCTACCACTCTTGTGCACCATACTGACAAATAGAAGACAAATGCAATTATGCTTTGGAGCAGAAATTATGCATGTTTGGGAATTGATTAGTGGTAAGTAAGAGAAAAGATTAATTATTATTACCGCGAGGACTTTCTTGTACTCGGAGATGATAAAGGGGACGTAGTCGTGGATCTCGAACTGCTAGGACCTAGCGGAGAAGGGCACCCACCAGGTAGTAGTTGTTGACGAAGTCGTTGCCGCCGAGCGTGATGAGCACCAGCGACTAGCTCACGCACTCCCTCGCCGCGTCCTCACCGATGTACGCCGTCAGCCTCCGCTGGTCGTCCTGGAAGTTCTGCATCTGCTGCGCGATCCTGATGATGTTCACTTGCACACGCACACGTACATCATTATTGTCATCTCCGTTGCGCTATTGTAGATACGTATACATCAAGATGGCAACGGGGACGAAACCCATCGGGTTTTGTCTTCCCAAACCCATCCCCACGAGAAAATCGTAAACCCGTCCCCGTCCCCATCACCGTGTGCGGGGCTAGTTTTCTGCCCGTCCCCTAAACCCATCGGGTTTCGGGGAACCCACGATAAAATCAAAATATTTAAACAAACACAGTGGCGACAAAGAATAACACTTACAACAAAACAAGCATATTTCAGCAGCATAACTTGAGTAAATTTCAACAAAAAACAATAGTAGATGGTTCAACAGCTATATAAGTTCTGAAGTAGAACTAATAGTTCACAAATCACTTTAAAGTTGGAATCATCATGGTATCTTTCACATCTCCAAGCCTCCAAACGACCATCTTCAAATCTTCCAATGCCAAATCAAAGTGCCAAGTACTAGGAAAGATCAAAACTCGCTCAAGCTAAAGTTAAACATGAGAAAAATATGCACAAGTCCAAAAACTTTGTCTTTATTCATTGTCAGCATCTATGAGAATCAAGTAACTAGTAACGAACATCTTATGAAATATTGCAACAAGATAATGATAAACTTTATGATGATATGTAAAGAAAGACACACCTTTATATTTGTTTCTTATCCAATCTTGTGAACACATCAAGGCCTCTGAGATTTCGGGGGTAAGATGACTACGGTGATAAAAAAATAATGTAATTTCGCGGGTATTGCCGGGTTTCGGGTTCGGGGACTACCGAAACGGGTGTAAACCCATGAAACGTGTCGGGTTGTATAATGTGCCCAACAACAGCCCCGCGGGGATGAAAAGATGCCCATCCCCGTCCCCTAATAGGGTAAAAACCCACGGGGACGCGGGTTTCAGGACCCCATTGCCATCTTGACGTATACATGATTCGTGTGTGCGTGCGTGCGTGCGTGCGCGTGGATCTTACAAATTGCACGCCTGTGTCATTGAGGATGCCGACACCGGCGGACGCGAAGTTGGCCCCGATGAGCAGGTTCTCGCCGCGCATGTAGGGGCTCAGGTACGGCAGCGCGGGCTCTGCCCCGAGGTACTCGCCTGATCAAACATGTGTCAATGTCAAGAACTACTCTCCCAACGGAAAGAGAAATGGTGCAGCGGGGAGGATAACGTACTGATGATGTCGGGAAAGGACCGGGGGGGGGGGGGGGGGGGGGGGGGGGGGGGGGGGGGGGGGGGGGGGGGGGGGGGGGGGGGGCGGAGCCCAGGAGGCGCCTCACCTTGACGCGCGTGGCGGGTTCCTCACGGTGCGGAACACTCCTCCTGCCTGGCGGCGGGGTCGTCGGCCAAGCGGCGACGGACGGAGTCCACGAGGCCCTCGCCTCGGCGCGCATGGTAGGTTCCTGGAGGCGATCGATCATGACCGTGGGGCGCCGTACGCTTCGTCGCCGGCGACAAGCTTGGAGGGAAGAGAGGGATGGAGCGGCGGCGGCGGCGGGATGGATCTGCGGTGGCGAAGGGACGGAGGGCGGCGGCGAAGGGATCTGCTGCGTGAGTCGTGCGTGCGACTGGTCGCTCGAGGGCAGGAGGCCTCGCTCGTGCGATTCCTTCTCGGTTTTGGTTTTTTCGTAGATTTTTTTCATAGGTTATGTTTGTCGCTGGTTAATCGTCGTAGGTTCGGGCCTCGGGAGGAGGTTTATTCGGTTTGTGATGTCTTAGTCAGAGGTGGGAGGAGGTACCAAAATAAACCGTGGGAGGTGGGACTAAAAAAACCTGAAAGCGAGACTACCAACTGCTCCCTTAGAAGTAGAGATTTTCAAAAAATAAGTTTTACCTGGCTTTTCCTGGGCTTCAGCCCGGGCTTGGCGAGAAAAGTGAAGCCCGAGCCTGGCCCGGACGTTGGGCTTCACGCGTCGGGCTGCCCGGGAGCAACTAGTTGGTGAGCTCTCCTTCGGGACCCTCCCAACGATCACTTGGGGGTGGGCTGAGAGCGCTCCCTCCGTTTTTTTTATTGTTTCGCATGAGTTTTTGACTTTTAAACGGTTTTTGAGAGTGCTCCCTCCCATCTTTAGCTGGGTTTTGGCAGCACGCCGGCCCGACTCACACTACGCTACAAAGAAAGGGTGGGGCGAGGACTGGAGAGTGAGATCCGACGGATGTACAAACCGCCGGAGAAGCAGAGGAGGCGGCGGCGGCGGCAACAACCAGCCACCGCGTCTCCATCGCCGGCCGCCATCGCCAACGCCGCAAGGTCTGCTCTCTCCCCCTCTCGCTCTCTCTACCCCGCTCCCGTCCCTCTCCCCCCTCTCCCACGCGCACCCACACGCACTTGAATCCTAGTTTTCTCGTTTTCAGTTTGCCATTTCGCAAGAGCAAAGAACGCATTTTTGGATGTTGTTTTGGTAGGGCAAGATGCTGTGTTGTTGCTACCGGAGGCGATTTTTTGTTGTTGCAGGGAGAACACATCGATTATTAATGTAGTGGTTAGGTTTCTGGGTCATGGATAAATTTGTATGGCTCGGAAACTGGTACATGAATCGGCTCCGATTTGGGTTGGGTGGAGACAGAAACAACAAATTTCAAAACATGATTAGAGTTTTCAATTGTCTCCCATCGATCAGCAGCCCAAGTGCAAAGCCGTTTGGCCGATGGGCATTCCCAGTATAACGCCATGTCCTGTCGCAACACCAGTAGATTAATTAGGATGAGCCAAACTAGGGATAGAATCATAGAAGCTGAATCATTTAACGCCCTTACAGTAAGGAGTTTTGCCCTCCAATACCCTCTGCCACCGTTTGTCGATTTCTCAAAAAGATTTAACTGCATGGAGGTGTTTGACTGAAATAGGTCCTTTTTTCTACACATGGTAGTATCTTATCCTGAACATAAAAAATATTGAAATTTGAACAAGTGTGTATCAGAACTTTTATATGTGTACCCAGTAGGAATTTCTTGGAAAAGAATACATAGGCAGTATGCATTAACTACATATGAAGAACAACACATGCTGAGTGTTCAATGATTTGGCTAGCTGTGGTCCTTGTGGATGGCAAATTCCAGCTCTATAGCGAAGAAAACATTGTTGATCAGATAGCCAATACATCATCCTCATTCTGCTAATTGAACATCTCAATGAGTGCCACACTTACATGTGATCGAAATTACTTGCAGCTGCCTGGGAACTTCTTTGTTCCGCTTGAACCCTTAAAGCTGCTATAGTGCTGATGTGTCAGGATGTGACAGCCGTTCAATGTTTACACTGCACGGATGTTGGATTTGGTTATAGAAGTCATATTAGTAGGGAAATAGCTCATTCAAATCTAGTCATATAAGTACTTTGCAGGTTTATTGCATTATTAGAATTTTGTATGCTCTATTGTTCAGGAACAATACATGCACTGGCTATTTTTTCTTAGCACTTCATATCGTATTAGTTCCTTTTTTTTTACCAAATTCATTCTTCTAAGAGTGTCCTTTTAGAACCCGGGTGCCTAGGCACCCTCTTATCAGTCCGTTCATCCAGAATCTGGCGCATTGAGATATGTACCATGTACTGTAGCACGCATTTAATTAGCAGATCAATAGGTTCGACAGATTTCAACCTGCACCCATCCTAGCACTGTTTGGTATAGGCTGATTCCACCTATAGCAAGAAAAGAAAGGGAGATGTCGGAGTTGACATGTCGGCCAGCTGGTACTCACCGACGAGACGAAACGAGTTGTGCCCTAGATAGACCTGGTCGCACTATTCCTGTGGCAGGAATCTTTCTACCGGAGCTAGCAGGCTGGTGGCATGCAGCTGTATAGATGCATTGGTGGCACAATATTTTAGGACTCCTTTACCGCGCGTTTGAACTGCAAAGAAAATAATCTCGCACACCACGATACAGTGTCTAATATCGGTTCTGTGATTGAAGGAGAGACACCCGTGCATGGCTGCATGTTCACGTGAATATATACTCGGAACCCATGCTTAATTTTTTTTATCGCATACAGAAAAAGCTGACCAACAGCTATACCCGATGGCCCGCCTGGCCTCCTGCCAGGTCTACCACAGCCTAACAGTGCCCTACTATGCTTACTACAGCCTAGCCCTGTCCCTGTCCCTATTTATGTCTGCAAATTGCCTGCTTAATTACCTTGCTGCCGCAAGTGGCCAGCTGCTGGGTAAGGGGGTGCCGGGACACCCGGGTGCCATCGCACCTTTTCGTTCTTCTAATGTGTGTATCTTCTTATTTTGTAATGTGCTGCAGAGAAGCTGGAATTACTTCCTGGAGCAAGGGCTGTTGTCTTTGTGTCTAAGCCATGTCCGGGACCCAAGGTTGGGCAGACCTCCCAGAAGGCCTGCTGCACTCTATCGTCGCTCGGATGGGCCTGGGCTCTGCCCCAGATCTTCTTGCATTTGCTGCCACCTGCCGTTCTTGGGGTACTGCTTTTGCCGGCTCCATAGCAACATTCCCACCTCTCCTTCTCCAACCTGATGTCTCTTCCTCCCCTTCTAATGCTAGCCCCTTTAGCAACAACCTGGTGCCCAATCGTCCATATCTTGTCACAGATATAGCCAAAGTCAACCATGGTGCCAACCTTTGCTCTGAGATTCCTCTACGTCTGGAATGGTTTTCCTTCATGGGGGCTTCCTTTGGCCATCTCATTTTGTACAACAAAAAATCTTGTATCGTTGTTGATGTGTCTAGAGGTGTTAGCGTCTCACCTCCACAACTACCACTCGTCAAATGCGCTGAGCCCAATTATGGTGCTCTTACTGCTCCTCTCACATCACCCAACTCTCATCTCATTGTCGAGGCTGGACCACATAATCTGTTTTGGCGTGTTTGTAGCGACTCGTGGGTGAGATGTTCTACTCGTCATGGACATATCAAGCAAATCGTGGTCTTCAAAGGACGGGTGTTTGGCATGGATTCTGATCGCAGAATCTTCAAAGTGCACTTGACACCCCAGATTAGCATCCAAGAACTACCAGTCATCGAGTCAAGCATGATCAGTAAGCGGAATCTTTCCAATGCATGGCTGGTGGCTTGCGGCGATATGCTTCTCTTGGTCGGCTGTCGGGGGTCTATCGTAGTATCAGGGGTAACCTTTGAAGTCTTTCGCCTTGACCTATCATTTGAGCCTGCATTGTGGTTCAAGGTGGAGAAGCTAGAGCATTGGGCGATATTCATCAGCACGGACAAGAGAAGCCAGGCTTTGTCTTGCATGAACCCAGAGATATGGGGAGGGCGGAGCAACTGCATATACTGCTATAACCATGAGTCTGGACGTTGGATTGCACTTGAGCTCGGCAAGCCGCTGCAGGGAGATGTCTTTATTTTCATGGGTTGTGACGCCAAGGTGCAACCTATGTGGGTTGTCCCCAGCATGCTCTCTCTGTGTAGGTGATTATGATGATCATGATGGGTGGCTACTATATCTTATATTGAAGCAGATCCTATTATTGCAAGGATGTGTAAGAACCTTGTAAAATTGTTGTTAAGCGTATGCCTAGCAGGGACGCGTTGCGTGTTTATATAGCCATAGATGAGGGTTACAAGATTTGGTAGTTAGGTCGTGGATTGATCCCCAAGTAATCTATACAGGGATAAGGATCGATCACAACAACCTAACGAACCAGGATTACAACACGCACGCCAAACTCTATCCCTATTGTATATACGGTTTATACACACCGTATATACGTACAGATATTCTAACACTCCCCCTCAATCATAACTTTACTAAGTTGAGATTGCCTTTGAAGTCTTCCAACTTGCGCCATGATAAGGCTTTGGTAAAACCATCGGCAACTTGATCATTAGTGGGAATGAAACGAATATCAAGTAATCTCTTGGCTACTCTTTCACGCATGAAGTGATAGTCAACCTCAATGTGTTTTGTTCTTGCATGGAACACAGGATTTGCTGAAAGATATGTGGCTCCAATATTGTCACACCATAATCGAGCAACTGGAGAGGAATTCATGCCAAGTTCATTTAGTACTGCTTGAACCCATATCAATTCAGCTGTGGCATTGGCCAAGGCTTTATATTCAGCTTCTGTGCTAGATCTTGAGACAGTAGCTTGCTTGCGTGCACTCCAAGAAATTAGATTGGGTCCAAAGAAAACAGCAAACCCACCAGTTGATCTCCTGTCATCTGGACAGCCTGCCCAATCCGCATCAGAAAAGGCACTTACCAGTGTTGAGGTTGACTTTGTAAATTTCAGTCCAGTACTCATAGTACCTCTAAGATATCTAAGAATCCTTTTAACTGCAGTCCAGTGTTGGAGTGTAGGAGAGTGCAGGAACTGGCATACTTTATTCACAGGAAAAGATATGTCAGGTCTTGTCAGTGTCAAATATTGCAATGCACCTACTACACTTCTATAATTCGTAGAATCTTCGGTTCCCAATGGTTCACCATTTTCCTTTGAGAGTGTTTCCGAAGTTGAGAGAGGCATGTTTGCAACCTTACAATTCATCATACCTGCTCGCTTTAGCACTTCTGCTACATATTTTTCTTGAGTCAAGAGTATACCATTATCAACCTTCTTCACTTCTATTCCCAAGAAGTAGTGCAGGTCACCAAGATCCTTCAAGGCAAAATCCTTCTTGAGATCTTCAAGCAATGCCAAAGTTGCTTCCTGTGAAGAGCTAGCCACAATAATGTCATCAACATAGCCTAGCATGAAAATAGTGATTCTTTCCTTTTTATAGAAGAAAAATGAAGTGTCAGCTTTTGAAGGTTTGAAACCAAGTCTTTGTAGTTTCTCACTCAACCTGGAGTACCATGCTCTAGGTGCCTGTTTCAAACCATACAAAGCCTTATCAAGTTTACACACATAATTATGCTTTCCTTTGACTTCATATCCAGGAGGTTGCCTCATGTATACTTCCTCCTTCAGAACGCCATGAAGAAATGCATTCTGCACATCCAATTGACGAAGACTCCAATTGTTTGACACTGCAATAGATAGAACAAGTCTGACAGTAGCTGCCTTCACAACTGGACTAAAGGTGTCCTCATAATCTATGCCATATCTTTGTTTAAATCCTTTAGCAACTAGTCTAGCCTTGTATCTGTCTATTTCTCCACTAGCTTTTCTTTTAATTCTATAAACCCATTTGCAGTCAATGATATTTCTACCTCTAGCAGGAGGAACTAAATGCCAAGTTTTATTTCTAATAAGAGCATTATATTCTTCATCCATAGCATTTTTCCAATTTTTACTTTCAAGAGCATCATGCAGGTTGTTCGGTTCGCCAGAAACTGCAAGTCCAGCAAACTTACCCTTGTCATACCTGACCGTACCATCTGTATGTATTTTTGGTTTTGCAATACCGTGTTGAGATCTTGTGCGCCGTGGTAGCGTAGAAACTGCTGTATTTGCGCGCTGCACAGAAAATCCCGGAGAGGACGCTGCAGCCACACCAGATCCCGCAGCAGACGCACCAGGCTCACTGGATCCAAGACGGATGCTGTCGGGGGCAGCTGTGGCTGAGACGGGCGCGCCTGATCCAACGCAGATTCTCTGCGCCTCGGTTTCAGCCCGTGGCACCCGTTGGGCCACCTGGTTCTCCTCCGTTGGCCCGCTGGTGTGTGGAGAGGGCCGCGCCATCTGGCGGCTTGGGGAGGCCGCCGTACCACCGCTGGGCCCTCCTGTGGCTGAGTGCGCTGGCCCGCTGCCGTCTGTGGGCCCTGATGCGGGTGCGCGATTGGGCGATGCGCTGTCGCCTCCAGGAGCGGTGCCGCTGACCTCGTTATCTGGCGCGGCAGAGGACAGATCGTCATCGGGATCTCCGCCGCCAGCTCCTGAATCATTTTCGTGTTCTGTGCCTGTCTCTTGCTGCATAAAATCATGGCCAACAACAGGATTTCCACCAAAATTTATAGCAGGATTTAATGCATGAAAATCAACCGATGGATCAGCCATACACTCGCCCCCATGATCAGAAGTAGTATTTTCAGAAAGAAGGAGAACTTCAGATCTGAGGAGGGCTCCGGCATTTGGATTTAAGGAGGCAAAAGGGAACACTGTTTCATCAAAAACAACGTCCCGAGAGATATAAAATCGTCCAGCAGCAACGTCAAGGCACTTAAACCCTTTATGAAGATTACTATATCCAAGAAATACACACTGTTTGGATCGAAATTCAAGTTTCCTAGCATTATAGGGTCGAAGATTTGGCCAACAGGCACAACCAAAAGTACGGAGAGCATGGTAGTTTGGTTGTTCATGAAACAATCTTTCTAGAGGAGTTTCAAGGTTGATGACTTTGCTAGGAGTTCGATTGATGAGATATGTGGCAGCTATGAACGCTTCATCCCAGAATTTCAAGGGCATTGAAGCATGAGCCAAAAGTGAAAGGCCAATGTCAACAATGTGACGATGCTTTCTTTCGGCAGACCCATTTTGTTGATGGGCGTGAGGGCATGAAACATGGTGTGTGATGCCTATTTGACGAAAAAAGGAATTTAATCGTTCATATTCACCACCCCAGTCGATTTGCATGGTGATAATTTTACGATCAAACAGTCTTTCAACAAGTGCTTGATATTCATGAAACACTTTAAAGACTTCGGACTTATGCTTAAGAATATAAATCCAGGTAAACTTGCTGAAATCGTCAATAAAGCTCACATAATAGTTTTTTTTATTAATGGAATCACGGGCAGGCCCCCATACATCAGAAAAAACTAGCTCTAAAGGAGCATTCGAAACACTATTGGAATTTGGATAGGGGAGTTGATGGCTCTTGCCCATTTGGCAAGCATCACACACTCCCTCTTTATTCAACTCACTACTTGAAAACGGAATTTTATTCTTCCTAAGGACATGCTGAACGATTGTTGACGCTGGATGACCTAATCGATTGTGCCACCTTGATGGAGAAATCTTGGTGACGCCAAAAGCTTGCCTGCCCGCACTCAAAGGAGCTGCTGATGATGAAAGGGGATAGAGGCCACCCCTACATCTGCCGTGAAGAAGAGTTTTCTTCGTTTCCTTGTCCTTAATAAAAAAGAAATACAGATGAGTTTCAAGGAAAGTTTGATTGTCACGAGATAAGCGGTGAGCAGATATCAAGTTTTTGGTGGCGTGTGGTACATGCAAGACGTTTTTGAGATGAAGATTGCGAGTAGGAGTACGAATATAGGCTTGACCAATATGGCTGATTTTCATACCTGCACCGTTTGGCATGTTCACTTGGTCATGGCCGGTGTGTTTCTCCCTCATCGTCAGCTTGTCCAGTTCGCCGGTGATGTGTTCTGTAGCTCCAGTGTCGACGTACCAGTTGGTGTCGACGCCATATGAAGAGGAGTTGGTGACGGCGCTTGCAGATTTGTCTTTGGTGAAGGCGATGTCGAAACGACGATAGCACTCCATGGCGGTGTGGTTGGGCTTGGAGCAGATCTGGCAGAAGACTTCTGGGAGGTCGTTGTAGCCTCCTCCATTGCCACGGCCACCACGGCCTTGGCCGCCGCCACCACCGCCGTTGCCCCGGCCGCCTCCATTGCGGCCTCCTCCGTTGCGGCCACCGCCACGGCCGCCGCCACGACCAGGTCCGCCACGGCCGCGAGTAGCAGCATTGGCAGAGGAGTGGGAGGACGAGTTGCCGCCCTCGAACATGGCAAGTCTGTTTTCGAAGCTGATAAGCTGGGAGTAGAGCTCGCTGACCTTGATGGGATCGGTTCTGGCACAGATCGAGGAGACAAACGACATGTAGTCGTAGTCAAGCCCCGCGAGGATGTAGGAGACCATGTTGTCGTCGCCGAGAGGTTTCCCGGCTGAGGCCATCTCATCACCGAGCGCCTTCATGCGCCCGATATATTCTGCAACTGTGGAGTTGCCCTTCTTGGTCATGGACAAGGCAAGCCTTGTGTTCACGACTTGTGCTTGAGTTTGGGAGATGAACATCTCCCTAATCGCAGTCCATGCTGCTGCTGCCGAGGTACAGTGCGCGACCTGAACCATCACAGGAGGTGAGACGAACTAAAGAGAAAGCTCAAAACCTGGGAGTGCTGGGCCTTGGAAGTCTCATATGCTGGGTTCGGCACATCGGTGGGCTTGCCGTCCTTATCGGTAAGCTTGGGTTCTGGCTCCTGCCGATTTGGGTCGAGGTAGGAGATGAGCTGCACGCCGCGAATGGCCGCCAGAGCTTGCGCACACCATACAAGGAAGTTGGAGCGGTGAAGCCTGTCAGCGATCGGGATGAGCGTGGTTGTGGTGGCGGCGGCAGAGCTCGAGGAAGACATGCTTGCGAGGATGTGCTTTAAAGGAGGTAGGCTCTGAATACCAAGTAAAATTGTTGTTAAGCGTATGCCTAGCAGGGACGCGTTGCGTGTTTATATAGCCATAGATGAGGGTTACAAGATTTGGTAGTTAGGTCGTGGATTGATCCCAAGTAATCTATACAGGGATAAGGATCGATCACAACAACCTAACGAACCAGGATTACAACACGCACGCCAAACTCTATCCCTATTGTATATATGGTTTATACACACCGTATATACGTACAGATATTCTAACAAACCTATCCACGTTTGGTAGTTGTCGATCGTCAAATTTCGTAACTTGTAGTAATGCATTATGTTGGTCTCAACAGATTCTAAATTTCAGCATGATGGTCTTGAATTATTTCCTCATGTGGTTGCTATGTTCGGTGATGTTGTTGCATTCATCGTGATGTTGCTAATTTAGGTAATGCGCATGTAGTGAAGTCCTTTCTGTGATTAATTCGTGTTCAATGGGTTTCTGCCATTGGTTATGCAGTTATGCTCAAGGCCAAGTGTATTTAGGTGGGGTTTCCTGTTATTGTTTAAGCTTTTTTCCACATTTCCCTGCTAACTCTGCAAGGCTTTATATTTCCTTTTTCTGGAACGGAAATTGCCAACGTCCGGGTTTGAACAATGTTTGTTCATATTTCAGTCATATTGTTTGTCGATTGTGCTTTGTGTGCCTCAACCTGAGCACTAGAACTGTTATTTCAGTGAGCTGCACAATGTTGGTTCTGAAAGTGGGATTTTGTATGTTGCAGCGGGTTTGGTTTTATCCTTCTTGTGGTTTCCCTTTTTATACTTTTGGTTTGCTAAATTTGGTTTTAGGAATGAGGGGTGACAACCTGAGAAACAAATCTTGCATTTCTAGTTCCATTCAGTTTCTTGATTTAAAGTATTTGTAGGCTCTCTAAACCCCTAAAAATCTTCAGGAAGAAGATTACATCTTGCACTTGGAAGAAGTCATCTAATCTAGAATAATCCAGTAACTCTGCCAGACTTTGATTTCCTTTTTTACGCAATGGAAATTGTGAGCGAGACCTGGTTCGAACAACGTTTGTTCATACTTCAGTACTGAACTGAACAGAACATTGCTGCTTGTGCCTGAACCGACTACTGAACTGAACTAATATTTCAGTAAGCTGCACAATGCTTGTTCTGAAAGTAAGTTTGTTTTTCTTGATGCTGCAGCAGGTTTGATTTTGTCTTTGTGGTTTCCCTTCTACTCTTTTGGTTAGCTGAAAATTTAGTTTTCTGGCCGAGCGACGACAACTCCATAGAAATCTTGCGATAAAGGGGTATTCCTACTTCTACCAATTTCCTGGAAAACAATTGAGAGAGGGGAAGGGAGAGAGATCCTGCAGTGGGGCAGCCCATTAGTTGTTAGGAATGTTAGTTTAGTTCTTCCATCTTTTCCTTTTTATTTTATTATTAATTTTTGTTCACATTTCAAAATATTATGTATGTGTAAACATTATTAAAAAATTATTTTCATTTATCACAATTTTAATAATGTACATGCAATGTAAAATTTTGTTTGCGGAATTTTTAGAAGAATTCGCACCATGTAAAAAACAATGTTCATTTAAATGTAAAAAATTATTCATGTAATTTGTAAAAAAACTGTACCATTCAAATAATTATTCATGAATTTAAATAGATGATCCGGCTTTTAAAAATATATCTCATGACATTTACTTAAAAGGTTCATGAAATGAAAAAATATGTTCTGAAACTTTAATAAAAATGTATATAACATATGAAAAAATTATGCCATTTAAAAAAATGTTCCAACAGTTAACACGTTTAAAAATATTATTCATGGCATTTTTTTTAAATGTAAACATTTGTATGAAAATGTTCACTTTGTATTAAAATTTTCCAATGTGCATTTTACAAATGCTCAACACTGATAAATATTCAATTTGTATTTACAAAATATTCAATGTGTGTCTATAAAATGTTTAACATGTATACAACATTGTTCAATGTCTTTTCAATAAAATTTTGACATGTATTTCAAAATTTGGAAAAGCAGAAAAAACCAATAGGGAAAGGGAAAAAAAGAAAATAATAAAACCCAAAAATTCCGATGAAAAACTGAAAGAGAAAAGTATATAAAAGAAGAAGGCTCCCATAGCTGGTAGTTTTGGCCCACACTGTAACATGTTGCATGGCGAGAGTAGCGAGTGAATGAGGCTCCACCACTGTGGACCTTGTGGGTTTGTTCTAGTTTCTTCGTGTACTAACAAATTAAGGCAATACAAATTACAATGTACATTACCGCGCGAAGTACTAGAAGTGTGATGCGATAGGGAGCACATGCATGCTTCACATATTGTAGCAGTTGTGGTTCACGCACTATAACATGTGTGCTTCCCGTACTATAGGAGGTGTGTTGCTCGTATTAGGAGCACACAAAGTGCACTGCACGAAGAGCACCAGTGCAATATACTTAAGAGAACAAGTGCAATACATGGGGAGCACAGGTGCACCGTAGTGGGGAGCACAGAGTGTATTCCGCGGGAACATAAGTGTAGTACATAAAAGCGAAGCACAAAGTGCACTACTATCGGGGTTTTCGTGCCTGACAGTACCGTCGAGGGACGGTCGATTTTTTTGGAAGGGCAAGCACACATGGATTATGGTGAGGCGAAAAAGAGAGGATTTACCCAGGTTCAGGTCTTCTAGCAGGTGGAGGTAAGACCCTAATCCAGCCTCTAGTGCGTCTACTGCTCTGCTTTTCACCGAAGATCAGAAGGATCACTGGTGAGCGGTGTTTCCCTTGGGTTACCAGCTTTCCGCCTGGCGGCCGGGAGGTTAAGGATGTGGTTGTAGGTGGGGAAGAACTAAATCTAGGGTTTTCCTTGATTCTCTCCTCCCTTTCCTAGGAGAGTCCATGTTCCGCCTTATATACTTGTCGAGCTACTGTTACGTGAGTTCACGCCGGGTGAGATCTAATTAAGAGGGGTTCCTCGCTGCTTGGTTTCCTGGCCCATGTCTTGGCATCCCTCTCCTCGGGTGTGTGGCCCAAACGTTGGAGCACATACCCCGATCCATATCAGGCTTCCATGAAGTGAGCTAGGACATTCTTATCTAGACGTGCGACTCACTATTCCTTGGTGTTCAGTCAATGTGTCGTTCGCTCGTCAACTAAGTTGGAAGCACAAAAGAAGTGTAGTAGGGAGCAAAGAGAGCGCTACGCGGGGAGCACGAGTACACTACAGAAAGGGAAGCACAAGTGCACTACAGAAAAGGGAGCACATATGCAGTACAGTAGGGAGCACAAGTTCAGTACCGAAGGGAGCACACGTTCAATACACTAAGGAGCACAAATTACGATGAAACAAAAGTTCATCCAAACCTATCAACATGAGATCTAGTTTCGAACATCTCAATGAGAGAAACATACCGGTAAACATGGTTCGTAATTTGCATGCACGGTTCAACAGATGTTTCATATAGAAATACAGATCTACAAAAGAAGAAAAAAACATAAACAACCCACCCATCCATCGTTGTGGGCAAGGGGAAATTACACCCAAACTCCCGGGTTGCAAAAGGTACATTTCCACACTTATCAACAATGGAGGAGTTTTGGATAACATTTGCAAAAAGGTACCCCACAATAGTTTTTTTGGGATAATCTATCTCTCTTTATTACTCAGTGTCACGGGGTACCATAGAGGTATATGTGGAATCTAGGAGCCCCAGATTGCGACAATTAAGCAAATAAAAAGAATGATGAGCAAGATTATGAGGATGAAAATTAGACGACCTTCCTTCATGAACAAATGATACTTTGAGGAAGTCATTTTTGCGGTAATGGAAATTGCAAATCAGCACCTAATGCAAGGGCATCGTGGCAGGCAAGAGCTTCCAAAGTAACAGTCTGAAATACCTAGGCATGCGAGCTGAGATGATCCAATATACTTGCCTATCGCATGCGAGAGCAGAGACCACACATCGGTTCTCCGACACTAGAACAACATCATCAACATTTACTTTCGTCGTATTTTCTGGAGGAGGGATCCAATTGGGTGCACATGGGCAGGGCTGCCGGTGAACTGCTGATGGTTGTATTGGTGCTTGAACTAGACAGATCAGACAAGAAGTTGCCAAAATCAAGTTTTCCACAACAAATGAGGTCTGAAAGATGTCCTCATGAATCGCTTTGCCGACGTGCTACCCAAATTGCCCACATAGCTACCAGAGTTTTGATAATCTAAGCATATGATAATGACTCCATTGGGGAAAAAAATGCTCTTCCACTCATTGACCGATAGGTGCTTGGCAAGATCGTCGTCTAAGATAGCCCAAACACTACGAGTCATTGCGCGCTAATTATCTTCATCAACATGACGAAAGTAGCATGCGGCGGAAGTGGCCATACATACTGTGATTTTGATTTATTTATTGGACGTGTCTAGTGGGCGGCCGGCTACCCACTAGTGCAACCGAGCGGCCGGCTGAAAAAGGAAACCCCTATCCCTACGAAACAGAAAAGGAAGGGGCTCATCAAACAGACTGATCGACCGGCCACCAAACAAATTGATCGAGCCCCACGTAGCCAGCTGTCCCCAGCTCGCCCCCACGCCCCTGCTCGCCCCCACGCCTCAGCCCCTCTCATGCTGCCTTTTCCTTCTTCTCCATGCCAGAAGCAGATCCAACAGAAATCGCCCCCAACCCTTCTTCCTCCTCCTACACAACCGTCATGGGAGCCCCAAAGTAGAAGGAGCTGCTTCAAGATCTAAAGGGCAGGGTGGACAGAGCCATACCAGGCAGTAAGATCAAGCAGGTAAGCCCCCTCTGCATCTCTTCACTTCCCCCTTTCTTCTACTGCATAGGCATATGTAAACCCCCTTCTTCATGGATCCATGGAGAATCTGCTTCAAAAAAGAGGTGAATCTGACACATCACACCAGCCTACTTGATGTTACTGCTGGATGTGTTAAACATGCCAAAAACTACTTGATGCATGCGAGACAAGTTTCTACCACCTGGATGTGTTAAACAAGCCAACTAAAAACAAGTTCTCTGGCCAATTAAAACATGATTAAAGCCAACTCAACAAAGCATTGTAGCCAAAAACTAAACATGCATTCTACCAACTTGTAGTTATTGTTTGCAAAATGAACAAAAAATTGACTGCCCAATAGATATCTGCAACGAAAAATTCATAAATGTGCAACTGAACATGCATCCCAGCCAACTGAACCTATATTCTGGCAACTCGGCATGCATGCTAGCCAAAACTAAAACATGCATTGTACCCCACGTGTTATCTGGCCAGCTAAAAAACATGTATCCTGGCCAACTAAACATGTATCCTGGCCAAGTAAACATGTATATTTCGCAATACATGTTTGTGAGTGAACACTTTGGGAAAACTGTAGTATATGTGCAAATAAAAAACATGTTTTCTGGCCAACTAAACATGCATGTTGGCAAAAAACTGAGAAAATGTATCCGGGCCAACTGAGACATCTATTCTAGCCAACTGAATGCATTAATTGTCCAACTGAACATGCATGTTGGCCAAAAACTGAAATAAATGCAACCTGACCAGTTGATACATCTATTCTAGCCAACTAAAAACATTGAATGTCCAACTGGGTATGTATGCTGGCCAAGTGAAAAGATGCATCCTGGCAATTGAGACGTCTATTCTAGCGAAAACCAGAAATCTGTAGTGCAACAGGAAAAACACAAGAACTTTTGTCCATGGCTAATGAAGCCACAAACCATATTAACATATCCACACATATAATCTTGTCCCACGCATATATTCTGGTCCCACAAGTATGAGGCTATGACACACACGCACTTTGAGAAGTTGTACGAATACAGGTCAACTTGGGTGCCGTGCTACTTCAAACACAGGTTCTTGCCCTTCCTCCAGTCTACACAGCGTAGTGAGGGGTTCAACGCCGTCCTGAAAAGATATGTGAACCCACACAACTCAGTGCTGAACTTCGTCAAGCAATATGAAAAAAATCCAGAACCACATCCTTGCCAAGGAAGGCTGCAATGATTATAGGACAGAACACCTTGAGATTGAGTTGTGGTCCAACTTCTCAATAGAGAAGCAAGCTTACAAAACCTATACTAGAGACCTTTACCGCAAGTTCAGGGAAGAGTTTGAGCTGATTGAACATTATAATGCATTCCAAGTTGGTGCTGATGTGTTTGAGCTCAGACCGAACCAGGAATTTGTTGCGAAATATGGTTCTCGAAACTACTTGGTGCAGGCAAGGGTGGAGGAGGGTTCCTATTTGTGTGAGTGCTGTAAAATGGACAAGGACAACATCCTCTGTTACCACATCCTCAAGGTGTTCACCCATGTTGGCGTTGATGTCATACCGGAAAGGTACCTGCTAAGACAGTGGACACCTACTGCTGTACCTAGTGCGCCAGGGACTGGTTATGAGCAATCGGATGAAATGCCTCCTCAATCAAAGAAGCAGATAAGGGAGAGGAACATGATATACGATTTTCAGAAACTAGCAAAGTTTGCGAGTGGTTCTGATCCAGCACAAGCTATTGTATACAAGCATATGCATGCAGCACGTACCGAGATCGGCCACCTGAAGAAGTCCGAGAAAAAGAAAAAACCGACTGCTGCAACGGGGCCATCAGATGATGGCAACCCTCAACGACCTCCTCCACCTCCAGGCAGCAATCAGGGGGCTCATCATCCAGGTAATTACCTGCCCCAACTCCTGATCTAACTAGGTGTGTAACTTCAGTTGCACACATCATTGTGCCCAGTTGCACACACCATGGTAGCCACTTGGACAGAACATATTGCCTAGTTGCGCACGCTGTGTTAGTTCAAGCATCAAGATAACACAACTAACTTATTTTTCCAGTTCTGGATATAGGTGATGTCAACCCTCAAGGACCTCCTCCCCCTCCTGGCTGTACACGGCATCCTCCGCCACCTCCTCCCCCGCGTGCTCCTCCCAATGGCCCTACAGGCAGCACTCAGGGGGCTCGTCGTCCAGGTAATTACCTGCCCCCAACTCCCCATCAAACTAGGTCTGTAACTCCAATTGCACACATCATGGTGCTCAGTTGCACCGAACATGCTACCTAGTTGCGCACCTATGTTAGTTCGAGCATCAAAAGATAAACACAACTGACTTGTTTGTCCTGTTCTGCCTATAGGTGATGCCAACCCTCAAAGACCTCCTCCCCCGCCAGGCCCAACTAGCAGTGCCCTTTGTGCTACTCCCAATGGACCTACAGGCAGGACTCAGGGGGCTCATCACCTAGGTTAGTACCTTCACCGACTCCAAAACAAAAACTAGGGTGAGTGACTTTAGTTGCACATATCATAGTGCCCAGTTGAACAGAACATGCTGCCTAGTTGCGTGCGCTGTGTTAGTTTGAGGATCAAGCTAAAAATCTAACTTGTTTTCCATGTTCTGCCTATAGGCGACTACAATCCAAGTACCATGACAGGCCGTGCTACTGCAGGTATTTTTTTCAACTTAACTTGCACACAGCAACCAGTTAGTTGCACAAAATGTACTGTGTGGTTGCACAGAACATCAGTGCTGGTTGCACAATAACAAAAATACTAAACTTTTTATATGATTATTACACAGGTGATCGTGACGGTCCTACTACCCCGTTGGAGGCTGCATCCCTTGCACAAGCTTCTGATGATTTTGTGCCCAGGGATCCTCCAAGGTCTACTACAAAGGGTAGGGCAAAGAGTCGATGGTACAAATCGGTGCTGGAGCTACACCCAAAGAAGAAAAACAAATGCAGCCAGTGCCAATCTACAGAGCACATTGCTGGTGTGTGTCCACAGAGGCTCCTGTGATTCTATTTCCTCATTTGTAACTTTAGAACAAAAAAGGAAAAGAATGATGTTTTTTTAGCAATGTTGGGACCAAGTGGACACATTCAGCATCTATGATTCCTCTTTATCTAATTTATACTGCTTGAATTAGTTCATGCACTGTGTAAAAAAAGTTGCTATTTGTGCCTTTGTTGGCAACTGGTTAAATATTTAGTTGTTGAACAATTATATATCCAGTGCTCCTAATGTATCAACAAAAGTGATGATACTGAGTTGCAAACGCAATTACTAGTAGTGTGCAACTACAAAATCTGCTTAATAAAATTGTACAAACCAGCAACTTCCTCCATGGAGCAGAAAAAAAGAAAAAATAGTACTGACCTACTCCTTGTCGTATCTCAGCAACTTCCTCCATGGGGCGGTGTTGTGCACGCTGGTGACCCAATCATATGCCAACTTCTTCCTGATGTTGAGTACTTCCTTGGGGTCGTAGTTGGGCAGTTGGTTACCATTCCACTCGGTGGCGTTAAGCAGTGTGAACAACCCACCCTCATTACTGCAAAATGGGCAAAAAAAATTGTCACATAAAATTAAAACAAAATAAAGGTAATGCACTCTGTGCAACCGCTTATGTCCTACTGTGCAACTGCTTCTGTTCTACTATGCAACTGCTTATGTCCTACTGTGCAACTGCTTGTGTTCTACTGCAACTCATTATGTCCCACTGTGCAACTACTTATGCGCCACTCTGCAACTGGCTAGATTAGAAACTCATAAAAATGATAAAACAGATTGAAGACTAGTACTGTGTCTTAAAAATACTAAAGATTGCACATGTAGAAAAATTTAAAAACTACAAAATGATGGTATATGATTGAGAAGGAATGAAATTCTTATTGTCTTACTTGCCGAGCTGCTTCGGTACGTCAATGTCAATAATCTGGAAGTGCTCGATGCTGAACTTTGGGTAATGCTTCCTCCATAGCTGGCGTACTGCCCCCGTGATGATAGAGGCAGTGTTCATCAGCTCAATGTTGTCCAGCGTCCTGCTTGAATCAAGAACTTCGAAGCGTCCGTCCCTCAAGTTGACACTGAAGACCCAATAATGCCTCCCTCCGTCCTTATCGGTTACATCAGCGCAGTCGAGCACTGGCAGCATGACCTGCAACCGTGAACGATTTCAGACACAAAATACAGGCTGTAGCTAAGAAAAAACAGTAAAAGATTTGGTCAAGTTAAAAACAGGTTGCAACAAGTGTCTGCCAACTAACAGATGTGTCATGTGCAACTGGATATGCTGTGGGTGCCAACTAAAAAAAAGATTGATCATGTGGGCACAACACTCACCAAGTCTTTCTTGTCGAGACGGTTCTTGTAATCAAACTTCTTGTTTATCTCATTCACATTGTGGATCCCTTGCTGTAAATTTATCTGCAGAGATTATAAAACATGGCCCAAAACTCCTTAGTAGGTGTAAGGCCTCCCTCAAATGGTCAATGAAAAAAAGTGCTACAGAATAAAGATGAGGGTAGAAAGAAGGTTTTGGAAAAACTTACAGAAAACCTTAGTGGCATAAGAACCTTCTTTGACCCTTCTGGTAAGTTATCCATGATGTGTAAGATTTCAGTCTCAATAACAATTTTTGACAACCATTGAACCGGCTTCATCGAATCAACTAACTCCTTTAAAGAAATGTAGAAAGCACCATACCTGATTATCTCAGGGCTGATTTTTTTTGAAAGCAATAAAAAGACAAGTTAGCTCGAAGGGTCACAGCAGCAAAAAAAATGTGCATGAAATTGAAAACAGAACAGTGTGCAACTAAAAGCCCTGTTCTGTGCAACATGCTATGCTTTCTGTGCAACTAAGTGGCTGGTCCTATGCAACTGAAAAAGATATGTATGTAGGCTGTGGGGAGTTAGTTTACCTGGTAGCTCCATCATCTGCTCCTTTGTGATGCCTGACCCAATACAAGAGGGCAACGTAAAGCTTGTTCACTGACTCATTGGTGTTGAAAGTCTTCTTCTTGTTGTAGTCGATGAATGGAGACCTTTGAGATGCTGCAGGCCTTCTTACCCTCCTCTGTCTTCGTGCAAGAGGTGGTCCCGAAGAACTACTCGTGCCAAGTTCTGGTTCTGCGCATATCGGGGTGTTGCAATTCTCTGGTGAACCAACATCTAGTTCTTGAGCTATTGCCTTGCCAGCATCAGCAGCATCACATCCTTCATTCACAGCTGCTGGGTCCAACTCACACTCATCAATGCAGATCACACCGGCTTCCGCTGTTTCTGCTGCTGGAGCAGGTGCTGGAGCATCACCATCTATGCCGAGGTCAAAAGATGGTGCATCGCAGAACCCGCCACCATGATAAGACTTTGATCTTCGTAAGGGTTCAAGGACTAGGGCATCTCCTTGCGGCACAAACACGGGTGCATCATTCACTGACTTGGTTCGCAATAGTGTTGTAGTTGGCGGCCTTGGAGGCTTGCACCTACTTATAATGTCGAACAGCTCCTCTTGTGTTAATGGTTGCTGAAAGTCAGCTCTTGGGGACGGCACTTTGATAGTTGGATCACCTCCTTTTGTGCTTGGCATTGAAACATCTCTATGAGTAGGCACCTTGGGACTTGTAGTTGCAGTGGTGCCTTCCTGACCAGCTGTGGTGGTTTTGACTATGACCATGCTGCTAACTGACACATCAGTTGGCACACTGGTATCTGTAGTTGGCATCTTTCCAGTCTGAGTTGGCAGCAACCTAGCAGAACTTGGCACCCCTGCATCAATGGCTGCGGCTCGTAGTTCTCTCTCGTCTTTGAACCCCAAATCTTTTGTGGCCTGTTCCCCCTTTGTGCCCCTGGCAAACTTGACAATCTTCTACTTAGGTGGTTTTGGTGGGACTGTTGAAAGGGGAGTCTTCCCCTTGATCTGTTGAACTTCTCTGACATTGGTTGGCTCTCTGCTCACTACAGTTGGCATATCAGTTTGAAGCACAGCTTCCTTGACCATATTTGCTTCAGCATCTGCACTCACCATCTTCTCCTTGGTTTGAGGCAACTGCAGATTCTTCTTCATTGAAACTGCTTTACGCTTCTGGACCACGTGACGGTTTGCCATGGATGCTGCCTTGCTCTTGCTGGAGCTTAGGTCTGGGAGCTGCTTTAAATATTCCTTGTATTTTTTCTTTGAATGAACCCAGTCAAGACCCTTTCCTGCTTCCTCCATGTCAATTTGATTCTTTTCAGCTTCACTTGATAAGAACAGGCTCTTGTCAATGGCAAAGTTGATCTTCTCACACATATCTTTGTCGCTGAAATCTGGCACAGGAAAGGTGGTTGGCAAAGCTGGCTTCAAGTTGCAGAGCTTGAACATATTAATGCTGCCCTGAGACTCTGCTTCGTCATTTTTCTTTGACTTCGGCAAATCCTTGTCTTTCCAGCAAGTTTGTCAATCAACATCTGTAGTGTGCTCCTGCTACTCAATGAATTGCTGCTGCTCGCAGGGGTGGCAGAAGTGCTAGTCCTCCTGGATGTGTTGCCACCTGTACCACCAGAAGCAGGGGCGTTGTCATCATCATCGTTATCGCTGCTGTCGCTGCCTTCATTGGATCCCCCTTTATCATCACCATAACCATCCTCGTCTTCTTCCCTCTCACTGCCATCAGCTGGTGCGCCTTTGTCTTCTCCCCTCTCACTGCCATCAACTGCTGCCCCTTTGTCCCCATCCCCCTCTTTGGCCTCACCTTCTTCTTCCTCCTCCTCTGCATCACTATCTTCTTCCTTGTCCTCCTCTCCTTTGTACTCTTCTTGTTTGTCCTCCTCCTCCTCCTCCTCCTCATCTTCCTCTTCCTCATCCTCCTCCTCCTCTGCATCTTCTTCATTGTCATCCTCATCCTTGTCCTCCTCCTCTGATTCATCCGCATCTGTGTCCTCGTCGTCGTCAGCATCTATCGCTGCTTCCATTTCCTCATCTTCTTCTGACTCATCCTCAACAAACTCTTCTTCTTCTATAGTTGACCCCCATCTCTTTCTTTTTGGAGCACGGCGTGACGCCCCAGTTTGCATTGATGGCTGCTGTACGTAAGGATCAATTTCTGGTTCCTCATCATCGATCTTGGCAACTGCTTCAATGAAGGTGCCAACCTGTTCAGTTACAACCTTGCACAACTCATTGACCACTTTCGCAATCTTTGCCTTTCTCCGCATCAACAAAAAAAATTCAGTACTCATTCAGTTAGAAAAAATAATAAAAAGTAAAAATGTCTGTAACTGACCATGATGTTATAAGCAAAAATGACTAATACACACTTTCTGGCCAATTAAAAACATGATTCTAGCCAACTACACATGCACTGTGGCACAAATTAAAAAACATGCATTCTGCCAAAAGTTGATGACAATGGTTGTAAATGAACACTTTGACTGTCCAAAAAACATGTGCAACTACAAAAGCTTATGTGTGCAACTGAACATACATCACAGCCAACTAAATTCTGTATTCTCGCAACTACAAAAGTTATACATGTCCAACTGAACATACATCCCAGCCAATAGAAAAATATTGGTAAGTGATACAAGTTTCTGTATGCAAAACACTAACCTGCGGATTGTATGTTATTGGTAACTTGGATGCCACGAATGCTTCAGCTTGCAAAATTCCACCAAACAGTGGTGTCTGCTCCGTGCCTCTATACTCCTCTTTAAGCTGATGTGAAAAAAAAGAAACAGAAAATAACAAGGTTATCAAAATAGATTTGTGTGTTGAACGAAACCACACATTACAACCTGTGCAACTACAAACAAGATACTGGGGTAGACAAATTCAACTATACATATATGCAACTGAACAAAAGACAGAAAAACTGTGCAACACACATGGCACCTAAAAAAAAGTTTCTACCAACTGATGCAACACATCTGTGCAACAAGATTAGTAAAACTGTGCAACTTAAAAAAGATGGTGTGCCAATTTAAAATGAACATGTGTGCAGATTGCCAAATTTAAAGCTACAATCTGTGCAACTACATGCATTGTTATGCCAACTGATGACAGTTTTCTGTGCAATTTCCAAAAAGAGTGACCAGACATCAAAAGAACATAGAAGGAAGACACTGTTGGAAAAAAACAAAAAAGAGCTCACTTGTAATTTGCCGAACACACCAGGAGAGATAGTATCCTTCTTGATCACCTTGGCAATTAGAGTACTATCCCATGCATTCGATCGTATCGCGCAGTTGCTTACTGGGATGTCATGTACAAGCGCATCAAGGTATAGTATCTGCACCAGACCCAAACAAAAGAAAAAGCCAAGTTCAGTTATTGTTATCAGAATTTCAGCAAACTATAACTGCACAGAAAGAACAGGAATAGATGGAAAAAAGTGGTCGTTTTCACTAACCATCAAGCGATACAAGCAGCAGCAGACAGTTTGCTTCTCCTGGTCCATGTTCCGGAAAGCTTCGTTAATGTGTTCTGCTACAAAGAGGCAGATGTTTGTATTCTTTAGCATTTGATGATCTAGCACAAGTCCATAACACTTTGGGCTGAGCTTCAAGGCCGTGGTTAGTGCTAGAAAAGTGCTGAAGGCAACTGCAAGCCAGGCCATAAAGAATGTGTCATCCGTTCTTCCAGTCATATCCTTAATCATCTTGAGCCATGTAGTGATCTGGGGATGAGAATTTCCAGTTATGTTGAAAGCCTGTCTGAATCTCCTAGTGGCATCCTTGTCAACTAAATATCTGAGTTTTTGACCCCTGTTTGGGAGATCAAATACCCTCTGAACACTGTCAGCATCGACACGGATCCTTCCCCTTCCTGGGAAAACCATTTCAAAGGTCTGTGTCTGGTAGGACTGCACCAGGAACTTAGTGAGGTCCGCTAGAAGTGTGTCTGCTAAGTTCAATAGCCCCCCGAACAACCTCGAAACTAGCTCTGACTTGTGTAGTGCGGTTAGAGAGGCGTTGAAATTTGCAAAGCGCGTTGGTGATGCCCTTATCCTGCCTACTTGTGATGGTCGCTCCACATCTTCCCCTGGAGCCACCTCAACTCTTTCACCGCTGTCCTGTTGATTAGAAAATGAAAGCATTACACAAACATTAAACACAAGAGAAAAAGCAAGAATGAAAAAAAACTAGCAATCATCATTTGGATCAGTATTAGAATGAGCTATATATTCATAAAATGAATCATGCCAACTAATATGATGTATTTGTGCAACTAATAAAGCTCATGAGGACAACTGCAAGACTGCCGGTGTGCAACCTTAAAAAAATAAAAAAAATACGAGACCTGGCAGCTACAAAAAGTTCTAGTGGATGTGCAACAATAAGAAATGATACTGCAACACAAGAAAAAACAGTAACTAAAAAAAAGGTTTGCAAAGAACTATTCAAATAGCTCATCAACACACACAAAAAACCCACATACCTCAGCATCTGCTGCGGAAGATGCGACAGCTTCTCCAGCAACTGCTGCCTGCACAAAAAAATGACCACCGATGTCAACTATGAAAAGATGCCAAGTAGTGAACTACAAGATGCCAACTAATGCTAATTAATGTCAACTGTATTTAAACCAATATGACTAGAGATGTCAACTACAAAAGGTTGTTATTGACAAACTAAAAACAAAAATAGTGGTCCGAACTGCTGCATAATTTCATCACTATCTAAAAAAGGCGAGAAAACCACTTATATTCGAGATTTTACTTACCCTAGAAGATGACTCAGCTCCCTTGCCAAGTGCTGCACGTCTAATCCGCTTTACAACACGGAACTGATCAGCATCCTAAGAAAAAAATGAAAAACATGAGCATGGGAAAAAATAAAAAAATGTTATATGACCCAAACAAAACAAAAAGAAATGGACTTGTGTCATCAGCATGCCACTTACCTCAACATCCTCTCCCTGCTCAACACTCTGCGCAGGTCGTGGCTGGCGATTAGCAGGACGCTTCGAGTTCTGGCGAAGCGGCTGACTTCCAAAATGCTGATTAAGCAACCAAAAGAAAACATGAAAAAAAAGACATTAGCATACATACATAAGTTGAAAACAACACAAAAACAAAAGAAAAAAGTGAAAAAAATACATCTCCTTCATTGCCATCCGCATCTCCTCCTGTTATAACCATTTTTGCCCTGCGGCAGGAAATACAACAAAAGAAAACACAGTTAGAAGATGTGGACAACCAACTACTACAATGATGCAGCCAACTGGGCAGTAAACCTTGTGCAAACTGGATATCAAATAAGCCAACTAACTTTTTTCTGCCTAGTTATTACTTGCCAACTGTGACAAGTAATACCTAGGCAGAAAAAAGTTAAGTAAAGGCAACAAGCTCAGTGAGATAACTTATTCTGAAAAAAGCGTCCCTAGTTGAACATGAAGGGAGACACATGAAAACAACCACGTCCACAACAAAAGACTTGCACATTGAGAAAAATTAAAATGAAAAATTGGCAAGCATTGGTACTAATTTGCACAAATCAAGGGGTCCTAGTTGCACAAAGCAAAAGAATAACACATAAACCACCACAGCCACCACAACGCTGGTGGATTGGGTAGATTATATTGGAAAACTGGCAAGCATTAGTGCTAAAATTGCACAAACAAGAGTCCCTAGTTGCACATAGCAGAGGGGGAAACAGCCAACTAGTAAAAGTGTATAACATATGCAACTAAGTAAAACCAACTAAGTAGAGCAACTGGCACAAGTGTATAACATATGAACAGCCAACTTAGTAAAAGTGATGCAGCCAACTGAACAGGCAACTTGTGCAATTGAACACCGTATAGACAACCACCTAGTACAAAAACAGTGAGCCAACTGACCAAAACAACTGCTGCAACTGCAGAGCATATGGACAGCCAAGTACTATATGGACGCAGCCAACTGAGGAGAATTTTGTGCAACTAACCACGTAAATCTCTAAACACCAACTACAAAATCAACCAATGCATTGCACACAACATTGCGCACATCTAATACAACTTACAGAATAACTAAGAATCATGAACAGATCTCAAATCTCTGCAAAATTGAATGGAACATGAACTAAACAGCCAAATCGCCCTAAAATTGCGCAACGGGCGCCGTGGACATGCATCCCTTCTACCTAACGACTACCGCGTACCCTGGCCAACTACACGTTGACCCTGTCCAGCCACCCCCGTGCCGTGAACTACGCCTCCAACGATTCCCCCGCGAGGAGAACCACCCGCAAGCCGTCGCCAAACTGAGCACTCCGCCGCGACGCCCCGTTCGGTGGAGAGGATGGCGAGGAGGAAGACAAAGACGGAATGGGGAGAGAACTCGCTGCGGCGAGGGATTTCAGGCCACCTTGTAGATCCCGACCACCGTTGGGCGCGTGCTACGAGATAGGAGAAGGGAACTCAAGGTGACCAAAATCGAGGATAAGCGGGGGTAGTTCGCGCCGTTCCCGAACCGCCGTTCCCAAACCCTAGAGAGCATTCCCCTCGCATTTCGGCACCATCCGCGCTCCGCGAGATAGAGAGAGGGAGAAGAAGCATGTAGAAGTGGAGGGCGAGCATACCTCCGACGGCGAGGAGCACCAGCGATTCCCTCATGAGGAGAATCACCCGCAAGCCGCCGCCAATCTGAGCACTCCGCCCGCCACGCCCCGTTCGGTGGAGAGGATGGCGAGGAGGAAGACGAAGACGGAATGGGGAGAGAGAGCACGCTGCGGCGAGGGATTTCAGGCGTAGATTTCGAAAACCGCCGCCCACAACCCCCACTACTCTCTCCTCTACCGCTTACAGGTGGGCCTCCCACGTCCGGATGCGGACAAAACTGCCCACGACCGCGGTGCGCGACCAATCCAGACCAGGTGGCACCTGGCGGATCTGGGCGCGATCGCTCGCGCGGTCGAACGGCCACGAGCCGGCCGCCCGTTTCTGTTAATTGATGGCCGGCCACTTTTTAGATTTTAGGTTATTTATTTTAACGGAGAAGAAGAGGGATTGGGCGCAATGTCGGCCTGGCCCATTAAATGATGTCCGACTTGTCCAGGGCTCAGCCCACCTTGGCCTATGTATATGTCGCTGCTGTTCCTACCAAAAAGAAAACGCAGTGGAGCCTGAGCCGGAGGCCGCCGCCACTTCCGCCGCATCATCACGGTCGCCGTCGTCTCGCGTGCACGTACGCGCGCCCCGTCCTAATCATGGTCCCTTCTGTCCATAGCTCAGGCATGGCGTCTCTTATCTGCGTACATAACTAGGGCTACCCTCCCTCTAGGCTAGGACGAGGGCTAGAATTTAGCCGGGTAGAAGTTGCCGAGTATCGTCGATGAGACCTTGCGACGCTCAGTTTTAAAGTTCAGGCCGTTGGCACTCTCAGAAATACGGTTGCATCTTTAGATGGCAACGGGGACGAAACCCATCGGGTTTGTCTTCCCAAACCCATTCCCACGAGAAAATCACAAATTCATCCCCGTCCCCATCACCGTGTGCGGGGCTAGTTTTTCGCCCGTCCCCTAAACCCATCGGATTTCGGGGAACCCACGGGGAACCCATGAGAAAATAAAAATATTTAAACAAACATAGTGGCAACAAAGAATAACATTTGAATAGCAAAATAAGCACATTTCAGCAGCATAACTAGAGCAAATTTCAACAAAAAACAATAATAGATGGTTCAACAGCTATATAGAGTGTATTTTAGCATATTTAAACAACATACATAGTATATTTCGGAGGCAGCAAACATAACATAGTAGCAACAATGATATCATTTCAGCAGCAACATAGTATATTTCAGCAGCAAAACAACTGCAAATTTCAGCACAATACTCACGAATAACATCAGCTAAAAGAAGCCTATTTCAGCACAACTATAGCCCATTTCAACAACGAAGATAAGTATATTTCAGCAACAAACAGGAGCATATTTCAGTAAAAAAAATGTATTTTGCCGGATTTGCCGGGTTTCGGGTTCAGGGACTACCGAAACGGGTGCAAACCCATGAAACGTGACGGGTTGTATAATGCGCCCAACAACAGCTCCGCGGGGATGAAAAGATGCCCATCCCCGTCTCCTAATGGGGTAAAAACCCGAGGGGACGCGGGTTTCGGGGCCCCGTTGCTATCTTGAGTTGCATCTGATTATCGATATCTTACACCCGAGTGTAGCCACACCTTTACGTAGCTGTAACACTTATACTGTATGTTGATCCAGTGTTAACGATCAGTTCTGTATGTTGGAATCCGGCAGCTCTCTCTCTCTCTGTGTGCGCGCGCGTGCGCTTAGGGCTTTATATCCACACCTCAGTTACTTATTTTGTGTTGTCCAGTTCATTCTTCTAATGCGTGTCTTTTATTTTATTGTTGTGTTACAGAGGAGCTACAGTTATTTGCAAGAGCAAGACCTGATATATCTGTGTCTCTGCCATGTCTGAAGGATTTTGTGGCTGGGCAGACCTTCCGGACGGACTGTTGGACTCTATCATTGCTCGGCTTGGCGCTTCCCATGATCTTTTTGCCTTCGAAGCCACCTGCCATTCTTGGCGTGCCGCGTTTTCTTCATGTCCAGCAGGCTTCCCACCTCTTCTTCTTCAATCTGATATCTCTTTGTGCTCTCCTCGTTCTCCCACCTTCAGAAAGAGCCTGGTGCCCACACGCCCATGTCAGGTCACTGATATAGCCAACCGAGACACCACTCGCCAGTGCTTTGAGATTCCCATATTTTGGATTCCTCGTGGAAAGAAAGCCCTGCCAAGTCCTCTGGAAAACTTTTGCTTCATTGGGGCTTCCTACGGTCATGTTATTTTTTCCAACAATAAATCATGTGTACTTTTTGATGTGTTCACAGGTGTGACTACCTCATCTCCACAACTGCCGGTATTGGGAGTCGGTGGCCCCATCTATGGTGCGCTCACCGCTCCTCCAGGATCAGCGAACTCATATCTCATTTAAATAAATTCGAGGCACGTTGATCATTTGAGAACCAAGCAATCACACAAATACGACATCGAGTTTGTTAACGAAGTTCACCGATATGGCTACATCTCCGGGGCTTGACTACGGGTGCTTCTCCCCGTGACACCGTCACAATACTGCACCCGGTCGCTCTGGACACCGGCACATGCCGCCGGCTTCCCCTGCGTTCTGGTACTATTATGTTGGCATAGGTTACATAGTGTGTCTAGCCCCGCTATATATGAGAGGCCTAGGATACAAGTGTCCTACTAGGACACGACTCCATATCCTATCTAAACACAATACAACTCAGAGTCCAAATGTAACCTAACTTGTACACAATATTCGACACAACTCTAACAAACTCCACCTTGACGAATATTCTCCACCACCTTGAATTCGTCAATGTGTCAAACTTCCATGTACATTGGACTTGAGCTTATCCCATGAGTACCGCTGCTACTCCAAAGACTCCATGTGACTCCACCTGCAACTTGTAGTCTCTTCTTTTCTTGACCAGAGTCAACACTCGAACGAAATTAAGTTCCACATTACTCTAGTTTGCGCTCCCAACTTCCAGAGTATTCGTCCAACGCCATCACACATTGATCACTGATCTGCGTGAAAGTGAACAACTCACATATTGGATGTCACACATAAGAGTTACCTGAACTCAACATCACCGCTCCTTTCTTGACAGTCTGTCTGAAACTTGAAGAAATTTCATCATTGCTTGTAGTCATCCCGAGTCAAATTCGCAGTTGTCTCACCACATGTATGACCACCAGAGCCCTGACCCGTCTCCATGTCCCGTGCATGCCGCATGCCTCGCCGCTATTACTGCGTCGAACCTCCGCTATCCTGGTCGAGTCTCAAGGGTCGCAAACCTACACCACTCACTACTAGGGAAAACCCTATACACAGAATCTTAGCAGCAGCATGGCTCAAAAAGGAGCGCTGCTGCTAATTAGCAGTAGCGCGGGTGTGGAAAACCCGCTACTGACAAGTTCTTAGCAGTAGCGCGCTCGGCGTAACCCGCGCTACTACAAATATTGACCGATAGTGCCCACCCAACTCCATTTAGCAGCAGCGCGGTGCCGCGAGCCGCGCTCTGCTATAGCTGTAGCAGTAGCGCGGTTTTTCTGAGGTTGCTGCTGCTAATTTTCAAATCGGGCACACTTTTGGTCCCGGTAAGCAGCAGTGCTTGTACCGAAAGCGCGCTGCTGCTACTTTCTTAGCAGCAGCGCGTTTTACGTACCGCGCTACTGCTAATCCGCACCCACCACCTTTTCCCCACCCGTCCTCCCCCTCCCCCAAATCCCTCCTCTCTTCCGCCACTCCCTCCTCTCTCTCCATACGTTCTCACATTGACCTCTTGCCCATGCGCCCCTCCTCCTCCATGGCACCGAAAGAGGGCGCCGCCTCGCGCCACCGGCGTCTAGGAGCTTGCCGGTCTTCCACCGACGTCTAGGAGGCCGCCGCCTCGCGCCACCGGCGTCTAGGAGCTTGCCGGTCTTCCACCGACGTCTAGGAGGCCGCCGCCTCGCGCCACCACGCCGACCTAACCACCGGTGACCAGCCCCGCTACTCCCTCCATCTCCTTCCTCTCTCCCTCGGTTTTCTTTCTTTCTCTCTCTCTCCCCCTCTGGTTTGACTCACAATCCCATGTCCATGCCCGTGCAGGTAGTCGCCATGGACGACCATATCTGGCATGGTCGGGAAGAGGATCCCCACGCCACTGCCTTGCTCTTCCATGGAAACAGGCCCTCCTCCAACAGCCACCGCCGGATCTGGTCTACCGCGGCTCGTTCATGCCTCCGGCGACCCCAACCATTGCTGGATCGAACAACTACTGCCATTGACAACATGCACGGGATCGAGATATTTTTTTTACTTTTGAAAGTAATAGTAGTAGCGCGGGGTATAAGACCCGCTACAGATAATTAGCAGTAGCGTTGTACTGCAATGCACGCTACAGCTAACCATGTATAGTAGTAGCGCGTGTCAACACGCGCTACTGCTACAAGTTAGCTGTGGCGCCGTATCAGTAGCGCGGGCGCCCGCGCTACTGATACACCCAAAACCCGTGCTACTGCTAGGCTTTTCCCTAGTAGTGACTCAACCTCCACTGCAGAGTACCATCGATCATCACCGACCGATGACGAGTTTCAAGCTTCCATCAGACCACTGGGCTCCAGTCCGAACTGCATGTCACTCGCTTTTTCCCCCTTGCTAAATAGGCTTCGATTCCCTGGATCCTTACATCGTAGCCCCTCAATCCAGCTCCACCTTCAACATGACTCCATGGTACATGATCAGTCCACCCTCACGCCCCGTCGACTTCAAGCTCCATGTGTACATCACCTTGAATCAACCCCGCGACATAGTCTTGTCGAAGCCACACAAGCCCTCAGGCATGCGCCACGTGTTTCCACACCCCAGAAGTCAGTCACCATCAGCATCACGCTCCTATGTCGTTGTCACCGATCTCATCACCGTCTTCTGTACCAACCGACTCACGTCGATCCGTCAGACTATCTAGTCCAACCAAGCCGAACTTCTTCGACTGCATGACACGCTTGAGGCTCCCAAATCGTCTTCCGAGAATTTCCATCCATCACACATAATTCCATCTTAGCTGACATGACTTCCTGCAACGCCGTCAAGCATCTTTGTTGTGCCAATAATCTTTCACCTATGTCTGCCATAACCCAAGGTTTTCAGTTCCGATGAACTTCTCCACCTCAAACTTGGTACCCGTTGACGCCATAGTTCTTTGTACAACTGACATGTGAAAAATTATATGAGCTTTCCACACGATGCTCCAAGTACACAAATACCGCGTACTACTAATAATTCCAACTAGTTGGTCTTCATGTGAAATTTGGATCCCTGTCTTGGCTAAACCTCCCGATGCTAGCTATTTGCTTTGTCATATCCTTGCACTATGGATCCGTATCAATGGATGCCTTCTCCGCCGATTGGGTCTGTCATGTGTTGATTTTTTTGTCAAACAAATCTCCAACATCGTCAGTCTCCAAGCTCCCTCGAACGCAGAAAACCCCTGCATGGACCGCTTGCCAACGGCCTGAACCTCGTCCAGCCCGTGCGTCCCATCGGGTCTCTTCCTGATCCAGCTGCGTTGACCAGCAGCCACACACACGTGCTACAGGCGCCTCCGGCCAAGGCCGCTGCGCGATCGCTGAACCAAATGCGCACCCAACCGAGCCGCTTCCAGGTACCGCGCCGATCGATCCACTGCTGTTTGCACCATATGCCGCCGCCGTCTGCTGCTGTCCGATCCTCTCGAGAACTCGGCCTCGACTCAATTTGCTTTGTGTCAAGCTGATACCACGATCGCCTCTCGTGACGGACAAAATCAGCACTCAGCCTCCTCTAGATCAACTCTCGCCGCCTGCGAACAACCTAGCTCATGATACCACTTGTTACAATAAGTTCGAGGCATACCGTTGATCATCTGAGGACCAAGCAATCACACAAGCACGACATCGAGATTTGTTAATGAGGTTCACCGATATGGCTACATCCCCGTAGCTTGACTACGGGCGCTCCTCCCCGTGACACCGTCACAATACCGCACCCGGTCGCCCTGGACACCGGCACATGCCGCCGGCTTCCCCTGCGTTCCGGTGCTATTATGTTGGCATAGGTTACATCGTGTGTCTAGCCCCGCTATATATGAAAGGCCTAGGATACAAGTGTCCTACTAGGACACGACTCCATATCCTATCTAAACACAATACAACTCAGAGTCCAACTGTAACCTAACTTGTACACAATATTCGACACAACTCTAACATCATTATTGAAGACTGGTCACAAAACCTGTTTTGGCGTGTTGGTAGCCAATCTTGGGTGGCACATTCTCTTCGTCATGGACCAATCAAGCAAATCGTGGTATTCCAAGGGCAAGTCTTTGGCATGGATTCTGATCGTAGGCTCTTCAAAGTGCACCTGACACCCAAGATAAGCATATAAGAACGAACTTCCAGTTACTGAGTCAATCATGATCGCTAAATGGCATCTTTCTGACGCATTGCTGGTGGCATGTGGCGATATGCTTCTCTTGGTGGCCATGTGGGGAGATACTTTACTAACCTTTGAAGTGTTCCACCTTGACCTATCGACTGAGCCTGCATTGTGGCTGAAGGTGGAGAGGTTATTGCATTGGGCGATATTCATCAGCCATGACAAGAGAAGTCAGGCATTGTCTTGCATGAACCCAAAGAAATGGGGAGGACGGAGCAATTGCATATATTTCTATGATCGATGGTCTAAACGTTGGATCGCTTTCGAGTTGGGCATGCCGGGGCACATATATGGGTATGTTACCGGTGACTGTGACAGAAGGGTGCAACCTATGTGGTTTTTCCCCAGCATGCTCTCTCTGCACCGCTGATGATGATGAACGTGTTGTATTCCTGATATATCTTAATTGGAGCAGATTCTGTAATTCCAAGCATGTGTAAGAATCTCCCAACCGTTTGTAACTGTCGTCGATCTATATTAAGATGTTGGCTATGAACATCCTGCTTCTGCATCCATCGCACTGATATTCATCCTGTGCTATTTTCATGGATGTGCATGTAGTGAATCATTTTTCTTTGCTAAGTTGGTGTTTACCTTTGAGACAACTTGTGTTTTCTCAACCAAGTAGTAGATCTTCCATGCGAGTTGCTCTTCCAATAAGCCTGCTGCTATCTGTAGGGATGCTATGTATGTATTTATGTCAAGTCAAATAACTGTTGTTGTGACACAACTACAATCAGCACCTCTATTTCCACTCGCTGTCTGCCAGGTATACATAAATATACACCCTTCCTAGCTTTCCCTATCGAATCATGCCTTTTTCTCCCTGTCCGACCATGTACTTCCATGGCTTCTCTGAACTCACCAGTGCAAGAACCCTTAGGTGAGTTTGGAAGAGAAACATTAAGTAGCCGCAGAACACCAAGCACCAAGCAGAAACATTATACAGGGTGTGTTGATCAGAAAGGCAAGACTTGGGATCACAAATGGAGATTGATCCGATTAGGCCAGACCACCCCTTACACATGCTGTCCAACTAAATCGCTGGCTACAGCAACAGAGACAAGTCATCTGTTCAGATATCTTCCGTCTGAATTCTTCGTGCCGTGCCTGAACAATTCACTGTGTATCTCCACTTAGTTCGCAACAGCTTCGATATTTCTTCTTCGATCACATGCATTCTTTTTGTTCCTTCCATTCTAACACAGCCGTACTTAAGTGCAACCCGAATGCATTTGTCCATGCCATGTTTCACCTGTGCTAGTACAACATCAGTAGGCAATTAGTCTGAGTTCATGGAGTGTTTAAAGGTTTAGGCTGCAGTGGAGCCTGGAGGAGGCTGTTTCAGAAGTACTATTGCATTTGTTTATTATTGTTATGCAGGTCACATTAGCAGCAACGTTAGATGTATGAGATGCAAATGCAATGTTAGATTGTATATTACAGCTAGCATATCAAGAATTTTGTGTTGGTCACTCTATTAGTTTTTTGTATTCTAGTCCATTCTACTAATACATGCCTTTTACAGTTTTACCTCGCGGAGGGTCTGCTGGACTCTATCATTTCTCGACTGGCCCTGATCTAATTCTTTGATCTTGTTGCCTTTTTTGCTACCTGTCACGAAGGAGTACTATTATGCTCACACTCTGACAGCTCCACCTACATTGCCCAACTCACATCTCCTTGTCACCACTCTGTCCTTCCTATTTGTTTGGCCCGTTGGAAGTGACACTTGGCATGAACACAAGCTTCCTCATGGATGAATACAACAGATGGTACAATTCAACGGTTTGTTCATTGCCATGGACTATGATAGGGTGATCTAAACTTTGCGGTTGGACCCTCGAATGGGCCCGCAGGAGATAGCAACCGAGTGGTGCAGCGACATGGGCCCTTTCCTAAAAGCGGCACCATCCCACCGTTAGATCTAAAAGTGACACCATCCTGCCGTTCATCCCATGTCATCGGGCCATATAAAATGCTTCCTTCCTTCTCCTCCTTACACCCTAACCCTAACCGATCCTCCTCCTCCGCCACCGCCGCCCCTCCTCCATGGCTGCCCACTTCTATACCTAGTCCATGTCTCACCAGATATCGCTCCTACGAGTACATTGAATGTGGCACTACATCGTCACCTCTGCAAGGTCTGCTCTCCCCTCCCCTTCCTCCTTTCTTCCTCTCCCTCTCTCACGTATGTGAACGCATTTAAACCCTAGTTATTGTGTTATCCAGGTTCATCATATGGCGTGGATGTGTGTTCTAATTAGAATTTCCGCTTGGTTGGTCTCATCACAAGAGCTCGGATCACGCTGGTAATAGGGTAAGTAAGATGTGTTACTGTCACTAACCAAACAAGTTGATGAGCTAATCCTAGAACAGACAAATGTAGTTGGTTTCAACCTCGTCAATTTCAGTGGAGTGAAAACTACAACAAAATCAGCTCTGATTTAATTTGAGTCTGGTGTAAATTGAAACAAGACTCGTCACAACGTAAATAAAAAGTCCAGTCCATTATTGGGTATTTGGGTATACATTTCTACCACTTCATCTGGGACTGCAAATCCCGCCGCCTGTAGTCAGATGTGACCAATGGACTTTTCCGCTGAACTATATGTTTTTCTGCAACACTACTAATAGCGGGAGAGAATTAGGAACAATTAAATCAAGGTAGGATGCCCATGGGCTGCAAGTAGGAGATAAAATATGCACCATAGTAGAGGAGCTCCGTCGCTGACATGATTTAAGCTGCAACTATCTGCCATATATTAACGGTTTTACCATCAATTACGGGTTTTACAATTTGGTGAGGAACATGAGCACTTGAACATAGGATAAGATAATAGTAATAGTTTCATTTTGGTAATAATTTATGAAAATAGTGATCTGGAATTGGAAAGAAGCATCAAACATAAATAAATATTCCATTGTCCCAATATTGGGTAGTATTTCCATATTGGTTGTGCATTGTTGTCACTTATGGCGCATTGTCTCTTCTTAAAGGGAATAGGATCCATCACCATTTTATTCTCATGTTCCAAAGATAAATGTAGGTTCCACAAAGAAGTTTTAACTACCGTGACAGATTTGACACCTTTTTCACATGTTATTATCTATTTATCTTGCCCCGAACACAAGAATACCAGTCACAAAAAAATGTTCTGAATGTAGAAGATGCAATCATGGATAAGTCTCAAGTTTTAACTGGAGGGCCTGAGACATTCGCCAAAAGCAAATCTTGTTTTGTTGAATTTTATATGCTTATATTAAACATGAGAACCCACCAAAGTGTACTTTGAAAACATTATTTCTCAACACTTATGTATAACAAGTTTATTGATATACATATATTATTCATTAAATCTGAAGATCAAGTTATTATGCGTATACATGGTTATAGCATGCTATTTTCTGACTTTTTCCCCCTGAATTGTTGTATTTTTGCAGAGTGTTTCATCATGCAAACGCACAGCAAACTGTGTGTCTCCGCACGTACTACTCTATCTGGACTCCAAGAGTGGGCAGACCTCCCAGATGGTTTGTTGCACACTATTCTTCATCTCTTAGGCTCTGTACGTGATCTTCTTGCCTTTTCTGCAACATGCCGCTCTTGGCGTGTTGCATTCTTGTCATACCCATCCAAATCTACCCTCTGCACCCTGTTCCCCCCTCTCCTCATCCAAACCAACATCCGTGTTGACGCTCCTCATGTTCCATCTAACGATATTCATTGCAAGTTGCGCACCTGTAAGGTCATTGACCCATCCAACCAAAACATCACTCTTCGCTGCCAGATTGATGAAGAAATTCTACAAAAGATGTATTGTGTTGGCCCTTCCTATGGTCATCTCATCTTCTTTTGCTCCCGTGGATATTGTCTTGTTGTTGACCCTTTCAGTGGTTCCAAAGTTTCACCCCCATGTCTTCCAATCAGTGGCTGCGAGCGGGTTAGTCCTACCAAAATACATGCTCAACATTCAGAGATTGCAGAGTTGTACTTCTTCGGTGTTCTAACAGCTCCCATTACATCACCCAATTCACATCTCCTTGTGGGCACTCGATTCTCTCTATTTGATTGGCCAGTTGGAAGCGACTCTTGGTCAGAACTCAAACTTCCTTCTGGTGCACAGATAACTCAAATCGTGGAATTCAAGGGTCAGTTTATTGCCATGGATTACCATAGAAGGATCTACTCTTTCGAGTTAGCGCCCCAGCTTGGCCTACAAGAGATAATAACTGAGTGGTCTCCCCACTTGATCATGGCTAGTGGTTTGTGGTGACATGCTCCTCATGTTCATCACGGTTGACCATTGGAGCAGACGTATTAAGGATGGTGGTATTTTGAAAAAGGTTTGTACACTTCACCTCGACATGTCAAGCAAACCTGCAAAATGGGTTGTCAAGAAAAAGTTGGGCAGCTGGGCAGTCTTTGCAGGATGTGATATGAAGAACATGCCATCATCTAATATGAACCCAGAACGATGGGGAGGGAGGAGCAATTCATTGTATTACGCCGAGAGTTCTCCACCTTGGAGAGTACACGAGCTGGACAACGCACATGATCCTTGGGACGCTTCCATCAGGCAGTGCGTAATATATTGGGGCCACTACATGAAGCCCCTCTGGGTGTATCCAAGCATGCTCTATTCAGATGGGGCCAGTGATCATTGTGTAGAACGATAGCTTTTGTTATCCTTTTGCAACCTGGATAGATCTTGGTAACAGATGTTCATGGTGGAGGTGGTATTAGTTAGTGCTCAGAGCTTGTTAGCTACACTCAAGCCTTCGAAAGTGTGTTGTTATAAGTGTTGTTTAATGTTGCACTAGATGGATGTGTGAGCCGTTTAGCTACTTATAGCTTCTTCTTGTTTTGCAACAACTGCTAAGTTTTAGGGTTCCTTAGTATTCATGCATGATTTTGATCTATGGCATTTCGCCTTACAAGATGTGCTTTGATCATCTGTTAGAAACTTTGAGATGTGATATTATTATTTCTTTAGTAGTTCAATGCTCTAGCTGGTAATGCACTCCTTCGTTGCCAATTGATACCAGTGGTTTTTGTTCTACTTGTTTGTTCACAACTTCATGCAAAAGAATGTAACTGCATGATGTGGTTGCGATTATTGGTGAGGCTTAGTTATAACTAACTGTTAAGTTAGGTCACATTGGTTGACCTCAAGGAAGGTAACCGTAATTTCTGAAGTCAAACGCCAATGGAAGCAAACCATTACAGGCATGATACCTTGTTCCTTCATTCTGTTGAACAATAAAGATGCCTCTCTTAAGAAATTGAGCGAAATAGCATGAATGAGTAGGGGGGACTTGTAGATGGTAGAAAAGTAATCTTGTTTCAATCGCCTACACAAGGTGGAAGAAACTGACAAGCTTTTCCATACAAGTTAAGCATGTTAGTGTATATTTCACGTCGTTGGCTAGCCTATAGACCATGTTCAGCACTAAACCAGAAAACTGAAGCTAATGACAATGGTATCAAATCTCAGCACAAGTGTAAAAAAATAAGAACAACAATTGCACACTTCCAGCTCCCATAATGTTATGTGTTTTATTAATATTATCTACCTTATCATTATGTTTTCCTGTGTTTAAGGTCTGAGGATTATTAGATGATATCATTCGAATGTACTTGTATATATGTTGTTAGCTGACTAGCCGAGTATAGCAGTAAGTCATGACATGTAACGAACCCGGCTCTCGACTGGGATCGTACCACTAGTGCAGAACCGGGCAATAGCACCGGTTCATAAGGCCCTTTAGTCCCGGTTCGGTAACCGGCACTAAGTGTGGGCACTAAAGGTCCCCCCCCCTCCCCTTTAGTACCGGTTCAGTACGAACCGGTGCTAAAGGGCAACCACGTGGCACGAGCCAACTCCGGGGGCAGGGAGCCCTTTAGTATCGGTTGGTGACACCAACCGGTATTAAAATGTTGGGGGTGGGTTTATGATTTCTTTTTCACTTAATTTTATGTTTTCCATTTAATTCTTTTTCGTTTACTGGTATTTTACGATGCTACATATTGTACACGTTATCCATATATATAAATAGAATTTCTAGTAGAACCGATCATATATATATATATATATATATATATATATATATATATAGTGTTACTATTCATCACCCAGGGTGCAGAATAAGTTATTCTTCACCCGAGGTAATCTTACGATCATTTCATAATTAAATTACGTTTGGAATTCAAATAGTTACATTCCTATTGATTCACTACGTAAAATTTGACATAAAAATAAAAATATAGGTCATAAGACAAGAAAATTTGCAGTTTATGTGTATTTTAGACTATGTTTTTACGTTTGTAATTTTACATAACATAAAATATTTTTTACGGCATTTATATATTTTCTTACGGTCCCTTTTTGTGTCGGAAATAAGACAAAACTTACGAAACGTAAAATTACGGTGCATTGATGGTAAAAAAGAGGGGGTGAAGAATAACTATTTTGACATCAATTCGCGGTATTTTTACGTTTCGTAAATTTTGTCTTATTTCATACATAAAAAGAAAATGTAAGAAAATATGTACTCGCCGTAAAAAATATTTTATGTTACGTAAAATTACGAATGTAAAACACGGTGTAAAACATACATAAAATGTGATTTTTCTGGTCTTATAACCTATATTTTTATTTTTTTATACCAAATTTACATATTGAATCAATATGCATGTAACTATTTATATTCTAAACACAATTTATTTAGAAAGCGATTGTAAGATTACTCCGGATGAAGAATAACTTATTATGCACCCTGGATGATGAATAGTAACACTATATATATATATATATATATATATATATATATATATATATAATATATATATCATCGAATGTCTCACAACCACCATTAATTCACACATATATACACACATGTATATATGTATACAATTAGGTAGCTATATACAATTTCTCCTAATTGGTGCCTTCGGAACCAGTGGCATTAGCCTAATTGGTGCCTTCGGAGCACGATGACAATTGAAAGTGGTTCATGGGGGCGGTAGCGGGTAAAAGTATTCTCCTTTGGGATCTATGACCTGGTCGAGCAAAAATCCCGCTATTTTCTCTTGAATTGCTTCTATGCGGTCCTCTGCTAGGAGCTGCTCCCCCACCTCTTTGAACTGTTAAGGAGATCAATATGCATGTGTATTAGTTGTGTGACTAGATATCGATAATGGTGTAAAAATTGTGAACAGTGTTCTGACAAACGTACCCACTCCTGTCTTTGAGATATGCTCCTTTCGGACGCCATCATGCGAATGTTCTCGCACGTAGTATGCACACAGATTATTCCCCGGCGCCTTCTTCAGGGCATTTACGAGAATGGAATTTGATCAGATAATAATTAATCAAGCATGATAATTAAAGTGATGGCAGCTAGCTAGTTAGTACTACTTAATTACTTACCTTGGGTTGATACCATTTCAGCTTTCGTTTCCATTGGCCTGGAGTGACGCTGATGAACTTTGCCCAAGCCCTGCTCGCCGACAAAGAAAATGAATAAAGGGGTTATTAAATAGTTCATATCAGGAAATGACGAACTAAATAGGCCGAGATATAGTTAATAATGATTGAAATTACATGTTGACTATCCCAAACAAGATGGTGTAGTCACTTGCTTTTTTAAGTAGTGAGTCCAGTATTTCAACTGTTCCTTCATCAACTTTAATGATTAACAAGATCCAGTGAAATCTGCATGCACACACGTTTGCATGTCTTAATTAAGCGGGCGTATGTAAGCAAAAACATGTAGCTAGCTAGTAGGCAAAAACAGAATTTGTAGTACAGGACAGTGTGACTCACTCGAAGTTGTAAGGAAGTAGTATATCTTCATTGGTATTGAGGCACTTGAAGAACTCTAGCATGCTTTCCTCTACACTTTTTTCATAATATGGATCTAATTTCCATGTGTATTCATTAATGGTATTTGGGTCAATGAACCCAATGCCATAGCGTCCACATTTTTTCATTTCATAAATCTTCATCCTGCATAATACCACAGAAAAGAATATAGTGAGGATAATTACAGGTAATGATTGATCAAAATGATCACTACAGCTAGCTTGAGACTTAAATTACAGAAAGAAATCACTTACGACAATAGCAACTGACGATAGATTTGTCGAGTGTGTCTTGATTATATAACTGAAATAGTTCTGAATACTCAACGGACATAGCTTTCTCATGGTAGTAATGATCCTTCTTGACATTCACCATGAGGGACTCTCGATTGGAAATCTTGGTAATGTCCATGTACCATTGATGCAATTCATACATTCTCGTTGGGAGCTTCTTGACCTCGTCTGGCTCGACCAAAAGTTGGCCCCGGACATATTTCCGTTTTATTTCCCCCTCTCTAATCAGAGACATGGGCTCGATATCGAGGAGTTGTCCAATAGTGATCATGAGCCTTTTAGCCTGCTCAATATGCTCCTCGGTTATTACCACATCGCCCAGCCTGGGAACGTTAACGGTTTGCCCACAATAATATTGGGCGCGCGTACTCTCGTGTGTTGTTGGCACAACAAGCGGGGGGATTGATTGCGCCGCCTGTTCTCCCAGCTAGGGAACGGTTTTACCCCTCCTTTTGCCAGCTGATTTGCTCGTGCTCGAGCTCGCCTCTTTCTGTAGACGTGCTCGATTTAACTTCCTGAGGTGGCGCTCATAGTCTGTGTCAACAGGCTTGGGAGATGGTTCTCTAGCCATACGAATGAAGTGGTCAATCTTTTCCTCAGGCACTTTCTCACTTGGCGGCGTGGCGGTTTCAGTGCAAAATGGGCTTCCACCTCGGCCTTCGATATGGCTGCATTTTCCTCCTCGGACTTGTCGTAAGGCCTCTGTGGAAGAGGCGCGAGGCTGCTTGGACCATATTGAAATCGCTTGCCTCCGCCTGTACCTCCAGTACTACCTCGACTTGTACCGCTACGCACCATAGCTGAGGCGGCTCTCTTCCGTGATTGCTGAGGCGGCGAAGACGGCTGACGTGGCTGAGTTGGAGGAGGAGTGGCCTGAAGCTGTGCCGGACTTGGAGGAGTAGTGGCCTGACGCTTTGCCGGACTTGGAGGAGGAGGAGTGGCCTGAAGTTGTGCCGGACTTGGAGGAGGAGTGGCCTGACGCGTTGGTGGACTTGGAGGAGCGGGACTCTGCTGACTCGGTGGCGGACTTTGACGAGGAGTCGGATGACGCGGTGTCGGTGGCCTTCGAAAGATGATGCCATCCTTTCTCCATAGGATGATACGATGGTTGGCCTCTCCCAGTGTGTGCTCCTCGTCACCTCCAGGAATGTCAAGCTCTAGCCCCGAATATTGGTCCACCACCTCATCAACCAAGACACGAGCATAGCCCGCTGGAATCGGGTTGCAATGGAAGGTTGCCTCAGGGGGATTTGTAAAAGCAACGGCGTCCGCCACTTTCATGGATATGTTCTTCATTTTGAAGTGTACCTCGCAGTTAGTGTTCTCCATGATGTCATCCACTGGGTAGCTATCCAGCAATGCGTCGCCCGGGCGGAACCCACGCTGCTTCTCGGCATGGATGGGACGGTGCTATCCAATGCTGGATCATCCGCTAGCTGCTGCAGCTGCTGAGACCCCCTTTGCTGGCTAAGTGAGTCGATCTGCTCCTGCTGCCGCTAGAATTTGACTGCCAAGTCTGCATGCGCTGATTCTAGGCCTTGAAGGCGTTCATAGTCCAGCTTCCTCTGCTCCTCCTCCATCTTCCTCTTCTTCTCCTCCGCAATCTTCTTTCTCGCACGGGTTCTGTAGTCGGCGTTCCAGTCCGAAAACCCCTCATACCACGGAATAGCGCCCTTGCCTCGTGTTCTTCCCGGGTGTTCAGGATTTCCCAGGGCACGCGTAAGCTCGTCGTTCTCTCTGTTGGGCTCGAACACTCCCGATCGAGCCTCTTCTATTGCAACAAGTAGCTTATCTTCGGCTCCGTCCAGACATGCCTTCTTCGAAACTTTGCCTGTCTTCGGGTCTAACTCCCCCCATGCGCATAGAACCAAGTCCTACACCTGGGGGGGGCAGCTCAATGTTTCCGTTGTGACACCTGCATCCTCCATCTCTTTCTCATACTTATCCCACTTAGGCATTCCCACCGCATAGCCACCTGGCCCCAGCTTATGGAACTTATCATTTTTTGTGGCATTGGCCTTGTTTATTCTCGACCGTTCCTTAGATAATTCCGATTCCTTGAATTTCACGAAATCGTCCCAATGAGCACTTTGCTTCTCTATTGTTCCCTTGAATACTTGAGTCTTCTTTCCTCCCTTGACGTACTGGTCCCATACACGATTCTTGTGGTTGTTGAATGCAACCGCCATCTTCCTAAGAGCAGCGTCCTTGACTTTCTCCACATCTGCATCTGTGAAATGATCTGGTAGGGTGAAATGTTCCATGAGCGTTTCCCAAAGCAGAAGTTTTTGTCTGTCATCGACAAAAGTAAGATCTGGACGTGGCTTTGCTGGCTCTCTCCATTCTTGAAGGGAGATCGGGAGTTGGTCCTTCACAAGAACTACGCACTGACGAATGAACTTGTCCGCAATCTTCTTAGGCGCTAATGGTTCGCCATTAGGTTTGATGGCCTCGATATTGTACTTTACGCCCTCCTTCAACTTTTTGTCCGGGCCTCGTACTGTCCTGCTGCCTGAAGATTTGCCCGATCCGGATGGCTGAAAGAAGAAAGATCGATTCGTTAATATATATCTTCAAGTCATTTAAAACATGTGATGATCACCAGATGCCTGCTTATATAAATATACCTCGCCGGTCTTTGTTGTTTCAAGATCAACATTTTCTTTGTCATGTTCATAGTTCATGACTTCATCAATTCGGTCATCGCAATTGAATATCATATCACCCTCCCCGGTGTTGTTTAGATATTCGGAGCCGTCATGATCTTCCTCATTCTAATCATCATCTGGCCCGCGAGGATTGCGTATGATATTGAACAGGGCCTCTTCTCCCTCTATGCCGGTATTGTCCGCCATAGGTTTTATTTAACTAATCGAAAAGAAATATATTAAAATTACAATGCATGGATGCAATCAATTAATAAGGAAAAACTGAATCAATCATAGTACATAAGAAGCATCATCGAATATAATCTCGAATACGTCGTCTCGAATAATAGATATAATCTCGAATGCATCGTCTCGAATAATATACATAATCTTGAATAAATCATCTCGTATATTATATATCGAATACATCACTAGCTAGCTAGCTAGCTAATAAAGATCAAATACTAGAGAGTAATCTAGGCGGTGGACAACCAAAGTGATGGAACCATCACTGGATCATAGCTCGGGTGATCTCCCAAAAGAACCTGCCAGGTATTGGAGAACCTGACGTCCATAGCAGCCATGTAGCGATGGACGTGCTCGTCCTCCTCCCTGACACGGCAGCGTACCACCTCCGGCGGGGCCGGCTCCCTCCGCACCGAAGGAGATGAGGGTCAACGACGGGACCCGGGGACGGGTTCCTCACCAAGCGTCGTGCCCCTGAAGGTAGCACCTCCCAGTGCCAGCCCGGCGGAGCCCAGTCCCGGACATGGGTCCTCTGAAGCAGGATGTCGTCACGAACGGGTCGATGGCGAGGATGCGGGCCGGGCATCGTCGACAACAAATACTATATGCAAATGTAACACTAATTATGCTATCATTGCATATGTCAAAATTCTATATGCTATTTCATACTAATTAAGCATCTAACACTAAAAATAGAAAAACAACTTCTATACATCCATTAAAAACAGAAAAACAACATTATATTAAAAAATTCCATACTAATTAAACACTAATTATATCCATCTAACATGCATTCATACATATATACTAGTGAAAAAATAATAATCTAAAAAATCTAAACTAATTGAACATACAAAATACATATATACTAATTAACTTAAGGAAATGTGTGTGTGTGTGTGTGTTCATCATGCTTGTGTGTGTGTATGGGCTCGGGGAGGGGCGGCGCCCATGGTGGCCGCCGGGGGTGAGGGGGAGGGGTTAGAGGGGGAGAGCTCACAGCGGGGCGACGACGACGGCGAGGCGACGGGCCGGGGAGTGATGGGGGCGGCGACACGGGGACGGCGCGACGGGGACGGGCCCCGGGCGGCGACGGAGACGAGGGCGGCGACGGGGATGGGGGCGGCGATGGGGATGGTGGCGACGACGGCAACGGTGCGCGACGGGGGCGGCGCGGGACGGGGGCAGCGACGGGGACGGGGGCGGCGACGGCGTCGATCGATCGGGGCGGGCGGTGCTTCAATGGGGAAACAGAGGAAGAAACAGAGGGAGAATGAAATTTTTCAAAGTGATGTATATATAAAAGGCACCTTTAGTACCGGTTGATGCCACGACCCGATACTATAGGGGGTGCGCTGCCAGGCGAGGGGCGCAGAAGTTTAGTCCCACCTCGCTAGCCGAAGGGCGCTCGCACCTGCTTATAAGCCCCGCCACCGCTGTTGTCTCGAGCTCCTCTCTAAAGCAGGCCTTCTGGGCCTACCTCTGCTACTCTGCCATGTGGGGCCTATTGGGCTTGCGAGCCTGCATCCTAGCCCAACAACAGGTTGGGTTTCTAGTCGTATGCAGGCCGCTGTGGCCCGGTAGATGGGCTTTTTTTTATTTAGTTTTTTCTTGTCTGCTTTATTGATTTTGTTTTATTTATTTTTAGTTGTTTTTGCTGTATTTAGAGTTTCTTTGTGAATATTTTTGATAGTTTTTAGAAACTTTCAGTTAGTGCCGGTAGTTTTTAAATTTGAATAATTTAAATTTTGAATTATTTGAAATTTGTGTGAATCACTAGTTTGTGAATAACTTAACTTCAAAAATAAATTTTTCAGTGATTCTTTTTATTATGTTTAATATTAGTGTGTTTTATCATTATATTCAATTTGGTAATGCTTAGGTTATTTAAAAAACGAAATGCCTTTTTAGCTGAAAAAATCAGTAAAGGCATGAAAGAATTTGTTTGCACATAAAATTTCTTCGCGTTCAAATGCCAAAACACATAACTACCCTAACTATTACAGAGATTCCCTCCTGGGTGTGAAACACAGAAGAAAGTGATAATAGTGAAGCCGATCACATCCCAGATCTTTGGGTGTGAAACTTTTTCTACGCGTGTGTCCCTTTGCGCCGTAACCATGGAAAATCTTCATCATTTAACGGGATGCTCGGGTCAATATTCACTGTGAATGGAGCAATTTCATCAAACTTTTCATAATCTCCTGACATGTCTGTCTTGTCATCCACTCCCATGATGTTTCTCTTCCCAGAAAGAACTATGTGCCGCTTTGGCTCATCGTACGATGCATTCGCTTCCTTATCTTTTCTTTTTCTTGGCTTGGTAGACATGTCCTTCACATAGAAAACCTGTGCCACATCATTGGCTAGGACGAATGGTTCGTCTACATACGCAAGATTGTTGAGATCCACTGTTGTCATTCCGTACTGCGGGTCTTCCGTTACCCCGCCTCGTATCATATTGACCCATTTTCACCGAAACAAAGGGACCTTCAAACCACGTCGATAGTCAAGTTCCCATATGTCATGTATATAACCATTATATGTTTCCTTTCCCGTCTTGGTTTCTGCATCAAAGCGGACACCACTATTTTGGTTGGTGCTCTTCTTATCTTGGGCGATCGTGTAAAATGTATTACCATTTATCTCGTACCCTTTGGAAGTCATTATATTCGAAGATGGTAACTGGGATAGCAAGTACAAGTCATCTTCAATAGAGGCGTCATGCACCGCATACCGGGCAAGCGTTCAAATCCTCGTACTCACCGCGGTAGAGGATGCAATCATTAGGGCATGCATGTATCTTCTGCACCTCTAACCCTTGAGGGCAGACAGCCTTCTTTGCTTCGTACGTACTCTCGGGCAATTCATTATCCTTTGGAAGCATATTCTTTTTCATTACCAGCAACTTTCCAAATCCCTTGTCAGATACACCATTCTCTGCCTTCCATTGTAGCAATTCCAGTGTGGTGCCCAGCTTTTTCTTGTCACCTACGCAATTCGGGTACAACAATTTTTTGTGATCCTCTAACATGCGCTGCAACTTCTTCTTCTCCAAATCACTTGCTCAGTTTCTCTTTGCATCAGCAATGGCCCGACCTAGATCATCAACGGGCTCATCCGACGCCTCTTCTTCAGCTTCTTCCCGCATTGCCGACTCAGCTTCTTCCGGATTACCAGCTCAGCTTCTTCCCTCATTGTTGTATCATCGTATTCAGGGAACCCATGGCCAGGATAGTTGTCGTCATCCCCTTCTTCTTCATTGTCTTCCATCATAACCCCTCTTTCTACATGCTTAGTCCAAACATTATAGTGGGGCATGAAACCGGACTCAAACAGGTGGACGTGCATGGTTCTTGACGTAGAGTAATTGTGACCATTCTTACAGCAAGCACATGGACAAGGCATAAAACCATCCACCCGCTTGTTTGCCTCAGCCGCAAGCAGAAAAGTATGCACACCATTAATGAACTCGGGAGAGCATCGGTCATCGTACATCCATTGCCGGCTCATCTTCAATACACAGCACCGAAAACACCAAATTAATACAATACATAAAGTTCATACAACACTTAAATGCAACAAACAAATAACTCTCTAGCTAAAGAATTTAAATGCAACAACAAATGCGATCAAGATCGCAACTAAGGTAACAATTGATCCAACAGCATAATGATACCAAGCCTCACTATGAAAGGCATATTTTCTAATCTTTCTAAACTTCAAGCGCATTTTCTCCATCTTAATCTTGTGATCATCGACGACATCGGCAACATGCAACTCCAATTCCATCTTCTCCCCCTCAATTCTTTTCAATTTTTCTTTCAAATCCTCGTTTTCTCTTTCAACTAAATTTAACCTCTCGACAATAGGGTCAGTTGGAATTTCCGGTTCAACTACCTCCTGCATACAAATATCTATGTCAGCTTGATGGGCATAATTTGTCATAAACACGAAATTCAACAAATAGTTTTAAAAGAGAATATACCACATCCGAATCATAACAAAGGCGAGGGTCGACGGCGGCGGATATCAAAACCATGGCACTATGTATAACAAACAACGTACGGGTAAGATAATTATACAAGTAACTATATATCCAAATCACACAAACATCAATTTTTTTATATAAAATTTCATGAACAAGAGGCTTACCACAAGGTGGTGCTACCGACGGGACGGTGCGGGCGTTCGACGGTGGTTACGACGGAGATTTAGAAGGCACTAAGTAAACCACACCTACATATGCAAACTAAGTGTTATTTTGACCTCAATTTGCATATAAATCGAATACTACCACATATAATTCCTCCCAAATTACTAAAACCCACAATTAATCACTACATAAACCAATGCAAGAGCTAATCTAGCAATGAGAGATGAAAGGACAAAGTTGCTAACCTTTGTGATCATTTGAATGGATGGGGGGCTGCAAATCTTGACAAATTTGGGGCAAATTTTGTGATGAACTCGAGAGGAAGAAGGGAAGAACAGAGGAGAGGGAGAGGGGAAAGGGGGAAGAGAACAGAGTGCTGATGGATGAAGGGTTTATATAGGACGACCTTTAGTACCGGTTCGTGGCACGAACTGGTAGTAAAGGTGTTGGAGGGGCCCCACTCTGACAACATCCTGCCACCACTCTCATTAGGACCAGTTCGTGGCACGAACCGGTGCTAAAGGTTCGCCACGAACCGGTACTAAAGAGCTCCTCCCGCCTAGCCGTTGGAACCGGCACTAATGGACACATTAGTGCCGGCTCTGTTACAAACCGGGACTAATGTGTCGCACATTTGACCCATTTTCTACTAGTGTACGGGCGGAATTGGGAAGGAGAAGGGGATGAGAACGAGACTTGTAGAGAAAGTAGGTGGGAAGAGAGAGCAGAGGGATGAGAGGAACAAGGCAACACTCAATTCACGCCTCACCGCGGATCTAGATTTGGTGATAAATACACACAGGCACTCCACACTGGATTGGGCCCACACCTAGCTCCAGTAGGCACCCAGGCCCAAGGCCCTAGTGTCGGTGTCAAAACCGGCCGATCTTGGGTAGGGGGTCCCGAACTATGCGTCTGAGGATCGAAGGTAATAGGAGGCAGTGACACGATGTTTACCTAGGTTCGGACCCTCTTAATGGAGGTAATAGCCTATTTCCTGTTTAATTGACTTTGATGAGTATAGGGGTTACAAGAGTTGATCTGCCTCGAGATCGTAATGGCTAAACCCTAGATGTCTAGCCTGTATGATTATGACCGCCTCTATGGACTAAACCCTCCAGTTTATATAGACACCAGAGGGGCCTAGGGTTGTACCGAGTCGGTTTACAGAGAAAGGAAACTTCATAACCGAACGCCAAAGCTTGCCATCCACGCAAAGGAGAGTCCCATCCGGACACGGGGGAAGGCCTTATATCTTGTATCTTCACGGCCCATCAGTCCGGCCCATGTCACATAGCCCGGAGGCCCGGGGACCCCCTAATCCAGGACTCCCTCAGTAGCCCCTGAACCAGGCTTCAATGACGATGTGTCCAGCGCACAGATTGTCTTCGGCATTGCAAGGCGGATTCCTCTTTCAAATATTCCAAAGCAGCTGAACAAAAGAACTATATCTGGTTCTGTACAATAGTTACAACCCTGAACCACAAGGGTGAAATACTTAAACAAAATAGTCATGCCTTATTATTATTTCGAACCGTTTTTAGCCTCCTGCTTCACATTTCGAGGCGCGGTCTTCATTGCCACATCTTGTCAAAGCAGAGATCGTGTCCCTTTATTGCGGGATTCTCATCAATACGGGTTTGGGTAATCCAACCGTGCCATTTTGCACGACCCCTTGGGAATAGGCGAGTTTAAAGGCTCATGAGGGGGGCACTTGATATTCACTGTCTCTATAAGAGGATAAGGATCCATCTTTTTACCCCACGCCTTCTTCTTCCTTAGCCCATCCGCCCTCGAGCTCCAGCACCCAAATTTCAATCTTTCCCATCAACACCAAACACTATAGCCATGTCCGGATCTGGCTCTGAAGGAAAGTGGGTGGCCTCCTCTGTGATAGATAAGGACATCAAGGAGCTTCGAGAGGCAAAGTATTTGACCGCAGAAATCACACACAGGTTCCCAGCGGAGGGGCAAATCATCCCCACATCAGAGCCCGACGAGAGGGTGGTATTTATCCCTCACTTTCTCCGTGGCCTAGGGTTTCCACTTCATCCCTTTGTATGCGGACTCATGTTTTACTACGGGCTGGATTTCCATGACCTAGCCCCAAACTCCTTTCTTCACATCTCGGACTTCATCATTGTGTGTGAGGCATTCCTCAGCATTCCACCTCACTTCGCCCTATGGCTCAAAGTTTTCAATGTGAAGCCAAAGGTGGTCGACGGACAGCACGCCGACTACGGCGGCGCCATGGTGAGCAGACTTCCCAACACCACTTGGCCCAAGGGAGCCTTTGTGGAGACCGTGAAGGTGTGGCATCAGGAGTGGTTTTATATCACCGAGCCTCGTGGTACAAAATGGGCGGCCACTCCCGAATTAGATCTAGGCCTCCTATGTGGCTCGCGTCTTGGACCAACAAGGGTCTGGTCTAGGGGTCAACCGACAAAGTGATGACGCTGCAGAAGCACATCAAGAGCATGATGAAGAAGAATACCAGTCTCACTGATGTGATTCAGGTGATGCTCTTCCGCCGGATCCTCCCATGCCAACGCCGATCTCTCCGCATGTGGGAGTTAATCCGGCTGGCCCCCAAACCCTGCAGCACTTCTTCAGTAAAACACACAAAGAGTTAAGACCTAGAAGTCGTGGCCGGAGAAGATCGAAGATGTTGGTCTCGACAGCGCACATCCGGTGACTGAGGTAAGCTTCTTACTTTCGAACATAATCCCGATCCGTAAGTCAAGGGGTATACTGAGACACTAATTCCTGATTCATGGCTGGATAGCAAGGGCGGAGCGGATCAGGTGTTCGGCCCCACTACCAGAAAACCTAGCTGATCCTCTATTAACGAGGATGCTGGTCCCGACGCCATACCAGGCACCGGAGAAAAAGGCCAAGAAGGAGGGTAAGGAGGCTAGAGGTGGCCTCCGCCGAAAAGGTACCACGGACGCTTTGTCCGAAGATACCGAAGCTCCCTCTTCCCATGAGGGAGATGAAGATGAAGAGGGGGAGGAAGAGAGCAACCCTCCCCTCGAGGAGAAGAAAAGGGAGCGGCCTCTGCTGACCTAGAGGCGGAGGCATCCAAAAGGGGGAAGATATCCCTCTCAGATGGTTCAGACTCAGACGCTGAAGCCATCCCACAGTGGCGTCCCAGGGCGAAGCCCCTGGCCGAATCGTAAGTATTTAAAGATACTATGTATATATCTGGCCCTTTACAGATTGTAGTATAACATATTGTTTATGTATTATAGTTTGGCCCGTGATCTTCCCCGCAATCATCGTCTTCGAGGAATTATTTGGCGGCGGAGATGATGGAGAGCAAAACACCTCCGCGAGCCTCTCCGCCACGTGCCGCAGATGACACCGAGGTGTCATCCAAAAGGGACTCTCTGGGCCAGGGAGAGACGTGGAAGGCCGCTGAAACGGTGCCAGAGGATAATGCCTCGGCTGCCGAGAACATGGGGGGCACAATCCCCATGGAAACCAATGGCGGGGGACCGGACCAGTCCGGCCCCCAGCCAGATACAACTCTAGAGACCCATACGGCCCCGGACTCGAGCGAGCGACCCACTTTAAAGGAGGGGGAGTGCCAACTCCACCGGCGACCTCCGTCAATCCGGAGGCGCCAGACACTTTGAGGGAAGCACTTCAACGTGCTTCCGTCATGGAGGAGCACCGTACCCTGATGGGTACGGTGGTTGAGAAGGTTCAGTCCGCCAAAAGCGGGCTGAACGAAGCCTTCACCATCCTGTTAACAGGTTTTGAGGTATACAATGTAAAGTCTTTAGCTGTTTTTCATATGATAAATATGCCTGTGTATAGATAGTAGCCCGTGAGACTCTGTTCGGCTTTTGAAAAAAGGCCAAACAGAGGATCGATAATATTTGTAGGAGATAATGTACTTGTCTATTTTGAGAAACATGCTTCACTATTAGCGGCAACCGCCCAGGCCGCCGAAGTAACCGAGCTCAAGCGGAAGCTGGGGCTGGCCGATGAGGATCTCGTCCGCATCAACAAGAGATTTGATGAGGCGCAAGGTATGTTGTGGAAAGAATGTTTGCACATCCGAAGTAGTATGCCCATGCGGAGTCCAAGCTCATGTGTTGTCCTATTCATTATTGCAGGTAGTGCGGCTGCGGTCGAGACCCTAAAAGGCGAACTTGCCTGAGCCAAGGATCAGGTATGGGTGAGTCAGGTGGCTGCTGACAAAGCGGTCGCAGATTTACAGGCCGAGCAAGTTGCCCGCCGCCGCTATGAGGAGCGGGTGACCGAAGTAGATCAAGAGCTCAAGGACACCGCCGGCAAGTGCGAGTCTTTGGAAGAGGAGAATAAGGCCCAAGAGGTCGAACTAGACAAGGCTCTCCAGGGGGCCAAGGAGGCGCGGACAGAGTCCCGTGCGGCGCGCGAGGAGAAGCATGTCAAACAGATAGCGGCTGGTAAGCCCTTTCTTTTACAGAGTAAATTCGGCAATCAGAAGTATGCCTTGCTCACTCAACTTTGGAGTGCTCCAGACGCCTTTTCGGATCTCCCGAAGAGCGCCACCGACGCCGAGCAGTACTTCGAGGCCCAGGAGGGACATGCAACGAAGAAGCTCTTCTGGTCACAATTCGCGACGCGGGAGCGCCCAGCGTTGTTTAACGACCAGATGATGCAGTGGGCCGAGCTGCATAGGATGTCCAGGTTGGCCATGAGGGACGTCATGGTCCGGCTGTGGCCAACCGAACCCATTCCGAGAAGCTACTTCGACTTGGTGCAACGACTCGTCGACGTGCTGCCCCGAATTGACGCGGTCAAGCGGTCAGTATGTATAGAAGGTGCGTGGATGGCCTTTGCTCGTGTCAAGATGCACTGGGCAAAAATGAAGGCCGCTGTCGTGGCAGTTGAGGGTCTGCCCGGAGGCAAGGACCACCGCAAGCCAGAGCGCTATTTTGAGGATGTTTTAGAGGGTGCCCGTTTGATAGAGGGTCAATGCTCGAAGGATATTATGCTCGGGTGAATGTACTTGAGCTGCCCAGACTAAACCAAGGCTTTTGCAATATATCTATGCTTGCATCCAAACTAATTTCCTCCTGTGCGGTCGTATGTTATTATTCTGAAAGTTTGCCAGTCGTCGGCTTCAGCCCCCATGTAGATACTACGGGGGTGTTCGGAATGACGTGTAATCACTCTTGACCCAACCTCTTGATCCATAAAGGAGGTGATTGACGTAGCGAACCAGGCAATCAAACTATGCGGCTTTAGTACCTTCACTTAGCCATAGGAGTTTGACCAGGGGGGAGGGGGTTAAGTACTAGCCCCGGGTGCGCATGCGGCTGTCCGAACTGGGATGCCTTAGGCGCGCGACCGAGCCGAAGCCAGTCCTTCGTGTAATATGGAAAAAATCGCAAAAGATTTATATTAAGTCACCGAATAGCTGACCAGCTCTCGCCACATCATGACAGTCAGTTTTCGGCTTTCTCTACTGAGGTGTTTGACCGGACGAGCCGGGAACACAATCGCAGTAGTTCTCCCTTTACTACCCTAGCCGAACGGGCGAAACATAAGGTAGTAACCATAGGAGCCGGGCAACCCAACTATTGAACAAAGACATGATTCGGAGCCGATGCATATAATGCTATATTCGGGACGCCGAAGTGTACTGTAAAAGTGTTCGGACTTCTTTTTTGAAAAATATGTGCGGCTGGGTAGGGCCCCTGGCAATTTAAGTCGTGCCAAGGTGTATAAGTCAATCGGACGAAAAGAGGGAATGCAGATTAGGAGATAAGCCAAGACCGAATAGGTTGGGCGAAAACTGTTTCCATTATAGTCTGATTGATACGTCAAGATGTATTTTTTACAGAAGATGCCATAGGCCTCAAGGCTATTTTACATGCCGATAACAAGGGAAAGCTGTATACATGTCCTAAAAAATGAAAAGGTGATCTTGAAGATCCTTTGGATACTCTGCCACACGTCTGTGCTGCTTTTCGCCTTGATGTGTGATCCTTTGAGAGGATGGACGATCGAGTACACTTAAGGGGCCTGGAAAAGGTCCCTTGGTACCATTGAAAAGTGATGTGGGTTGTAAAGAACCTGGAAAAATAAAAATAGGAAAAAGAAAGGAAGAATATGAGGGTCCAGGTAGGACCGAGCCGTATTGTGGACTTCAATATGCCTCCGTCCTTGCCTATGGTATCTTTAGTGCGTAGCTATGTACGCGTGGTACATATGCCGCAATCCAGTTGGGGCTGTGACGGAGGCTGAATTGCTAGTCTAGCTCTTGACAAGCCGGACTGTCATTATGCAGGGTAGACCGGACTCGTTTGACAGTGTCCGGTGGCTTGACTGCCGATGTAGTATTCGGCTTGCTAAGGCCACCCTGTACTCCGCTGTGAGGGCCACAGTGTGCTCCTCAGTACGGAGGGAGCACTCCATGTTTCCATTGACTGTTATAATGCCACGGGGTCCGGGCATTTTGAGCTTTAATTAAGCATAATCCGGGGCCGCATTGAAGCGGGCGAAAGCGGTTCGTCCGAGTAGCGCATGATAGCCACTGTGGAAGGGGACGATGTCGAAGATCAAGTCTTCGTTGCAGAAATTATCCGGTGAACCGAAGAGTACTTCCAGTGTGATGGACCCTGTACAACAGACCTCGACGCCGAGTATACTCCTTTAAAGGTTGTTTTAGTGTGCTTGATCCTTGACAGATCAATACCCATTTTTCGGACAGTGTCCTGATAAAGCAGGTTAAGGATGCTGCCGCCGTCCATAAGGACTCACGTGAGATGGAATCTGTCGATGATTGGATCGAGGACCAGTGCTGCCGGACCTCCGTGACGGATACTGATCGGTGAAGGAAATATGCACTAGAGGCAATAATAAAGTTATTATTTATTTCCTTATTTCATGATAAATGTTTATTATTCTTGCTAGAATTGTATTAATCGGAACATAATACATGTGTGAATACATAGACAAACATAGTGTCACTAGTATGCCTCTACTTGACTAGCTCGTTAATCAAAGATGGTTAAGTTTCCTAACCATAGACATGAGTTGTCATTTGATTAACGGGATCACATCACTAGGAGAATGATGTGATTGACTTGACCCATTCCGTTAGCTTAGCACTTGATCGTTTAGTATGTTGCTATTGCTTTCTTCATGACTTATACGCGTTCCTATGACTATGAGATTATGCAACTCCAGTTTATCGGAGGAACACTTTGTGTGCTACCAAACATCACAATGTAACTGGGTGATTATAAAGGTGCTCTACAGGTGTCTCCGAAGGTACATGTTGTGTTGGCGTATTTCGAGATTAGGATTTGTCACTCCGATTGTTGGAGAGGTATCTCTGGGCCCACTCGGTAATTCACATCACTATAAGCCTTGCAAGCATTGCAACTAATGATTTAATTGCGGGATGATGTATTACAGAACAATTAAAGAGACTTGCCGGTAACGAGATTGAACTAGGTATTGAGATACCGACGATCGAATCTGGAGCAAGTAACATACCGATGACAAAGGGAACAACGTATGTTGTTATGCGGTTTGACCGATAAAGATCTTCATAGAATATGTGGGAGCCAATATGAACATCCAGGTTCCGCTATTGGTTATTGACCGGAGACATGTCTCGTCATGTCTAGATAGTTCTCGAACCAGTAGGGTCTGCACGCTTAAAGTTCGGTGACGATCGGTATTATGAGTTTTTGTGTTTTGATGTACCGAAGGTAGTTCAGAGTCCCGAATATGATCATGGACATGTTGAGGAGTCTCGAAATGGTCGAGACGTAAAGATCGATATATTGGACGACTATGTTCAGACATCGGAAAGGTTCCAGAAGGTTTCAGACATATACTGGAGTACCGGGGGTTACCGGAACCCCCCCCCCCGGGGGCTTCATGGGCCTACACGGGCCTTAGTGGAAATAGAGGGCAGCAAGGGGAGTGTGGGGCGCGCCACCCCAAGGCCGAAACCGAATTGGTTTAGGGCAAGGGGGGCTGGCCCCCTCTTTCCTTCTCCTCCTCTCCCTTTCCTTCCCCCTCTCCTACTCCTAATAGGAAAGGAGGAGTCCTACTCCTAGTGGGAGTAGGACTCCCCCCTTGGCACGCCCTCCTTGGCCGGCCGCCTCCTCCCCGTTGCTCCTTTATATACGGGGGCAGGGGGCACCCCATAAACACAAGTTGATCATTGATCCCTTAGCTGTGTGCGGTGCCCCCCTCCACCATAATCCACCTCGATCATATCATAGCGGTGCTTAGGCGAAGCCCTGCGTCGGTAGCAACATCATCACCGTCAACACGCCGTCGTGCTGATGGAACTCTCCTGTGAAGCTCTGCTGGATCGGAGTTTGTGGGACGTCATCGAGCTGAACGTGTGCTAAACTCGGAGGTGCCGTGTGTTCGGTACTTGGATCGGTCGGATTGTGAAGACGTTTGACTACATCAACCGCGTTCTCATAACGCTTCCGCTTACGGTCTACGAGGGTACGTGGACGATACTCTTCCCTCTAGTTGCTATGCATCACCATGATCTTGCGTGTGCGTAGGAAATTTTTGAAATTACTACGTTCCCCAATAGTCGGGTGGTCTCTGCGATCAAAGGTGATCGGCCAAGCTGACCATGGGTTGAATTTTCGGGCGACTGGCTCTATGGCGTAAACTTCCCTGAGTGCGCACTTGCGCTCCCGCCTCCCGCTTGGGGATATGAGTGACATAGATCATGTTCACTATGTTTAACTCAGGGGGAAATTTCTTTTGCCCCCCCCCCCCCGGTGTTTGATGAACGAGGATCGTCACAATCCTCGCTAGGCGGCTCTCTCCCCTTATGTTTGGTGTTTATTTTACCGGCATGTTTAAAGACCCAACAATTTCTGTTGGTATGATTGGCAGGCTTGTTCGGGGTGCCATGGATCTGGCAAGGCCGAGCTAGTATTCGGTCCAGACTAGATGGACCATCTTTGCTTCCTTTGAATGGCTTCTTCCGCTGACCGGGTTTAGAGCCGCTGAATCCGGCGTTGACCGCCGTATCTTCAGTATTGTCGTTATTGCTTCGACGCTTATGTTTATTGTGTCGTGGCTTGCCGTTACCGTCTCTGACTTCGAAGGTGCCAACATCACTGGTGCCATTGCTTCTATGAGCTAGACAGCTATCTTCTCCCGCGCAAAAGCCGGTCATGAGTGCGGTGAGGGCTGCCATGGACCTTGCCTTTTCTTGGCTGAGGTGTCAGGCGAGCTACTCATCATGGACGCTGTGTTTAAAGGCCATGAGGGCTTCGGCGTCCGGACAATCGACAATTTGGTTCTTTTTAATTAAGAACCTGGTCCAGAGTTTCCGGGCTGACTCTCTGGGTTGCTGGACAATGTGACTAAGGTCATCGGCATCTGGAGGCCGAACATAGGTGCCTTGGAAGTTGTCTCTGAAGGCATCTTCCAAATCTTCCCAGCTACCAATAGAGTTTTCTGGTAGGCTGTTTAACCAGTGTCGTGCTGGTCCCTTGAGTTTTAGGGGGAGGAACTTGATGGCGTGAAGATCGTCACCGCGAGCCATGTGAATGTGGAGAAGGAAATCTTCGATCCATACTGCAGGATCCGTCGTGCCATCGTATGATTCAATGTTCACGGGTTTAAACCATTCTGCAATGTTCATGGGTTTAAACCATTCTGGGAACTGGTGCTCCATTACCTCATCTGTAAAGCATAAGGGGTGTGTGGCGCCTCTGTATCGGGTGACGTCACGGTGCATTACGGATGAAGTCCGTATGCGGTTTTCGGCCCTGGTGAGGTTATGCCTGTCGGGCCAAGCCTGACGGTCGTCTTCTCGCGTTGGGGCGCGCCCCCTTGATCCATAGATTGATCTTGTTTGGCCTGCTCTATTGCCCAGGTCTTGACGAAGGTCGTAGGTGTATCCTGGAGCTGTTGTCTCTCTGCCTCTACAGTGAGGTGGTGCGGGTTGGTGTTCAGCGTAGGTGGCCGCTTTATCTCGCCCGCGTGGTGGCCGGTCTGGTTCATCGGCACGGTCATGTCTTGATGGTATGGGCTCGAGGGCTTCATCGTCAAATTGTGGTAGTAGCTAACGCTTGGGATAAATCTTTGTTGGGTGTTGAAGGCCATACTCTTCGGCGGCTAGGACTTTGGTCCACCTGTCGTTGAGTGTATCATGTTCGGCTTAGAGCTGCTGCTGTTGCTGCTTTTTTAGACTTCTCGCAGTGGCGATTAGCTGGCGCTTAAAGTGCTCCTGTTCGAGTGGTTCCCCTGGCATGATGAAGTCTTCGTCGCCGAGGCTCACATCATCTTTCGAGAGCGGTAGATAATTACTATCTTCCGAGTCCCCATTACCGACCGGATCGTCAGGGTTTGATACGTCTCCAACATATCTATAATTTATGAAGTATTCATGCTATTATATTATCCATCTTAGATGTTTTATATGCATTTATATGCTATTTTATATGATTTTTGGGACTAACCTATTAACCTAGAGCCTAGTGCCAGTTTCTGTTTTTTCCTTGTTTTTGAGTTTTACAGAAAAGGAATACCAAACGGAGTCCAATTGATGTGCCAATTTTTGACGATTTTTTATGGACCAAAAGAAGCCCCCGGAGTAAAAGAGTTGGGCCAGAAGAGTCCCGGGCTGTCCACGAGGGTGGGGGTGTGCCATACCCCCCTGGGCATGGGCCCCTATCTTGTGGACGATTCGGAGACCCCCCAGACGTGAAACCGACGCCAAAAATTCCTATAAATACAGAAACCCCCAGAAAGTAACCTAGATCGGAAGTTCCGCCGTGCAAGCCTCTGTAGCCACGAGAAATCAATCTAGGCCCTCTCTGGCACCCTGCCGGAGGGGGCCATCATCACCGAAGGGCATGGAGGAGGATCCCGAAGGGGCCATCATCACCATGTAGGCCCAGGACTAGAGTGGGACCTCTCCCCATCCAGGGGTGAGTCCATGGAGGAGGAAGCACAAGGGGGAGAACTTCTCCTCCTCTCTCTCGGTGGCGCCGGAGTGCCATCGGGAGGGGAATCATCATCGCGGTGATTGCTACCTCTTAAGCACTTGCGTTGGTTTTCCCTTGAAGAGGAAAGGGTGGTGCAGCAAAGTAACGTAAGTATTTCCCTCAGTTTTTGAGAACCAAGGTATCAATCCAGTAGGAGGCTACGCGCGAGTCCCTCGCACCTACACAAAACAAATAAATCCTCGCAACCAATGCGATAAGGTGTTGTCAATCCCTACACGGTCACTTACGAGAGTGAGATCTGATAGATATGATAAGATAGTATTTTTGGTATTTTTATGATAAATATGCAAAGTAAAATAAAAGGCAATGAAAATAAGTAAGTATTGGAAGATTAATATGATGAAGATAGACCCGGGGGCCATAGGTTTCACTAGTGGCTTCTCTCAAGAGCATAGGTATTTTACGGTGGGTGAACAAATTACTCTTGAGCAATTGACAGAATTGAGCATAGTTATGAGAATATCTAGGTATGATCATGTATATAGGCATCACGTCCAAGACAAGTAGACCAAGTCCTGCCTGCATCTACTACTATTACTCCACACATCGACCGCTATCCAGCATGCATCTAGAGTATTAAGTTCATAAGAACAGAGTAACGCCTTAGGCAAGATGACATGATGTAGAGGGGTAAACTCATGCAATATGATGAAAACCCCATCTTGTTATCCTCGATGGCAACAATACAATACGTGCCTTGCTACCCCTACTGTCACTGGGAAACGACACTACAAGATTGAACCCAAAGCTAAGCACTTCTCCCATTGCAAGAAAGATCAATCTAGTAGGCCAAACCAAACTGATAATTTGAAGAGACTTGCAAAGATAACCAATCATACATAAAAGAATCCAGAGAAGATTCAAATATTGTTCATACATAAACTTGATCATAAACCCACAATTCATCGGTCTCAACAAACACACCGCAAAAGAAGATTACATCGAATAGATCTCCACAAGAGAGGGGGAGAACTTTGTATTGAGATCCAAAAAGAGAGAAGAAGCCATCTAGCTAATAACTATGGACCCGTAGGTCTGAGGTAAACTACTCACACTTCATCGGAGAGGCTATAGTGTTGATGTAGAAGCCCTTCGTGATCGATGCCCCCTCCGGCGGAGCTCCGGAACAGGCCCCAAGATGGGATCTCATGGATACAGAAAGTTACTGCGGTGGAATTAGGGTTTTGGCTCCGTATCTGATCATTTGGGGGTACTTAGGTATATATAGGAGGAAGAAGTACGTCGGTTGAGCAACAGGGGGCCCATGACGAGGCAGGAGGGCGCGCCCTAGGGGGGTGCGCCCCCCACCCTCGTGACTGCCTCTTTGCTTCCTTGGAGTAGGGTCCAAGTCTCCTGGGTCTTGTTCGTTGAGAAAATCACGTTCCCGAAGGTTTCATTCCGTTTGGACTCCGTTTGATATTCCTTTTCTTCGAAACCCTAAAATAGGCACACACAAAAACAGCAATTCTGGGCTGGGCCTCCGGTTAATAGGTTAGTCCCAAAAATAATATAAAAGTGGATAATAAAGCCCAATAATGTCCAAAACAGTAGATAATATAGCATGGAGCAATCCAAAATTATAGATACATTGGAGACGTATCAAGCATCCCCAAGCTTAATTCCTGCTCGTCCTCGAGTAGGTAAATGATAAAAACAGAATTTTGGATGTGGAATGTTACTTGGCATAATTTCAATGTAATTCTTCATAATTGTGGTATGAATATTCAGATCCGAAAGATTCAAGACAAAAGTTCAATATTGACATAGAAATAATAATACTTCAAGCATACTAACTAAGCAATTATGTCTTCTCAAAATAACATGGCCAAAGAAAGTTATCCCTACAAAATCATATAGTCTAGCTATGCTCTATCTTCACCACACAAAGTATTTAAATCATGCACAACCCCGATGACAAGCCAAGCAATTGTTTCATGCTTTTGACATTCTCAAAACTTTTTCAATCTTCACGCAATACATGAGCGTGAGCCATGGACATAGCACTATAGGTGGAATAGGATGGTGGTTGTGGAGGAGACAAAAAGGAGAAGATAGTCTCACATCGACTAGGCGTATCAACGGGCTATGGAGAAGCCCATCAATAGATATCAATGTGAGTGAGTAGGGATTGCCATGCAACGGATGCACTAGAGTTATAAGTATATGAAAGCTCAAAAAGAAACTAAGTGGGTGTGCATGCAACTTGCTTGCTCACGAAGACCTAGGGCAATTTGAGGAAGCCCATCATTGGAATATACAAGCCAAGTTTTATAATGAAAAATTCCCACTAGTATATGAAAGTGATAACATAGGAGACTCTCTATCATGAAGATCATGGTGCTACTTTGAAGCACAAGTGTGGTAAAAGGATAGTAGCATTGTCCCTTCTCTCTTTTTCTCTCATTTTTTATTTGGGCCTTTTCTCTTCTTTTTTTATGGCCTGTTTTTTTAATCCGGAGTCTCATCCTGAATTGTGGGGGAATCATAGTCTCCATCATCCTTTCCTCACTGGGACAATGCTCTAATAATGATGATCATCACACTTTTATTTTCTTACAACTCAAGAATTACAACTCGATACTTAGAACAAAATATGACTCTATGTGAATGCCTCCGGCGGTGTACCGGGATATGCAATGACTCATGAGTGACATGTATGAAAGAATTATGAACGGCGGCTTTGCCACAAATACAATGTCAACTACATGATCATGCAAAGCAATATGACAATGATGGAGCGTGTAATAGAAAATGGAACGATGGAAAGTTGCATGGAAATATATCTCGGAATGGCTATGGAAATGCCATGATAGGTAGGTATGGTGGCTGTTTTGAGGAAGGTATATGGCGGGTGTATGATACCGGTGAAAGGTGTGCAATAATAGAGAGGCTAGCAATGGTGGAAGGGTGAGAGTGCGTATGATCCATGGACTCAACATTAGTCATAAAGAACTCATATACTTATTGCAAAAATCTACAAGTTATCAAAGCAAAGTATTACGCGCATGATCCTAGGGGGATAGATTGGTAGGAAAAGACCATCGCTCGTCCCCGACCGCCACTCATAAGGAAGACAATCAATAAATAATCATGCTCCGACTTCATCACATAACAGTTCACCATACGTGCATGCTACGGGAATCACAAACTTTAACACAAGTATTTCTCAAATTCACAACTACTCAACTAGCATGACTCTAATATCACCATCTCCATATCTCAAAACAATTATCAAGTATCAAACTTCTCATAGTATTCAACACACTCATAAGAGAATTTTATTATTAATCTTGTATACCTAGCATATTAGGATTATTTAAGCAAGTTACCATGCTATTTAAGACTCTCAAAATAATCTAAGTGAAGCATGATAGATCAATAGTTTCTATAAAACAAATCCACCACCGTGCTCTAAAAGATATAAGTGAAGTACTAGAGCAAAACTGTACAACTCAAAAGATATAAGTGAAGCACATAGAGTATTCTAATAATTTCCGAATCATGTGTGTCTCTCTCAAAAGGTGTGTACAGCAAGTATGATTTTGGTAAACTAAAAAGCAAAGACTCAAATAATACCAGACTCTCCAAGCAAAACACATACCATGTGGTGAATAAAAATATAGCTCCAAGTAAAGTTACCGATAGAAGTAGACGAAAGAGGGGATGCCTTCCGGGGCATCCCCAAGCTTTGGATTTTAGGTGTCCTTAGATTATCTTGGGGGTGCCATGGGCATCCCCAAGCTTAGGCTCTTGCCACTCCTTTTTCCATAATCCAGCAAATCTTTACCCAAAACTTGAAAACTTCACAACACAAAACTTAAAGTAGAAAATCTCGTGAGCTCCGTTAGCGAAAGAAAACAAAATACCACTTCAAGGTACTGTAATTAAATCATTATTTATTTATATTGGTGTTAAACCTACTGTATTCCAACTTCTCTATGGTTTATAAACTATTTTACTAGCCATAGATTCATCAAAATAAGCAAACAACACACGAAAAACAGAATCTGTCAAAAACAGAACAGTCTGTCGTAATCTGTAGCTAGCACAAGATATGGAACCCCCAAAATTCTAAAATAAATTGCTGGACGTGAGTCATTTATCTATTAATCATATTCAAAAATAAATAACTAAATAGAACTTTCCAAATAAAAATGACAGAAGTTCTCGTGAGCGCTAAAGTTTCTGTTTTTTACAGCAAGATTAACAAGACTTTCTCCAAGTCTTCCCAACGGTTCTACTTGGGAAAAACACTAATTAAACACAAAAAAACACAACCAAAACAGAGGCTAGATAAATTATTTATTGAATAACAGCAAGGAAAAATATTGGGTTGTCTCCCAACAAGCGCTTTTCTTTAAAGCCTTATAGCTAGGCATTGATAATTTTATGATGCTCACATGAAAGACAAGAATTGAAGCACAAAAGGAGCATCATAAAGCATGTGACATACACATATAAGTCTAACATACTTCCTATGCATAGGCACCTTATAGGCAAACAAGTTATCATGGCAAGCAAAAACTAGCATATGCAAGAAAGAGGAAAGAAACAATAGCAATCTCAACATAACGAGAGGTAGTTTAGTAACATGAAAATTTCTACCACCATATTTTCCTCTCTCATAATAATTACATGTAGGATCATAAGAAAATTCAACAAAATATCTATCACATGAAATACTTTCAACACGATCCACATGCATGCAAAGTTGACATTCTTCCAAAATAGTGGGATTAACATTAACTAAAGTCATGACCTCTCCAAACCCACTTTTATCAAAGATTTCATAAGATTGAACATTTTCCAAATATGTGGGATCTAAAGTTGAAACTCTTCCAAACCCACTTTAAATATTATTGCAAACATTATAATCAATCTCATATTCATCATGGGGTTTAAATAAATTTTCAAGATCAAAAGAAGAATCACCCCAATCATGATCATTGCAACAAGTAGAGGACATAGAAAAACTAGCATCCCCAAGCTTAAGGTTTTGCATATTATTAGAAAAATTGACATTAATAGAATTTATAATAGCATCATTGCAATCATTCTTTTTATTCAAAGATCTATCGTCAATCACTTCACAAAATACTTCATCGCAATTTTCAGATTCACGAATTTCAAGCAAAACTTCATAAAGATAATCTAGTGCACAAAACTCACTAGCAATTGGTTCATCATAATTGGATCTCTTAAAAAGATTAGCAAGTGGATGAGGATCCATAGATCTTAGGTTCTTTGTTTAGTAATAAATAAACAACTATTCCAACCACACAAGCAAACAAGAAACGGGCAAAAGAGGCAAATAGGGAAAGAGAAGGAGGACGGAGAGAGAGGGCGAATAAGACGGCAAGGGTGAAGTGGGGGAGAGGAAAACGAGAGGCAAATGGCAAATAATGTAATGCAGGAGATAAGGGTTTGTGATGGGTACTTGGTATGTTGACTTTTGCGTAGACCTCCCCGGCAACGGCGCCAGAAATCCTTCTTGCTACCTCTTGAGCACTTGCGTTGGTTTTCCCTTGAAGAGGAAAGGGTGGTGCAGCAAAGTAGCGTAAGTATTTCCCTCAGTTTTTGAGAACCAATGTATCAATCCAGTAGGAGGCTACGCGCGAGTCCCTCGCACCTACACAAAACAAATAAATCCTCGCAACCAACACGATAAGGGGTTGTCAATCCCTACACGGTCACTTACGAGAGTGAGATCTGTTAGATATGATAAGATAATATTTTTGGTATTTTTATGATAAAGATGCAAAGTAAAATAAAAGGCAATGAAAATAAATAAGTATTGGAAGATTAATATGATGAAGATAGACCCGGGGGCCATAGGTTTCACTAGTGGCTTCTCTCAAGAGCATAGGTATTTTACGGTGGGTGAACAAACTACTGTTGAGCAATTAACAGAATTGAGCATAGTTATGAGAATATCTAGGTATGATCATGTATATAGGCATCACGTCCAAGACAAGTAGACCGATTCCTGCCTGCATCTACTACTATTACTCCACACATCGACCGCTATCCAGCATGCATATAGAGTATTAAGTTCATAATAACAGAGTAACACCTTAAACAAGATGACATGATGTAGAGGGATAAAATCATGCAATATGATAAAAAAACATCTTGTTATTCCTTGATGGAAACAATACAAAGCTAAGCACTTCTCCCATCTTGTTATCCTCCATCTTGTTTTTGAGTTTTACAGAAAAGGAATACCAAACGGAGTCCAATTAACGTGCCAATTTTTGATTATTTTTTATGGACCAAAAGAAGCCCCCGGAGTAAAAGAGTTGGGCCAGAAGAGTCCCGAGCTGTCCACGAGGGAGGGGGGCGTCCTACCCTCTGGGCATGGGCCCCTATCTCGTGGACGATTCTGAGACCCCCCTGACATGAAACCGATGCCAAAAATTCCTATAAATACAGAAACCCACAGAAAATAACCTAGATCGGAAGTTCCGCCGCCGCAAGCCTCTGTAGCCACGAGAAATCAATCTAGGCCCTCTCTGGCACCCTGCCGGAGGGGGCCATCATCACCAGAGGGCATGGAGGAGGATCCCGGAGGGGCCATCATCACCATGAAGGCCAAGGACCAGAGGGGGAACCTCTCCCCATCCATGGGGGAGGCCATGGAGGAGGAAGCACAAGGAGGAGAACCTCTCCTCCTCTCTCTCGGTGGTGCCGGAGTGCCATCATGAGGGGAATCATCGCCGCGGTGATCGTCTTCATCACCATCATCATCACCATCCTCATCTCTTTTACGCGGTCCACTCTCCCGCGCCCCGCTATAATCCTTACTTGAACATGGTGCTTTATGCAACATATTATGATCCAATGATGTGTTGCCATCCTATGATGTTTTGAGTAGATATCCTTTGTCTTTGGGTTGATTGATGATCTAGATTGGTACGAGTTGTATGTTTTATTTTGGTGCTATCCTATTGTGCCCTCCGTGTCGCACAAGCGTGAGGGATTCCCGCTGTAGGGTGTTGCAATACGTTCATGATTCGCTTATAGTGGGTTGCTTGAGTGATGGAAGCATAAACCCGAGTAAGGGTGTTCTTGCGTATGGGATAAAGGGGACTTGATGCTTTAATGCTATGGTTGGGTTTTACCTAAATGATCTTTAGTAGTTGTGGATTCTTGCTAGAGTTCCAATCATAAGTGCATATGATCCAAGAAGAGAAAGTATGTTAGCTTATGCCTCTCCCTCATATGAAATTGCAATGATGACTATCGGTCTGGTTAACAATTGCCTAGGACGATTCCGCACACCGACCCATCATTATTCCACACTCGCTATCTATAATATTTAGTAATATATTCTAACTTTATGATAACAACACCTACTTTCATATTTTAGCTCTCCGATACCATGCAAAGTTATCCTCTTCATACCCACAATGTAGTTTTATTTCTCGTTTCTAGTTGGAAGCAAACGTTCGGTGTACGTAGAGTCGTATCACTGGCAGATAGGACTTGAGAGAATATTGATCTTACCTTTAGCTGTTGGAAATATGCCCTAGAGGCAATAATAAATTAGTTATTATTATATTTCCTTGTTCATGATAATTGTCTTTATTCATGCTATAACGGTATTATCCGGAAATCGTAATACACGTGTGAATACATAGACCATAATATGTCCCTAGTAAGCCTCTAGTTGACTAGCTCGTTGATCAATAGATGGTTACGGTTTCCTAACCATGGACATTGGATGTCATTGATAACGGGATCACATCATTAGGAGAATGATGTGATGGGACAAGACCAATCCTAAGCCTAGCACTAGATATGTAGTTCGTATGCTAAAGCTTTTCTAATGTCAAGTATCATTTCCTTAGACCATGAGATTGTGCAACTCCCGGATACCGTAGGAATGCTTTGGGTGTATCAAACGTCACAACGTAACTGGGTGACTATAAAGGTGCATTACAGGTATCTCCGAAAGTGTCTGTTGGGTTGGCACGAATCGAGACTGGGATTTGTCACTCCGTGTAAGCGGAGAGGTATCTCTGGGCCCACTCGGTAGGACATCATCATATGCGCAATGTGATCAAGGAGTTGATCACGGGATGATGTGTTACGGAATGAGTAAAGAGACTTGCCGATAACGAGATTGAACTAGGTATTGGATTCCGACGATCGAATCTCGGGCAAGTAACATACCGATAGACAAAGGGAATTGAATATGGGATTGATTAAGTCCTTGACATCGTGGTTCATCCGATGAGATCATCGTGGAACATGTGGGAGCCATCATGGGTATCCAGATCCCGCTGTTGGTTATTGACCGGAGAACGTCTCGGTCATGTCTGCATGTCTCCCGAACCCGTAGGGTCTACACACTTAAGGTTCGGTGACGCTAGGGTTATGAAGATATTAGTATGCGGTAACCCGAAATGTTGTTCGGAGTCCCGGATGAGATCCCGGACGTCACGAGGAGTTCCGGAATGGTCCGGAGGTAAAGAATTATATATAGGAAGTGCTATTTCGGCCATCGGGACAAGTTTCGGGGTCATCGGTATTGTACCGGGACCACCGGAAGGGTCCCGGGGGTCCACCGGGTGGGGCCACCTGCCCCGGGGGGCCACATGGGCTGTAGGGGGTGTGCCTTGGCCTATATGGGCCAAGGGCACCAGCCCCAAGAGGCCCATGCGCCAAGAGAAGAAAGGGGAGAGTCCTAAAGGGGGAAGGCACCTCCGAGGTGCCTTGGGGAGGATGGACTCCTCCCCACCCTTGGCCGCACCCTTCCTTGGAGGAAGGGGCAAGGGCTGCGCCTCCCCCTCTCCCTTGGCCCTATATATAGTGGGGAAAAGGAGGAGCAAACCAATCTAAGGCCTGGCGCCTCCCTCTCCCTCCCGTGACACATCTACCTCCTCCCGCAGCGCTTAGCGAAGCCCTGTTGGAATCCCGCTACTTCCACCACGCCGTCGTGCTGCTGGATCTCCATCAACCTCTCCCTCCTCCTTGCTGGATCAAGGCATGGGAGACGTCTCCCCTCCGTACGTGTGTTGAACGCGGAGGTGCCGTGCGTTCGGCACTTGATCATCGGTGATTTGAATCACGACGAGTACGACTCCATCAACCCCGTTCACTTGAACGCTTCCGCTTAGCGATCTACAAGGGTATGTAGATGCACTCTCCTTCCCCTCGTTGCTAGTCTCTCCATAGATAGATCTTGGTGACACGTAGGAAAATTTTGAATTTCTGCTACGTTCCCCAACAGTGGTTCAGAGCTAGGTCTATTGCGTAGATTCTATGCACGAGTAGAACACAAAGTAGTTGTGGGCGTTGATTTTGTTCAATATGCTTGCCGTTACTAGTCTTATCTTGATTCGGCGGCATCGTGGGATGAAGCGGCCCGGACCGACCTTACACGTACTCTTACGTGAGACAGGTTCCACCGACAAATGCACTAGTTGCATAAGGTGGCTAGCGGGTGTCTGTCTCTCCCACTTTAGTCGGATCGGATTCGATGAAAAGGGTCCTTATGAAGGGTAAATAGCAATTGGCATATCACGTTGTGGTTTTGCGTAGGTAAGAAACGTTCTTGCTAGAAACCCATAGCAGCCACGTAAAACATGCAAACAACAATTAGAGGACGTCTAACTTGTTTTGCAGGGTATGCTATGTGATGTGATATGGCAAAGGATGTGATGAATGATATATGTGATGTATGAGATTGATCATGTTCTTGTCAAGGGAATCACGACTTGCATGTCGATGACGAGACAACTTCAAGAAGACACGATGATGGAGATCATGATGATGGAGATCATGGTGTCATGCCGGTGACAAGATGATCATGGAGCCCCAAGATGGAGATCAAAGGAGCTATATGATATTGGCCATATCATGTCACTATTATTTGATTGCATGTGATGTTTATCATGTTTATACATCTTATTTGCTTAGAACGACGGTAGTAAATAAGATGATCCCTCATTAAAATTTCAAGAAGTGTTCTCCCCTAACTGTGCACCGTTGCTACAGTTCGTCGCTTCGAAGCATCACGTGTTAATCGGGTGTGATAGATCCTTTCGTTCACATACAACGGGTGTAAGAAGTTTTACACATGCAAAAACACTTAGGGTTAACTTGACGAGCCTAGCATGTACAGACATGGCCTCGGAACACAGAGACCGAAAGGTCGAGCATGAGTCGTATAGAAGATACGATCAACATGAAGATGTTCACCGACGTTGACTAGTCCGTCTCACGTGATGATCGGACACGGCCTAGTTGACTCGGATCATGTAATCACTTAGATGACTAGAGGGATGTCTATCTGAGTGGGAGTTCATAAGATGAACTTAATTATCCTGAACATAGTCAAAAGGTCTTCGCAAATTATGTCGTAGCTCGCGCTTTCAGTTCTACTGTTTAGATATGTTCCTAGAGAAAAATTAGTTGAAAGTTGATAGTAGCAATTATGCGGACTAGGTCCGTAAACTGAGGATTGTCCTCATTGCTTCTTAAGAAGGCTTATGTCCTTAATGCACCGCTCAGTGTGCTGAACCTCGAACGTTGTCTGTGGATGTTGCGAACATCTGACATACACGTTTTGATAACTACGTGATAGTTCAGTTAAACGGTTTAGAGTTGAGGCACCAAAGACGTTTTTGAAACGTCACGAAACATATGAGATGTTTTGAGGGCTGAAATTGGGATTTCAGGCTCGTGCCCACGTCAAGAGGTATAAGACCTCCGACGATTTTCTTAGCCTGCGAACTAAGGGAGAAAAGCTCAATTGTTGAGCTTGTGCTCAGATTGTCTGAGTACAACAATCGCTTGAATCAAGTGGGAGTTGATCTTCCAGATGAGATAGTGATGTTTCTCCGAAGTCATTACCACCAAGCTGCTAGAGCTTCGTGATGAACTATAATATATCGGGGACATGTATGATGATCCTTGAGATGTTCGTGATGTTTGACACCACAAAAGTAGAAATCAAGAAGGAGCATCAATTGTTGATGGTTGGTGAAACCACTAGTTTCAAGAAGGGCAAGGGCAAGAAGGGATACTTCATGAAACGGCAATTCAGCTGCTGCTCTAGTGAAGAAACCCAAGGTTGAACCCAAACCCGAGACTAAGTGCTTCTGTAATAAGGGGAACAGCCACTGGAGCAGAATTACCCTAGATACTTGGTAGATTAGAAGGCTGGCAAGGTCGATAGAAGTATATTGGATATACATTGTGTTATGTGTACTTTACTAGTACTCCTAGTAGCACCAGGGTATTAGATACCGGTTCGGTTGCTAAGTGTTAGTAACTCGAAATAAAAGCTACGGAATAAACGGAGACTAGCTAAAGGTGAGCTGACGATATGTGTTGGAAGTGTTTCCAATGTTGATATGATCAAGCATCGCACGCTCCCTCTACCATCGAGATTGGTGTTTGCGTTGAGCATAGACATGATTGGATTATGTCTATCGCAATACGGTTATTCATTTAAGGAGAATAATGGTTACTCTGTTTATTTGAATAATACCTTCAATGGTCTTACACCTAAAATGAATGGTTTATTGAATCTCGATCGTAGTGATACACATGTTCATGCCAAAAGATAGTAATGATAGTACCACCTACTTGTGGCACTGCCACGTAAGTCATATCGGTATAAAACGCATGAAGAAGCTCCATGTTGATGGATCTTTGGGCTCACTCATTTTTGAAAAGTTTGGGACATGCGAACCATGTCTATTGGTATATATGCATGAAGAAACTCCATGCAAATGGACCGTTTTGTACTCGCTTGATTTTGAATCACTTGAGACATGCAAATCATACCACATGGGCAAGATGACTGAAAGCCTCGTTTTCAATAAAATGGAACCAGAAAGCTACTTGCTGGAAGTAATACATTTTGATGTGTGCAGTCCAATGAGTGCTGAGGCATGTAGTGGATATCGTTATGTTTTTACTTCACAGATGATTTGAGTAGATGTTGAGTATATTTACTTGATGAATCACGAGTCTGAATTATTGAAAGGTTCAAGTAATTTCAGTGTGAAGTTGGAAGATCGTCGTGATAAGAGGATAAAAATATCTATGATATGATCATAGAGATGAATATCTGAATTACGAGTTTGGCACAGAATTAAGACATTGTGGAAATTGTTTCAAAACTAATACAGCCTGGAACACCATAGTGTGATGGTGTGTCCGAACATCATAACTGCACCCTATTGGATATGATGCATACCATGATGTCTCTTATCGAATTACCACGATAATTTATGGGTTAGGCATTAGAGACAACCACATTCACTTTAAATAGGGCACCACGTAATTCCGATAAGATGACACTGTATGAACTATGGTTTAGAGAAACCTAAGCTGTCATTTCTTAAAAGTTTGGGACTGCGATGCTTATGTGAAAAAGTTTCAGGCTGATAAGCTCGAACCCAAAGCGGATAAATGCATCTTCATAGGACACCCAAAACAGTTGGGTATACCTCCTATCTCAGATTCTAAAGCAATAAGGGATTGTTTCTAGAATCGGGTCCTTTCTCGAGGAAAAGTTTCTCTCGAAAGAATTGAGTGGGAGGATGGTGGAGACTTGATGAGGTTATTAAACCGTTACTTCAACTAGTGTATAGAAGGGCACAAAGAGTTGTTCCTGTGGCACCTACACCAATTGAAGTGGAAGCTTATGATATTGATCATGAGACTTCGGATCAAGTCACTCCCAAACCTCGTAGGATGACAAGGATGCATACTACTTCAGAGTGGTACGTAATCCTGCCTTGGGAGTCATGTTGCTAGACAACAATGAACCTACGAGCTATGGAGAAGCGATGGTGGGCCCGGATTCCGATAAATGGCTCGAGGCCATATAATCCGAGAGAGGATCCATGTATGAAAACAAAGTGTAGACTTTGGAAGAACTACTTGATGGTCGTAAGGCTGTTGAGTGTAGATGGATTTTAAAAGGAAGACGGACAATGATGGTAAATGTCACCATTAAGAAAGCTCGACTTGTCGTTAAGATGCTTTCCGACAAGTTCAAGGAGTTGACTGCGATGAGACTTTCTCACTTGTAGCGATGCTAAGAGTCTGTTGGAATTATATTAGCGATTACTGCATTATTTATGAAATCTTGCAGATAGGATGTCAAAACATTGTTTCCTCGATGATTTTCTTGAGTAAAGGTTGTATGTGATACAACCGGAAGGTTTTGTCAAACCTGAAAGTTGCTAATAAGTATGCAAAGCCCCAGTAATCCTTCTGAGGACTGGAGTAAGCATCTCGGAGTTGGAATGTATGCTTTGATGAGATGATCAAAGATTTTGGGTTTATACAAAGTTTATGAGAAACTTGTATTTCCAGAGAAGTGAGTGGGAGCACTATAGAATTTCTGATGAGTATATGTTGTTGACATATTATGGATCAGAAATGATGTAGAATTTCTGGAAAGCATATAGGGTTATTGGAAAGTGTTTTTCAATGGAAAACCTGGATTAAGCTACTTGAGCATTGAGCATCAAGATCTATAAGGATAGATCAAAACGCTTAATAGTACTTTCAAATGAGCACATGCCTTGACGTGATCTTGAAGGTGTTCAAGATGGATCAGTCAAAGAAGGAGTTCTTACCTTAGTTGTAAGGTATGAAGTTAAGACTTAAAGCTCGACCGCGGCAGAATAGAGAGAAAGGACGAAGGTCGTCCCCTATGCTTAAGACGTAGGCTCTACAGTATGCTATGCTGTGTACCGCACCTGAAGTGTGCCTTGCCATGAGTCAGTCAAGGGGTACAAGAGTGATCCATGAATGGATCATAGGACAGCGGTCAAAGTTATCCCTAGTAACTAGTGGACTAAGGAATTTTCTCGATTATGGAGGTGGTAAAAGAGTTTGTCGTAAAGGGTTACGTCGATGCAAGCTTAACACCTATCCGGATAGCTCTGAGTAGAGATACCGGATGCATATAATGGAGCAACAATTTAGAATAGCTCCAAGTAGAACAGTTATTTGGAATAGCTCCAAATAGAGCGTGGTAGCTACATCTAGGAGATGACATAGAGATTTGTAAAGCACACACGGATCTGAAAGGTTCGGACCCGTTGACTAAAACCTCTCTCACAAGCAACATGATCAAACCTAAAACTCATTGAGTGTTAATCACATAGTGATGTGAACTAGACTACTGACTCTAGTAAACTCTTGGGTGTTAGTCACATGGCGATGTGACCTGTGAGTGTTAATCACATGGCGATGTGAACTAGATTATTGACTCTAGTGCAAGTGGGAGACTGTTGGAAATATGCCCTAGAGGCAATAATAAATTAGTTATTATTATATTTCCTTGTTCATGATAATTGTCTTTATTCATGCTATAACTGTATTATCCGGAAATCGTAATACACGTGTGAATACATAGACCATAATATGTCCCTAGTAAGCCTCTAGTTGACTAGCTCGTTGATCAATAGATGGTTACGGTTTCCTAACCATGGACATTGGATGTCGTTGATAATGGGATCACATCATTAGGAGAATGATGTGATGGACAAGACCCAATCCTAAGCATAGCACTAGATCGTGTAGTTCATATGCTATAGCTTTTCTAATGTCAAGTATCATTTCCTTAGACCATGAGATTGTGCAACTCCCGGATGCCGTAGGAATGCTTTGGGTGTATCAAACGTCACAACGTAACTGGGTGACTATAAAGGTGCATTACAGGTATCTCCGAAAGTGTCTGTTGGGTTGGCACGAATCGAGACTGGGATTTGTCACTCCGTGTAAGCGGAGAGGTATCTCTGGGCCCACTCGGTAGGACATCATCATATGCGCAATGTGACCAAAGAGTTGATCATGGGATGATGTGTTACGGAACGAGTAAAGAGACTTGCCGGTAACGAGATTGAACAAGGTATATGGATACCGACGATCGAATCTCGGGCAAGTAACATACCGATAGACAAAGGGAATTGAATACGGGATTGATTAAGTCCTTGACATCGTGGTTCATCCGATGAGAACATCGTGGAACATGTGGGAGCCATCATGGGTATCCAGATCCCGCTGTTGGTTATTGACCGGAGAACGTCTCGGTCATGTCTGCATGTCTCCCGAACCCGTAGGGTCTACACACTTAAGGTTTGGTGACGCTAGGGTTATGAAGATATTAGTATGCGGTAACCCGAATGTTGTTCGGAGTCCCGGATGAGATCCCGGACGTCACGAGGAGTTCCGGAATGGTCCGGAGGTAAAGAATTATATATAGGAAGTGCCATTTCGGCCATCGGGACAAGTTTCGGGGTCATCGGTATTGTACCGGGACCACCGGAAGGGTCCCGGGGGCCCACCGGGTGGGGCCACCTGCCCCGGGGGGCCACATGGGCTGTAGGGGGTGTGCCTTGGCCTATATGGGCCAAGGGCACCAGCCCCAAGAGGCCCATGCGCCAAGAGATGGGAAAAGGGGAGAGTCCTAAAGGGGGAAGGCACCTCCGAGGTGCCTTGGGGAGGATGGACTCCTCCCCACCCTTGGCCGCACCCTTCCTTGGAGGAAGGGGCAAGGGGCTGCGCCTCCCCCTCTCCCTTGGCCCTATATATAGTGGGGAAAAAGGAGGAGCAAACCAATCTAAGGCCTGGCGCCTCCCTCTCCCTCCCGTGACACATCTTCCTCCTCCCGCAGCGCTTAGCGAAGCCCTGTTGGAATCCCGCTACTTCCACCATGCCGTCGTGCTGCTGGATCTCCATCAACCTCTCCCTCCTCCTTGCTGGATCAAGGCATGGGAGACGTCTCCCTGCTGTACGTGTGTTGAACGCGGAGGTGCCGTGCGTTCGGCACTTGATCATCGGTGATTTGAATCACGACGAGTACGACTCCATCAACCCCGTTCACTTGAACGCTTCCGCTTAGCGATCTACAAGGGTATGTAGATGCACTCTCCTTCCCCTCGTTGCTAGTCTCTCCATAGATAGATCTTGGTGACACGTAGGAAAATTTTGAATTTATGCTACGTTCCCCAACATTAGCTCCTTGTGGGTTCGACACTCCATACTTATCACTTCCACCTTTGGGAATTGCTACGATGATTCCCTGCACTTGGGGATTATCAGGGTTGACTTGCCCCTCTCCCACATCGGTTTGTTCGGATGTGGGCTTGACGGGGGCTTCGGGTTCTTCGGCACCTTCCTGAGTGTTATCATCTCCGGTGCCAGTATTACTGTCTTTGCCACGGCGTGATTTTGAGCGATGTCGCTGGCGTCGACGTTTTGGTGGTGCCTCATTAGGTTTGTCCTCTACCGGATATTTCTTGTTTGTATTGTCATCCTCTTTGGGTGTGTCCATCATGTATACGTCATATGTGGAGGTGGCCGTCCAACATCTAGTAATCAGCGGGTCCTGGCCTTGTTCGTCTTCCATGCTGTTGATATCTTCGGAGGCGTAGTCCAGCATGTCGGTTAAATCTTTGACAATGGCTATGAAGTGGCTGGTGGGTGGGACGTAAAATTCCCCGCTCTCATCCCCTAGTCCAGGCTGGGTATAGTTCGGAAATGATTCCTCTGTCATGGCGAGGGATCGCATTAAATCCAGGGCCTTGCTTAGTAGCGAGGTTTGTATAGGGAAACGAGAGTCCGCGGGGCTGGCCAGGGCGAAGGCCTCCTGGCCATGCATGCTTGGCGCGGACTTCGAGAGCTAAGATTCGGAATCCGGGGGAGAGTCCTGCCTTTCAATGATAGGGGGAATCTGGTCTAATCCTGAATTCGTCGTGGACACAATCGCCTCCAGATCCTCAGTAATGTGGTTCGCGGCAGAGAGTCCGGTGGGCTCCAAACTCCCATCTTTGGACCTGATGGTTTGCTCCGGATCTAAGGCTAGAGCTGTGATCGGGGCCGCGAACCCTTCGAAGATCAAGTCTCCTCGGATATCAGCGACATAGTTCAGGTTCCCAAAACTGATCTGATGACCAGGGGCGTAGCTGTTGATCTGTTCGAGGTGGCCAATCGAGTTGGCACGTAGAACAAAGCCATCGAATACAAAAATCTGTCCGTGGAGGTTAGCTTCCCCGAAGACGGCATCGTTGTAGATGATCGAACGAGCCATCGAGCCTTCTGTTGATGGCACAGTGGAACTCTCAATGAAAGCGCCAATGTCGGTGTCAAAATCGGCGGATCTCGGATAGGGGGTCCCGAACTGTGCATCTGAGAATCGAAGGTAATAGGAGGCAGGGGACACGATGTTTACCCAGGTTCGGGCCCTCTTAATGGAGGTAATACCCTACTTCCCGCTTGATTGACTTTGATGAGTATATGGGTTACAAGAGTTGATCTACCTCAAGATCGTTATGGCTAAACCCTAGATGTCTAGCCTGTATGATTATGCTCGCCTCTACGGACTAAACCCTCCAGTTTATATAGACACCGGAGGGGCCTAGGGTTGCACCGAGTTGGTTTACAGAGAAAGGAAACTTCATAACCGAACGCCAAAGCTTGCCATCCATGCAAAGGAGAGTCCCATCCAGACACGGGGGAAGGCCTTCCATCTTGTATCTTCACGGCCCATGAGTCCGGCCCATGTCACATAGCCCGGACGCCCGGGGACCCTCTAATCCAGGACTCCCTCACCTGCCAAATTACTTACTGATGTCTACTACACAACCTTCTTCTTGTAGACGTTGTTGGGGCTCCAAGTGCAGAGGTTTGTAGGACAGTAGCAAATTTCCCTCAAGTGGATGACCTAAGGTTTGTCAATCTGTGGGAGGCGTAGGATGAAGATGGTCTCTCTCAAACAACCCTGCAACAAAATAACAAAGAGTCTCTTGTGTCCCCAACACACCCAATACAATGGTAAATTGTATAGGTGCACTAGTTCGGCGAAGAGATCTTGATACAAGTGCAATATGGATGGTAGATATAGGTTTTTGTAATCTGAAAATATAAAAACAGCAAGGTAAGTAATGATAAAAGTGAGCGAAAACGGTATTGCAATGCTAGGAAACAAGGCCTAGGGTTCATACTTTCACTAGTGCAAGTTCTCTCAACAATAATAACATAATTGGATCATATAATAATCCCTCAACATGCAACAAAGAGTCACTCCAAAGTCACTAACAGCGGAGAACAAATGAAGAGATTATTGTAGGGTACAAAACCACCTCAAAGTTATCCTTTTCTGATCGATCTATTCAAGAGTCCATAGTAAAATCACACGAAGCTATTCTTTCCGTTCAATCTATCCTAGAGTTCGTACTAGAATAACAACTTAAGACGCAAATCAACCAAAACCCTAATGTCACCTAAAGTATCCGTGGGTATGATTATACGATATGCATCACACAATCTCAGATTAATCTATTCAACCAACACAAAGAACTTCAAAGAGTGCCCCAAAGTTTCTACCGGAGAGTCAAGACGAAAACGTGTGCCAACCACTATGCATAAGTTCACGAGGTCACCGAACTCGCAAGTTGATCACCAAAACATGCATCAAGTGGATGACGTGATATCCCATTGTCACCACAGATAAGCACGTGCAAGACATACATCAAGTGTTCTCAAATCCTTAAAGACTCAATACGATAAGATAACTTTAAAAGGAAAACTCAATCCATTACAAGAGAGTAGAGGGGGAGAAACATCATAAGATCCAACTATAATAGCAAAGCTCGCGATACATCAACATCGTGCCAAATCAAGAACACGAGAGAAAGAGATCAAACACATAGCTACTGGCCACCGGAGAGGGATTCCCCCCCCCCCTCCGGCAGGGTGCCGGAACGGGTCTAGATTGGTTTTCGGTGGCTACATAGGCTTGCGGCGGCGGAACTCCCGATCTAGGTTTCTTTCTCGAAGTTTTAGTATATATAAGAGGTTTTGGCGTCGAGAAAAAGTCAGGGGGGGTCTCCGGGCTGTCCACGAGGTAGGGAGGCACGCCCAGGGGGTGGACGCGCCCCCACCCTCGTGGGCAGCCCGGGGCTCTTCTGGCCCAACTCTTTTACTCCATGGCCTTCTTCTAGTCCAAAAATAAGTTCTGCGAAGTTTCAGGTCAATTGGACTCCGCTTGATTTTCCTTTTCTGTAAAACTCAAAAACAAGGGAAAACCGAAACTGACACTAGGCTCTAGGTTAATAGGTTAGTCCCAAAAATCATATAAATAGCATATAAATGCATATCAAACATCCAAGGTTGATAATATAATAGCATGGAACAATCAAAAATTATAGATACGTTGGAGACGTATCACTTACTCGAGTCTCCACCACAGTTTTGATTTTCGGCCGAAAAAAACCAATTTCGGCCGAATTTCGGCCATCTCGCCTGGGCCCGGAATATGTCCCTAGAGCTCGATCTGCTATACTTTTCCTCTGTTGATTGCAAAATTTCTCTCAAATTTCAGCCGAATTTCGGCCAGATTTCGGTCAAATTTCATTTTTGCAATTTCGTCCGAGATTTGGCCACAATTTTTGAATTGACCGAAATTCGGCCATTTCGTCCAGGGGCGGAAAAGAAACCAATCCGAAAATCAAAACCGTGGTCTCCACTACACACATCAGGGTGCATGTGTGACATGACATCCTTTGCCCTGGAAGTTTACTCTATCGAAGAGGAAAGGTTGCTTATCTAGATCTGACTAGGGCATCGCCTTGATAAAAATTATTGGGTGCGGCAGTGCCAGTTTCAACTTCATCATGGAAGCAGCCATGTATGATGTTCTCTGCCTCCTGAAATTTCTATGGGAGCAATTTCGTCATCTGAGTATACACGGAAGGAGTTCTGAACTATGACTTGTGGCTTTCTTTTTTACCACCCTCCCCTCCCCGTGTTGCTCCCGTGTGGCGACCGGGGAGGAAACCATAGCCGCCGGCTTCGAGCCTCCCTCGTCCCTTCCCTCTGTCGCCGCCACCGGACCATGCTGCCGGGCAAAGCCCGCCGGCGCCAGTGGCAGCGGGGCTCTTCTTCATCCCGCTCGGAGGCTGTTGGCGTGGGGCGACGACGTTCGGCGGCGCTTCACGCTGGTGAGGGGCGCGGAGGCGCGGCGGCGGGGTAGCGAGGGCTTGGTGGCGGCGCGGTGGGCTTCACGGGGCTGCTCGCACTCGTGGCTGCTGTGGCGGCCAGGTCTGGGCTCGGCCAAATCTGGTGGGGCGACGGGCACGGGAGCTTCTGCTGCTGCGTGCGGCGTGGTGGACGGGCTCGGGGCGGTCGCGCGAGCTGGTGGTGTGTGCTGGCCGAGCTCCAATCGGGCCTCCCCTGTTCCGGCCCCTGGACGATAGCGAGCGGCGCGGAGTGGCTCTCTGATGAGCGCTCTTGGCTGCGGGTGAGGGGTTGCTTTGCACTCCTTGTTGATGGCTGGGCGGGCTGTCGTTGGTGGCCTCGCGTCGAGATGTGTCGGCCGCCACGGTGAGGCGACACGGGGGTGTGTCCGGTGGGGAGTTCTCGGGAGGGATGGGAGGCCCCGATGTCGGGCCACCCATCGCCGATGCGCGGGTGCACCGGTCCTGGCGCGTCCGCTCCTCCTCCGCCTTTCCTCGGCCGTGTGCCCTCTGGCGAGGTTCTGGCGATGTTCGAGGCAGGGCGGCTACTGGTTGCTCCATCGGCGGGTGCTGCCAGGTAGGCCAAAGCCAAGGCCTTTGGGCGTTCACGGAGTTGCTTGGATGCAGGGCGGCGGCCCTGGCGGCGGGAGACGCGGTGTTCATGGGCGGAGCGCGCGTCTTGCATGCGGTCGGGCAGCCATGGTCCATGGTTGGTGATGTTTGGCGTAGCATGGTGGTTTAGCGGAGGATTAATACCAAAGTGCATAACTTGCCGGTCTTCTCCGGCCGACGGTGGCGGCGGCCACGAGCGTCGTTTCCTTGATAAAAGCTCCGTCGTGGTGTTCTCTTTGCTCCACATTGCTCCGGGGTGAAAAGTTGATCCTCGGGATCGGGTGGTGGCGACTATCGGTGTCGTGTCCTTGAAGGCACTGCCTTGGAGTCGATGCTTCGTCACTGTCCCGCTTCACTTCTCGGTGGCTAGGTCTCGGGAGGTCCTCGTCGGCCTAAGTAGTTCCCTTTGGCTCATCCGTAGTGTGCTTGGTGGTTGATTGCGTAGTGTTGCGGTGCATCGGCACCCTCGTATCTTGCCTTGGGTGTGTGTGCTGTGTGGGGTGATGGCGTGTTGTATCCGGAATGTGTTGTCTGATCATTGCTTTATATATAAGGCGGGGCGAAATCCTTTTTCAGAGTATACACAGCTCGTAGAACTTACGGCACGAAGATGAGTGTCAAGTATGATAATTGCCACACACTACATCCCTGTTACGCCCTTTGATCAACCATTTTGATATAAAAAATGACACGTCTCCTCAGTTTTGCCGTACTTGCATAGTTTTGCCGTACTTGCATAATGCATCAACCATCTCTCTGCTATGCCCTCCTATCAGAATTTAGAAACGATGGTGGTTCCTTTGGTTGCTGCTACTTTCTACTGGCCATATTGGATAAACAAAGTAGCTGTTGAAGAATTTTCAGGGCTGGCGCACATATATGCACTTAGCAGCAGTGAGTGAAAAATATATGAGAATGAGAGAGAGAGAAAAAATGTACGAAAACGCTCACATCACATCTCCAGTCACCTACCTATTATATCTTCGGTCGCCGTCGCCCTTTAGTACACACAGCGGAATCGGAGGCCCTGGCCATCACCATTCACCGCCGCCGTGTCGTCGCCGTCAGGTATGCATGCACGCTACGTAGCTCGGCCAAATCCTATTCCCTTCTTCTCCCCGTCCTCCATGGCGTCGCTTGTCTGGCTACCCTCCTGCCTGCAAGAACCCTAGGCTAGGAGTAGTCAGTACTCGGTAGTCTGCATGCTGACTGGCTGCTGGACGATCGCCTGGTCGGAAATATAAGAGATTTTTTTAGGGGAACCCAAGAGATTACTAATAGCCTAATCCCTCTTAATCATGTCGATATTTCCTCATGCGGTAAAACATTGTGTAATTCCACTTATTTCTGATCTGTTTGAGAGAATTGCGTGTTCTTATTGCAAGAATTGCACGGTCAGATGGCGAGAATTGCTCTTAGCTCCGATAATTGGTTAAGCTTTAGGCTGGAGACAGTCTCAGAACATCTGTTTATCAATATTTCGCATGTAATGACATATGTAGTTTGTGCTGATCCAGTGTTATCAAGTATCAACATCTTGCTGGTTGGTTTATTGCGCCACTAGAGTTCTGTATGTTCTCATCTACCGCGTCTTTGTGCTTATATCTGCAACTCAGTACATTCTTCTAATATGTGGGGGTTTTTTTTTCAATGTGTTGCAGAGACATTATCTGAAAGATAAAGGGTTCCTATATACTGAGCCATGTCCAACAGATTCCGATGCTGGGCAGACCTTCCGGGTGGCCTGTTGGACTCTATCATTTCTCAGCTGGGCTCCTTCCACGATCTTCTTGCCTTTCAAGCCACACTTGCCGCTCTTGGCATGCCACTTTTCATCACATGTCCATTCAAATGTACCTTGGCAGCATCGTTCCCACCTCTACTTCTCGAACCTGCTGACTCTTCGCGCTCTCCTCATCCTCACTCTGTTCGGAATTTCCTAGTGCCTACACGCCTATGCCGCGTCATTGATATAGCCAACCAAGACACCACCTACCAGTGTTTTGGCATTCCCATAGTTTGGACTTCTCATAGAAATAATGCCCTACCAAGTTCTCTGGAAAAGTTTTTCTTTAGTGGGGCTTCCTATGGTCATCTTATTTTTTCTAGCAATAAATCATGTGTAGTTTTTGATTTGTTCACGGGAGTTACTGCCTCATCTCCACAACTGCCTTTCTCGGTGGGCACTGAGTTCATCTATGGTGCGCTCACTTCTCCTCTAGCATCAGCAAATTCATGTCTCGTTATCGAAGACGGATCAACAAATCTATTTTGGCGTGTTGGTAGCCACTCTTGGGTGGCACATTCTCTTTATCATGGCCCAATCAAGCAAGTTGTGGTATTTAAAGGGCAAGTGTTTGGTATTGATTCTGATCGTAGACTCTTCAAAGTACACTTGACACCCCAGATAAGAATACAAGAACTGCCGGTTCTAGAGTCAAGCATGATCAGTAGACAACATCTTTCTGATGCATGGCTGGTGGCCTGTGGCGATATGCTTCTCTTGGTCGGCTTCCATAGATATATTGTAACACCGGCGAGAACCTTCGAAGTCTTCCGCCTTGACGTATCGACTGAGCCTGCATTATGGCTGAAGGTGGAGAAGTTAGAGAATTGGGCAATATTCATCAGCAAGGATAAGAGAAGCCAGGCATTGTCTTGCATGAACCCAGAGAAATGGGGAGGGAGGAGCAACTGCATATACTGCTATGACTGCAAGTCTAAACGTTGGATCACACTTGGGTTGGGCAAGCCACGGCAGGGAGATGGCTCCAATTTCAGTCCAAATGTTTTCGTTTTCATGGACTGTGAAAGCATCCTGCAACCAATGTGGGTTGTCCCCAGCATGTTCTCTCTACATCGGTGATGGTAATGATCATGATGCATTGTTGCTAAATTTTATATGGAGCAGATTTTTATTGCAAGGATGTGTTTATATCTCCAACCTTGGTAGTCGTTGACAATCAAATCTCGTAACTTGGGAAGGAACAAATTATGTTGGCCTTGAGGGATGTTTGATTTACGCATATCATGATGGCTTTGAACTCGATTTCTTGCCTCCTGGTTCTTCATTCATTGTAACCAGTGATGGAGGACCCAGTAGGGCAAGGGTTGGCAGCCCCCCTACCTTGATTTGTCCGGTTCAGGCGGGGTGCAAGGCGGCGCATCGGCGCGGTGGCATTGCCGGTGACGAGTGACAAAAGCCCACCCTACCTCAACTTCTGTCCATCCTCCGCCACTGATTGTAACGTTTCATCATGTGCTATTTTCGCTAATGCACATGTAGTGAATCATTTTCTATGGGACACCCATTAGTTATGCCCAAGGTCAAGTGTGTCATCTCCCGTCATGTGTTGATTTTTGAATTCCTATTGTTGTTTCCCCTCTAGTTCTGCAAGATAATATTCTGTTGTGTTTCCGTTTTATGTAAACGGAAATAGGGATGCCTTGTTCGAGCAATGTTGCTTTATCTTTGTAACAGCTTTTTATCTCAACCAAGTAGTAGATCAAACGATTGCGCTTGTTTATCTTTCAGGCAGCTTGTTGTGATTTCAGTAATCAAATTGCACTTTTAGTTTGAGATAGCTTGTTGGTAGTGAATAAAGCTTCCGCAGAAGTACGGCTGGTTTCTTGTTTTTGCTTCTTCTTGGACTGCTGCAACTGAGCTGAAGTCTATGTATCGTGGATGAGGACATGCAGTTACTGGCTGGTTATTACTTGTAGGTTCTGTATTATTCATTGATGTATCGCAAGCAAGAGAACTGGTGTGGTGGCACATAACGTACAGTCAGCTTAATTTATTTTTTGCAACTGCATGGTGTTGTGACTATCTATAATGCTTGGTGGTTGTAGCTACAGACCAATGAACATTTATATGTTTGAACATTTGGTCTTTCATTGTTTCATTTAATTTAACTTTTCCCCACAGGCATTACATTTCTGTTGCACTGTACAAAAAATGATTTGCATGGGTATGAGTTGTCATGTGGGAGGCTCTCTTTCTCAAGCGAAAGCTTCTAAGGGACAAGGAAGAAGTTTTCATGTCTCAAGGGCCTTAGAGCAAAGGAGTTGTCCAATTGACAGCCTGTGGACTTTGGTGCCCTAACAGATTATCCTGAAGAAATTCTTTGGCGAACTCTTCAAGTGCAAACAATCAAACTTGGGTGCTACACTTTGAACATTAAAATTTCTCCGAAAATAATGCTTATTACCAATTAGTAACACTAAACTTTATACAAAGTTTTCCTTCATATTTTAACAGTTGATTATATTTCTATCTCACTGTACAAAAAGTTCAAACCATAAGTAAGTAAGTACAAATAACTTGCCCCAGATAATATGTCAACTTAAATGTGATGTGGATAATATAGTGGACAGAGCCAAGGTATAATTCATTGTATATTACGGGTATGATGACGGAGCTGAGTAGACCATCTTTCATCGTAAGCGGAAATGAGGATCCATGGACAGGAAGCGCCGAAGGGTTAAATGTTCAAAATGACATTGCTGGGGATAACAACATCGCGAAGTGACATGTTTACACTTTGATGTATTAGAGGAGTAGCGTTATGTGAACGTCAAAGTGTACTAGAATGGATCTATGAGATGCATATATCAGATTATATTGGCAAAAGATACTGTAAGAGATGTTCATGTCTATGTGTGTGTGACGAATGAGAATACAATGTTTATATGTGCATCTTGTGTATTCCGTGTGTAACATTATATGCTAGCAGTACTTCTGATACAGCAGGGCAAAAGAAGGTCACTGATGGCACTATGACTAATGCCCTGTTGATAGTTACCACGGACAGGTCAGTCGGTTAGTGGTATAACACATCACTGACCGGCCAAGTAGCCATAAAAGTCATCACTGACCCGGAGGCACTAACAGGCCAGATGCACGTCAGTGATGATATAAATTGTCTGGTCAGTGCTATTCCAATCTATATAGCAATGATAAATGCAGAATATTCTTTGTGTCCGTGATGGTGATGATCTTTATGTATGGCTACTAAATCTTGTTTGCAGCAAATGTTCCTTCTCTAAAGATTTCTAAGAATCTCTAAACTTTGGTAATTGTGAATCAATGAATTCGTAACTTGGTCTCAAGAGATTTTTAATTTGAGCATGGTAACTTGGACTCAATTTTATGCTGCATTGGTCATAATGTTGTTCGTCTTTGCTCGAGCTTTGTGTTGTCTGCCTGCACCTTGTGTGCCTAAACTGAGTATCGAAGCTACAGATAAAATTTCTGTTTCTCTACAAAATGCTAGCTGGGACATTGTAGAAAAAAAAAAGAGAGAGAGAACGTTTTTTCTCCTTTCTTTTTCCTTTTTTTAGAGAGAGAAAAGAGAGGTTGGTCTCATTGACGGCCCAGCCCATCGAAAGATCTCGCCAGACCTCAATCAAATAAAAAAAGTTCGGTGGCCGTTCCCGTTTGGTGCACGCATCGCGTAGTCGGAGGCCATCGCCATCACCGCCGCCTCGTCGCCGTCGACTCGCCGTCAGGTATGAAGCTCGGCCAAATCATTATTCCTTCTTCTTCCCGTCCCCGTTCCCGTTTCCTGCCTGTAAGAACCCTAGGCTTAGAGTAGTATAGTAAGTAGTCTGCGTGTTGGCTTGTTGCTGAACGATCGCCTGATCTGAAATCCAGGAGAATTATTTTTAGGGGAACCCACGACATTACCAATAGCGTAATCCCACTTAATTATGTCAGATATTTTCTCATGCAGTAGAACATTATCTAATATTCCCACTTATTTCTGATCTGATTGCGAGAACTGCAAGGTCTTGAGCGATTTAATTTGCTCAGACCTTCCGAGTACTACATTCGGTTAAGGTTTAGGCTGGGGCTAGCAGTCTCAGAAATACTGTTGCATCTGGTTATCAATATCTCACAATGACATATGTAGTCCGTGCCGATATCGTGCTGGTTGTTTACTGTGCCACTAGAATTCTATATGTTCTAATCCACCGCGTCTCTGTGCTTATACCTGCAAGTCTGTTCATTCTTCTAATATGTGCCTTTTCTTTTTCTTTTGCAGTGTGTTGCAGAGGTGGAGCTGCAAGAGGAACGGTTGCTATATCCGTGTCTGTGCCATGTCCAACAGATCCCGAGGCTGGGCAAACCTTCCGAGTGGCCTGTTGGACTCTATCATTTCTCGGCTGGGCTCCTTCCACGATCTTCTTGCTTTTCAAGCCACTTGCCGCCCTTGGCATGCCGTGTTTTCTTCATGTCCGTTCAAATATAACGTGGCAGCGCTCTTCCCACCTCTACTTCTCCAACATGATGGCTCTGGGGGCTCTCCTCATCCACACTCCATTAGAAATTTCACGGTGACCACACGCCCATGTCGTGTCACGGATATAGCCAACAAAGACACCACCTACCAGGGCTTTCAGATTCCCATAGTTTGGAATTCTCATGGAGAGAACGCCTCATCAAGTCCTATGGAGAATTTTTACTTCAGTGGGGCTTCATATGGTCATCTTATTTTGTCCAGCAATAAATCATGTGCAGTTTTTGATGTGTTCACTGGCGTTACTGTCTCATCTCCACAACTGCCAGTCTTGGATGAAGGCACTAGGCCCATCTATGGTGCACTCACCGCTCCCCTAGCATCAGCTAACTCATATCTCATTATCGAAGTTGGATCACAGAATCTGTTTTGGCGTGTTGGTAGCCACTCTTGGGTGGCACGTTCTCCTCGTTATGCACCAATAAAGCAAATCATCGTCCTCCAAGGGCAAGTATTTGGCATGGATTCTGATCGGAGGCTATTTAAACTGCAGTTGACGCCCCCAGCAGATAAAAATAACAGAACTGCCAGTTAGAGAGTCAAGCATGATCAGTGATCGACATCTTTCCAACACATGGCTGGTGACGTGTGGCGAAATGCTTCTCTTAGTCGGCTTTTGGGGACCTAGTGCAACACCGGGGGGAAGATTCAAAGTCTTCCGCCTTGACCTATCGACCGACCCTGCATTATGGCTGAAGATGGAGAAGTTAGAGAATTGGGCGATATTCATTAGCAAGGATGAGAGAAGCCAGGCATTGTCTTGCATGAACCCGGAGAGATGGGGTGGGAAGAGCAACCACATATACTGCTATGACAGCAACTCTAAACGTTGCGTCACAATTGAATTGGGAAATGGCTCCAAATTCAATCCAAATGCGTTTGTTTTAAAAGACTGGGCCGGATGGGTGCAACCTATGTGGGTTGTCCCCAGCATGTTCTCTCTGCAACGGTGATGGTGATTATCATGATACGTTGCTGCTATATTTTATCTGGAGAAGATTCTGTTATTCCAAGGATGTGTACGAATCTGTCCAACCTTTGGTAGTTGTCAATGTAGAATCTCGTAACCTTATTAATTAGGAACAAACTATGTTGGTCTTGAGAGATCTTTATAATTTCAGCACTATGATGGCTTTGAACTCGATTTGCTTGCCTCATGGTTTTACGTTCATTGCAATGTTGTTATCCTGTGCTATTTCTGCCGATGCTCATGTAGTGAATCGCTTTCCGTGTTGATGTTCATGTTGTTTTCCTTTAGCACTTTGTGTTTGCTGATAATTTGGTTGTACCTCTGCGCCATGACTACCCAGTAGAGTTCGAAATTATAAGATTGAAAAAGGTCAGACATGTTTAATGTGGTAACTTCTTTCAGTGATTGGCGTCCCAGTGGGTGGATACTTTTGACCGAGTGTTCTATTGTTACTGTTGCTGTTGTTTCTTCCTCTTTTACTGCAACAGTCAGAGAAAAATACATTGCTTCTGTACGAAAATGAATTGAACTTTGAAGCATCGATGCTCGGTGTATGAAAACAGGAGCCCCTGCTTGCTTAGCCAATGGGAGGGCACCCACTCCTTTGAACTTTGAAGCATGGACGCACACATTATATTTATGTATAAATGCTTAATCTGTACTATCTACTCAAGGCAGCGTCATCATCTTCATCATAGTCCATCAGCCAAGTATTTTAACCAATTTTGCTCTACACTAATACAAACAATTTTCACTTTAATGATTAGAATCAATTTTTAGAGAAATGCGTAATTTTTTTATATGGGGATAAGATCAGTAACGGAGATAAGGGGAGAGAGTTCGGCCTCTAAAGGTCCAGCCCAGCTAAAGAAATCCGACCTGAACAACGACAGATGGGTCTAGCCCACCTTGATAACAATTCTGTCGGTTGCTGCTGGTTGCTGCTGGTTGCCGCCGATAGGTACCATAGTTTTTAATTGTCTCAAAATAAAAGTACCACAGTTTTAAATAGCGTGCTATCCTGCCGCTATAGTGTTTGAAGGGGCATCACGTTGAACACATCATGTACAATTTAGCTACCACATCAATTTAGTGCAAAGTGTGAATGTCATAACCCGCCATATTTTATCGAAAAAGGGTTTCCCCCGCTTTGTATTACAAAGCAACCAACCAAACCATACAGGGATAGGTGCTGAGGCGGAAGCAGCACATTCACGCCCAAAAAAAATGATAGAGAAAGAGCAAAAGAAACAAATGCCGACAACGGCGGATCAACAAAAACGAAGAAGCCTCGCGATCGCTACGCCCACCGGGATTTTCCACTAGGCTCCAAGACTCCAAAGCGCCGGCACCTATCAACACCTCCAAGAAGGATCGCGACGATGACGACGCTGCTGCAAGGGTTTCCCCCAGTACCCGACGAGGCGAGAGGAAGGGTAGCCCCCGACACCCTCCCGGAAGGTCAGGTGGTACCCACAGGCGCCACCGCGCCAGCGTCGGCCATGCCGACAGGGGTTTCCCCCGATCTCAACCCGCACCTCAGGCGCTCCGGAGCCTGCCACCAAACCAACCACCACCCAGCGCCAATGCGGTCTTGAGACCCCCACGCCGTCTCACCACGGCACCGCGAAATGAGGACAGCAGGGCGAAGAATCGAAGCCGGGACAAGGGCAACAGCACCGTCGGCACGCTGGAGTGGCCCCACCTCCACCGTCAGCGACGGTAGCCGTCCGGACGCAATAGCAGGAGCACACCAGGCCCATGGGCCCACAGGCCCGACCGAGCCCTCCTAGGCTCGTAAAGCTCCCGACCTCGCGGTGCTGCTCCCGCCCTCGCGCTGCTGCCAGCACGCTGTCGGCGCCACCGCCCCACATCCAAGCCGCACCTCCTCCTCACCGCGCCGCAGACAACGAGGCCACGCCGGGGGGCAGCCCGCTAGGACCCAGATGGGGCCCGCCGGGCCCAGATCTGGCCGGGGGCGCGACGCCGGCCACCCTGCTCCACCACGCCGCGCCGACACCACGCCTGCCGCCGGTCGTTGCCGCAGGGCCGCCGGACCGCAGCCAAACCGGGCTGCACCGTCGCCGCCTCCCTGCCCGGGAAGGGAGCACATGCGCGCGGGGACAAGAAGGCTCGCCGCCACCGGCTCCACCCGGGCCAGCGACGGGGGCGTCCACCGGCGGCGGCGGGGGAAGACGGGGGAGGAGGGAGCCCGCGGGAGAGGAGCTCGAGCTCCGCCCCGGCCACCTCCTAGGGAGGCGGCGCGAGGGCGGATCTGGACGGGGGAAGGAGGGTGGCGGAAGGGGACGGAGGGGGGGGGGGCTAGGCCGGCGGCGGCGGGAGGGCCGGCGGCGGCGGGAGGGCCGGCGGCGGCGGGAGGGCCGGCGGCGGCGGGAGGGCCGGCAGCGGCGGGAGGGGAGGAGGGGGAAGCCTAATCGCGGGAGGGGAGCTTCTCTCGCCGAGTCACAGGAGGGGAACCGAGTCGCCATTTAAAACTGTGATGGGTACACAGCAAAGAGAAAATCGACTGGCGGAGCCGGAGCACGTCGCCGCCGTCTTCGCCGCATCGTTGTCATCACCTTCTCCGCCACAATTGGTACATCGCCCCTGTTTCCACTTGTCGTCCATCAGATATATATACCTTCCCTAGCTTGCTCTACTAAATCCTGCCTTTTTTTCTCCTGTCGCTCCATACACTTACATGACTTCTCTCATCTCACCAGTGCAATAACCGTTAGGCAGATTAGGAAGAGAAACACTGGGAGGCTGCACAATACCAAGCCGTACCACAGATTATATTCTCCGATCACTTTTTTTCCTTAGGCATAGTTTTCATCTTGTATAACTTTCCTCTTTGCCGGCATGTTTATTTGTGCATGTGCATTGGTGTTGACTGTGTTCTCGTTGTGTTTGTAGCAACTTGATGCTTTTTTTCCGAAAAAGCAACTTGATGCTTCATTTTTTTGCGGGGAAAAAGGAATTCTCATTACTCAAGGAGACTTCTCAACGAGAGCCAGGTTTACAACAAAGTCCATCCGGGTTATAAGCCAGACTGCTGTGCGTGGAGTGCTACGGCCATAGGCGGCCAGCTCATGACTAATCATGTTCTGCAGACGGCTATAAAGAGTAAAAGAGATCTCCCTAGCATCGCTTCCAGCCAACCTATGAATCTCCTCTATAAGTGCACGATGTGACGATCTATCCATCTCGCGCGCTGTAATCGTCGACACCGCCTCCGCGCTATCCAACTCAACCAGAATAGGTAGGTTAGATCGGTGCAAGGCCAGCTCCAAGCCTTCTCTGCATGTTGTTAGCTCCGCCTCTAAAGCGTTGTCGCATGTACGTAGCTCCCTACATGCGCTATAGATGATCTCGCCTCTGTCATCATGCAGGATCATACCTCCTCCCGCCGCACCCGTGGCCGCTATGTAGCTCCCATCCGTGTTCAACTTAACCCAGCCCGGCTGGGGCGGTACCCAGTGTGCACGCACCTTGGGCGCCGTACTTTCTGAAGCGCGTGGTGGTGAAGTCAGGACCACCATCTTCCCTTTCTCTAGGTTACCATCAGGATGTTGCTATATGCACAGGAGTGAGTTGATGTATCCGTGCAAAAAGCGTCGAGAGGCTTCGGCAGTGGGCGGCGCCTTGTCGTGTGTGATCTCGTTCCGGAAATGCCATACACTCCACATGGTCATGAGCACCACCAGTCTCGTCGTCTCATCCAAGGGGTCCAGTAGTGAAAAGATCCACTCTGGCCACGTGTTGACGATGGCCTCCACCTTGGGAATGTTTCAGTCCAAGGTCATAACTCGCCAGAGCTCTCTTGCCAGGGAACACTGGCAAAGCGCATGGAATCCATCCTCGCATTCAACACCACACAGGGGGCAAATGTCAGTAAGCTCGAGGTGTCATGAGGCTTTATTGGCCCAAGTAGCAAGTGAGTTGGTGACGACTCTCCAAGCGAACACGCGTACCTTAGGGGGAGCAGGGCACCCCCATATGATCTTCCAGATGGCGCGACGACCATCCGGTGCCCTACTCGTGGCGGAAGCCGAAGGACGCTCGCGCTCGTCCATGGCCAGGTGGTAGGAGGACCGAATGGTGAAGATATCGTTCCTCTCCGGTGCCCATGCAATAATATCGTCGGTGACGCGGGTCGACGTGTGGATACTGGTGATGACATCGACATCCGCCGGGAGGAAGTAGCGGCGGAGCAGGTCCATGCGCCAGGACCCCTCGCCATCCAGGAGCTCCGCCACCCTCCTCAGGCGGCACGTACCCTGCAGGGATATGGGTTGGCGTGATGGCTCCCTAGGCAGCCACCGGTCTCGCCAAATACGGATGTCCTGCCCACCCCCGACGCGCCATATGATGTCCTTTTTCAAGAGCTCGAGGCCGTGCTGAATCGTCTGCCAAGTCGGAGATGCATTCCCCGAGAATACCGTATCTTCGAGGCGCCCGTCGTGATAGTATCGTGCCTTGAGAACCTGCGCACACAAGCTGGTGGGATTAGTTAGCAAACGCCAAGCCTGTCTCGCTAGGAGCGCCTGGTTGAAGAGGCGGAAATCTCTGAATCCCAAACCACGCTTGCTTTTTTGAGCTTGTATCCTTGGCCATGCTACCCAATGTGTTTCCCGCTTGCCTTCCGATGCCCCCCACCAAAAATTCCGGACCATTATATTCTGTTCAGATCATCGCAGACAGATATAGGTAACTTGAAAACACTCATAATATACGTAGGGATGGCCTGAGCTACTGCCTTGATCATAGTCTCCTTGCCAGCCAGAGAGAGGGTGTCACCCCACGCAATAATCCTTTTCAACAACCGGGACTGCAGATTCTAAAATTTACCTCGCGACATGCGACCCTCAGGTGTTGGAAGGCCTAGGTACTTTTCCTCAAAAGTAACAGCACCAATATGGAGAATATCTCTCACCACGTCTTGCATCATGGCTGGACACGAAGTGCCAAACAGGCCACTACATTTAGACAGATTAATATATTGTCTAGTGGCCTTTGCATATGTATTTAGCACTTGTTGGACCTTTTTAGCTTGGTCCGCCTCTGCCTTGAAGAAGAGCAACGTATCATCTGCGAATAATAAGTGAGACACGCCCGGCGCTCTTCGGCATATTTTTAGTGGGGTATAATCTCCTCTTTGCTCTCCATCTTTCAACAACGCAGATAGACCATCAGCCACAAATAGGAACAAAAACGGGGACAAATGATCACCTTGCCTAGCTCGCGCGACGGCGCAAATGATTCCAAGAGGGTTCCATTGAATTTCACTGTGTATCTCACCGAGGTGGCGCAAGCCATAATCCAGTCCACCCACCCGCGAGCGAAGCCCATCTTTTTCATCATTCGCTCCAAGAAGATCCAGTCCACCCTGTCATAAGCTTTTGATAAATCCAGCTTATATGCACAGAAGCTCTTGCTAGGGTCCTTGTCCTGCTGAATAAAGTGAAAACACTCAAAGGCAATTAGTGCATTATCTATAATCATCCTTACAGGGACAAAGGCACTTTGTTGAGGTGACATAATATTATCCAAAATAGGTCTCAGTCGATTCACCAAACACTTTGACACCACCTTATATATGACATTGCATAGGCTTATTGGACGGAACTCAGTTAGCCTCTCCGGGTTATCCACCTTCGTGATGAGAATAATGGAAGTGTCATTCACCCCCTCAGGCATGATCCCTGTACGGAAAAAATTCCCGCACTCTTGCCATAACCTCTTCTCTCATAAATGCCCAGTTCCTCTGGAAGAAGCGGGCTGGGAATCCATCCGGCCCTGGCGCCTTGAGTGGTCCAATCTGGAAGAGAGCATCAGCTATTTCCTTGTCTGAAAAATCTGCGCATAGGCCATCATTCATACTATCAATCACACGAGTCTGTATCAAATCTATAACTGGATCCGCACAGAGAGAAGAATCAGCAGTAAAAAGCTTAGAAAAGTAGGTCGTGGCCATAGCCGCCATGGAACCATGGTCCCTGTACGTGACCCCTGCCTCATCAATGAGTGCCTTAATGCTATTTTTCCACGCACGCCACAACGCTTTCCGGTGAAAAAACTGAGTGTTGTGGTCGCCTTCCCTCAACCATGCAATACGAGACCGCTGCATCCACAACATCTCCTCTCTGTATAGCAGCTCGTTCATGCGGTCGGTCTCCTCCCGTATGTCCTTCCTATCTGCATTCATCGACATAAGCTCCTCCAAGCGGGAGCGAGATTTGTTAATTTCCTTAATCACATTATCAAATTTTTTGCGGCTCCAGTCTTATGGTTTTTTCATCAAGTTACCCAAACCGGAAGCAATATCACCAAGATTCAGCATAGCACCCAACTCAGTCCATGTGTTCATAATTACCTCAGGCAGGGATGGGTCCCGTTCCCACATTACCTCATACTGTCTGCATCTCCTGCCTGTTGCCTGGCTCATCTCCTCGAGCGCGCATCAAAGCAAGATGGGCAAGTGGTCGGAGTTGGGCACCACCAGGTGCTCCACCCCGGCATGAGCGAAGGCATCTCTCCACATGTTGTTGGCCACAGCGCGGTCGAGGCAGACCTTTACATTAGCCCGCCCCCCTCGACGATTATCAAAAGTGTAAGGCAGACCTGCAAAACCAAGGTCGCCCAGACCACAAACCTCAAGAACATCTCTGAAATCCAGCATCTGACCTGCTAAACGCGGTGTGTCGGAGAAGTGCTCAAAACTCCACATCGCTTCGTTAAAGTCTCCCACAACGACCCACGGCATCCTTTGGAGTCAATAAAATTCATTCTTTGTCGAACAAATAGGATCAAGAACAAGAGATACGTGACACATAGTTACTACCACAAGCCCTCGGCCTCAAAGGTGTACTCCCGCAACACTATAGGAGCACCAAGGGTTGATGAAGAGGTCGAAGACGAAGATTTCCATTCCAGCAGAGTGCCGAATTAGCGATAAAATAAAAATCGCCTCGATACAGGAAGTGGCGGTAGCGTAAAAAAATCTGGCAAAATCACGGGCTGTTTTTTAGGTATATGTAAGCCATCGGGCACCACAGGTCAGATGGGGAGCCCTAGGGTGCCTAGGCGCCTAGGGGGCACCCTCAGGGCCAGGGTACCAACATGGGGCGCCTAGGGGCCCATGGGGGCTCACCCGGTTGGCTAGCTTGGCCCATCTGGCCTCTGTGACTTGAAAATTCTTGTTTTGTTTCAGTTTACCTTGAAAGTTTGTAATACCTATTTTCTCTGAAAACATAAACCCTGACAAGCGGAGCTTGGCACGGGGTACTTTATGTATATATGTCAAGTAAGAGAACTCTTGTGGTGGTACATAGCGTACAGTCAGCTTAATTTGTTTTGTGCAACTATCTGTAAGGCTTGGTGGTCACAGCAGATACATACAGAGTTTGACTTTGAAGCAAGGATGCACACATAATATTTATATAAATGCTTAATCTGGTTGTACTATCTACAAGGCGGCAACACCGTGGTCATCATCATCAATTATCCATGTACTATTTCCACAAACAAAATCATCCATATATTATAGCCAAATTGTTTCTACACTGGTACAAACTATTCTCATTTTAGTGGTTAGAATTAATAGTATTTTTGTTTAGGGAATTAAAATCACTAAATGAGAGAAAGGGAGAGGGAGAAGAGGCAGGACACATTTTTATTTCCATGCTCTATTTGTACTCTTTTTTTCTCCTTTTTATGTTTTCTTTCTTTTTTAATTATATGACTTTTTTAAACAGTGAGTATTTTTAAAATTCATGGCCATTTTTAGAATTATGAATGTTCATAAAATTCATGAAAATTTTATAATTATTGAATATTTAAAAATATTTTATAAATTCTTGAACATTTTTAAAAATTATTCGAATTTTTGAAGTTCATGAATATTTTTTATATGTGGGAAAAAATTTCTAACTTATTAATATTTTGAAATTAGCGAATATTTTGAGGAATTCATGAAAAAATACACCAATATTTTTTATTTCGTCATTTTTGAAAATTAAGAAGAAGAACTGGCATCTCAAAGAAAAGAAAAAACCGGTAGCTGGCTTTTTTTTCCCATGAGCCAGCAGCAAGTATGTACCCATGTACCCTGCGGGTAGAAACCCTATTAGGGTAAGGGTATGGGACAAAAATTTACCCATGGGTACTTAAATGAGAAAATATCATACCCATCGGGTAGAGAGGGTACGGGTATGGGATCATATAACCCATGCCCGCGTACCCATGTACCCATCTAAAATGTTGACAAGTGGGTTTCCGTTAATATCCCAATGTATTATTATTTTTCCTCCTAATCGCGCTAGGTAGAAACTCTAATGTGTAGTCAAATTATCTCTATAATTTATCATGATTTTATGAACTTAAAGTGTATGCCTATGTGTTGTTATTTATGATTATGTGTTGTTGTTTAACATTTTATGTGTCACTTTATATGCAAGTATTTTTGTTTATAAGAATGTGTTGTTGTTACAATATGTTGTTGTACATTGTTGTTTAAAATGTGTTGCTATTAATAATTTATGATTATATACCTTGGTGGGTGACGGGTATGGGAAAAAATTATACCCTTGATGGGTATGGGTATGGGTGATGGGTAAGTTCAGGGTGGACGGGTAAGGGTATGGGGTAGCTCCACCCGTACCCATACGGCCATACCCTGCGGGTGCCATCCCTAGCAGCAAGAAAAGCGCGAAATCACTAATTAAGAAGTACTCGTTGCAAAGAACACTCCACTTTCTCAGGTTGCGATAAGTGGCGCACATGCAGCGCGCCACTTGTCGCAACCTGGAAGTTTTCCCTTTTTTTCGTAGATCCGTTTATTCAAAACGTTTTATCTCTTAAACCGTGCGTCCAAATCTCGAACCGTTTTCACCATTGGATTCCTCGCGTCGAGATCTTAAAAACTAGATCCCATGTTGATAGGTTTTGACGAATTTTTTTCACGAAAAAATCGGACGAAAAAAAACCGGGCGAAAAAAACCGAACCGGGAGCACGGTTTTTTTTCCTTTCCGAAAGAGGCACACCCGTGTCTCTCGCGAAATCACAACCGTGCCTCTCGTGGAAGCAAAACCGTGACTCTTGTGGAAGGAAAAATAAAACAGAAAACGCGTTTTTTTTTTCGTTCCCGAGAGGCACGGCCGTGACTCTCGCGAAAGCACAACCGTGATTCTCGTGAAAGCAAAACCATGACTCTCGCGAAAGAAAAAAAACAGAAAACGCCTATTTTTTTCCCTTTCCGAGAGGCATGGCCGTGACTTTCGCTTAAGCACAACCGTGCCTCTCGCGGAAGCAAAACTGTGACTCTCACGAAGAAAAAAAAAACAGGAAACGTGTTTTGTTTTTCCCTTTCCGAGAGGCACGGCCGTGACTCTCGCGAAAGCACAACCGTGCCTCTCGCGGAAGCAAAACCGTGACTCTCGCGAAAGAAAAAAAACAGAAAACGCGTTTTTTTTCGTTTCCAAAAGGCACGGCCGTGACTCTCGATAAAGTACAACCATGCCTCTCGTGAAAGAAAAACCGTGACTTTCGCAAAGAAAAAAAACGCGTTTTTTCGTGCAAAAAAACCGGAAAGCTAAGAAACGTTAAAAAATCCGAAAAGAAACCGTTTAAAAAGCCGAAAACGTGTGCGGAAAAATAAAAAAACAAAATCCAAAGGAAGCGTCTAGAGCATGACACGTGGTGAATGGCTGAGAGCGCGTCAAGTGGCGCTGATCGTTGCGAGACTCTGAAAGAAGCGCTCGTTAACTAGTTGCTCCCACAAAAGCGAGAGCGAAAGAAAAAGAAGCCGAGCCAGAGCGTGGGCGACCGGTTAAGCCAATCGTGCTGCAGCCCGCGTAGCCTGCGTGGGTGTTTTAGCCAGGTTCGGGCACGTGGACGGTCCAGCCCAGCCCAGCCCACCTTGATAACTATTCTCGGTTGCCGTCGTCCGGTAGGTATACAGCGAAGTCGAAATCAACCGCCGGAGCCGGAGGTCTCCGCTGCAATATTCGCCGTCTCCGTCGCCGTCGCCGTCTCCGTCTCCGCTGCAATCTTCGCCGTCGCCATATCCTCTGTTTCCACTCGCCGTCCGTCAGGTATACATACATATACACCCTCCCTAGCTAGGTCAACCGAATCCTAACTTCCATGGCTTATCTCATGACTCATCACCGGTGCATACTTGGGAGCCCTCCTCACCGGTGCATGCAAGAACCATAGTAAGCTAGCAGTATTAGGAAAAGAAACACCAAGCGGCAAGCAGCACCATTATTGTTATTCCGTATCATATTATCCAGGGTGTGTTGTCCTTTCTGATTTTCAAGAGGGTTACCTCATCATGTAGTGTGGCGGTGTTCTTAGGTCTTCCTGTGTTATCTTTCGGTCTCGTATGCTCCTGCGGTCTGCGTTTCCCGTTTATCGTGGGATCGGCTTTGTAAGAGGGTTACCTCACAATCTTGTATCGTTCGACCGTATACTTTTGTATATGGTTGGTGCTTTATATATAAAGCGGGGCGAAAGCCTGTTTCGAGGTTATTCCATATCATATTATCCTGGGTGTGTTGTCCTTTCTGATTTGGAAGAGATCAGATCACCAATGGCGATTGATTAATTCTTACCTTCTTTTTCCTGGAGATAGAACGATTCCGAGACAATCCATCAAACATGCTGTCCAGCTAAATCGCTGGCCACAGCAACAGTGCTCGGATCTCTTCCGTGTGAAGCCTTGGCGCATCAATTCCTGAATAATTTACTGTGTATCTCCACTGAGTTCGCAATCGACCCTCTGCGTTCATTTTGTTCCTTTCGTGCCACCACAGCCGTACTAAAGTGCAGCCCCCCGAATGCGTTTGTCCGGGCCTTGTTTCACCAGTGCTAGTACGACATCAGTAGGCGATTCGTCCGAGTTCATGGAGTGTTCGAAGGTTTAGGCTGCAGGGGAGGCTGGAGGAGGTAGTTTCAGAAGTATTACTGTGTTTGGTTATTGTTGTTATCTAGGACACATTAATTAGCAGCAACGTATTAGACGGAAATCCAATGTTCTCGAATCTTGCCAGTTTATCGCGTCACTGGGATTTTGTAATATGTTTTAATTGACATGACTCTGTGCCTATTACAACTAGCATATCAAGATCTTGTACTGGTCACTCTGTTACTTTTCTGTTATTCGGTCCTTTCTTCTAAAACATGCCTTTCTTTGGTGATCTGTTGCAGGGAAACTGCAATTACCTGCGAGGAAAAGGCATGTTACATTTTTGTCACCGCCACCATGTACAGATTGCGAGGGTGGCCAGACCTCCCGGAGGGTCTGCTGTACTCTATCATTGCTCGGCTGGGCCTGGTCTCGTTCTCCGATCTTGTTGCCTTTTCTGCTACCTGTCGCTCTTGGCATGCCGCTTTCTCCACCTTGGTGCCACTCCTCCCACCTCTCCTTCTCCGGCCTGATGTCCCTATGTGCTTTCCACGTCATCCTCCCATGATCAACAAGCTGGTACGAACACGGCCATGCCATGCCACTAATATAGCAAACCAAGACACCTACCAGTGCTGCCAGATTCCCTTACATAGTATTTTTGGTGAAAACAATACCCCACCAAGTCCTCTAAAAGGGTTTCGCTTCAGTGGTGCTTCCTATGGTCATCTCATTTTCTCAAGAGATAAATCATGCCTCGTTGTTGACGTGTTCACAGGTGCTAGTGTCTCATCCCCAAAACTACCGATCATTAAGGACATCGGGATCTTCTATGCTGCCCTCACTGCTCCTCTAGCATCACCTAACTCACATATCGTTGTTGATATCGGATCGCGCAATTTGTTTTGGCGTGTTGGTAGTCAATATTGGGTGGGACGTTCTCCTGACGATGGACCAATCAAGCAAATAGTGGTCTTCAAAGGGCGTGTTTTTGGCATCGATTCCAATCTCAAACTCTTCAAAGTGCAGTTGACACCCCAGATTTGCATACAGGAAATACCAGTTATGGAGTCAACCATGATTAGGAAATGGCACCATTCCGATAGATGGCTAGTGATTTGCGGCGATATGCTTCTCTTGGTGTCCTTGCGAGGAACCATTATAGTAACAGGAGTAACCTTCGAAGTCTTCCGCCTTGACTTATCTACTGCACCTGCACTATGGCTGAAGGTGGAGAAGCTAGAGAATTGGGCGATATTCATCAGCACCGACAAGAGAAGTCAGGCATTGTCTTGCATGAACCCAAAGATATGGGGAGGGAGGAGCAACTGCGTATACTGCTATAACCATGACTCTAAACATTGGGTTGCACTAGAGTTGGGAAAGCCACTACAGGGAAATGGGCCCACCTCCAAATTTAATCCAAACATCTTCATATTCATGGGTCGTGATAGCAGGGTGCAACCTATGTGGGTTGTCCCTAGCATGCTCTCGTTCTGTCGGTGATGGTGACGAGCTTTATGCATGGCTAGCTGCTGAGTCTTATTTGGAGCATGTTCTTCTCTAAAGATTTCTAAGAATCTCTAATTTTGCCTGCTGTCAATAAATGAAATCGTAACTTCGGCTCAATCGTAACTACAAACTATATTTTGGTTTGTGTGTAATTATAGGCTAATCTATGTTTCTCTGTAACTACAAACTGAACCACGAAAGGTTCACATAAGCTCGTAACTAATTACTATTATTTTGTTAGTTAGCAACATTTGGAAGTTGGATAGGAGGAATGCATGAGATTGATTCACCCCAGGCCTGCACCTATGGAGGCATTTCCATAGCAAGTGTGTCTTTTTTTGTCTTTCATATACAATGGTACCGTTTATTGTTCATTTGTTTTCATTCTACTGAATGGAATATATTTCTCTTAACAATTGCATTTCACACATTACTTACATGTGGTAGTCTCCTGAACACATACTAGTGGCTTATAAATCTCTATCGGATAAGGTTTCGCAATGGCCGGTTCAATCCAGATTGCATTTCACACATTACTTACATGCTGCAGAGGCCTCGTGAAGACTAGTGGCTTATACATGTCCACTGGATTAGGTCTCGCAAAAGCCGGTCCAATCCAGATTTAGGAGGTATCAGAAATAAAATTGCATTTCACAAATTACTACATGTTCATAGTCTCCTGAACACTGATGGCTTGCAGCTGAGAACAGCTTTAGCATCGTCGTGCTTAAGAGTCGATATCAGCACAGTGAAAAATACTCTGGGATCAACATCAGCACACAAATTTGAACAGGCTGTCAGCTGCTGGATGGGCTCCAACCCAAGGACAGCGTCGTTAAGATGTTCATGGAAGTGGGCAACAGATGGGAGATGCATCCCTATCACCGCTCATGGTAGAGTCGATGGCGTACTGCCTCTCCAAAACATTGTGTGTCCTTGGTGCAAGACTATGCCGTCAATCATGTGTTCTTCCACAAATTCATAACTTCGAAATGCTGGAACAATTCAACGGTATATAAGAACATTCGAACGAGGAACTTGGAACCAGCTGTATGTTGTTGATCACTGATCAGGAGTGGTTTTGGTACATTACATATATTTCTACACTGCCTTGAAACATCAGCGTATGTACAAATTCAAAATGTTGCTCTCGACCAACAATTCTGATTCTAACTAAAAACCTAAAATTCTGTTGCATAAAAAGAGACCTATCAGTATGCTAACCAAGCTTGAAGGTGTATTTTTCGCAGCGAAGGAGCGAGGGCTGTTTATAGCTCTGCTTCCACTTTTGAACCCAGTACACTCGGTTTGCAGTAAGGTTGTAATGTGCTTGTGATACTGAATATCAAGCACTTAACCAAAGATTTACAGCGTGGAAATCCAACCTTTGAAACCCAAGCACCGGTATCTTCTGCATTTCTTCTCTGTAGATTGTTCAAAACATCAAGCTGCTCGGGACATCACCAATAATTCTTCTATTGGCCACTAAGCAAAACAGTTTGACTGGATGTGTCTAATATCTAAGTACTGTGCATCTCTTGCTGCTGAACCACCGCAGGATGAAGATACGATGCTGAGCAGCTTGGTGTAGCAAGGGAAACTAGATTACGTGTTATTCACTAAAGTTAAATGGATTAGTGATTGAGAGACAATGTAGCCGATCATCTCTGCATCCAACAAAGATGCGCCCACCCACCATCAAGGGTGACGAGAAGATGTCCCCAGGAAGATCCATGGCTGCAAACTCTTGCACAGAGTAACCATCTTTCTCTTGCTCAGCATCAGCTCTAATACCAAGGACGCGGACCTTCCCAGAACTTGTGCAGATACAAGCAAATCTGCATAAAGGACAGCTATAACATTTTCTTGACACCTAGTATTTGCTATAAGACTTTGCTATCTATATGTCGAGTACCTCTCTGATGCTCCAGATGGCGTTGATGATAACACTTCATCAACAAAAGCAGATGCAGTAATTGGATCGCCGGCGTCATATGACCAAAGAAGATCACCAGATGTCTGTGGTGTAATCATTAATGTTTAAGTACTAAATGTGAAGATAAGCCAGATCTCCTAGTAAACCAATAATGCAATAAATAAAGTTCAATTGTTTAACACAAAAAGAACTTGAAAATTACCCGCAGCTGCTAAATTGACATCAGAAAATAAGTAAACACAACCGTGGGAGAGATTCTATGATCATCAACTGTATTTCAAGAAATGAAGTGTAAAAAATACAGCATGCTACTCTCTCACTAATGCCCGTAGAAAAGATTGCGTTGTCTCAAAAGAGACATTTGGAAGTTCAGTCAGTAAGACTTACAATATCAAAAGAGTATAAACTTCCATCACGGGAAGGTATCAGGACCTGCCATTGACATGTATGCAAAAGTTTGGTTCAGTTTACTTCAAATTGGGACCACATAAAGTTGTCAACTGTTGTTGAGCTCAAGCAATTAGCTCGTGAGGAAATAACCTTTTTCAGAATTCTCAAAGTTAAATAATATACTGTGGAATAATATGAACATAAAACTACATAAGACAAACGAGACTTTGATAAACAAAGACCATACCTGAGAAGGAAGGGCAGATGACACACATGCACCAGCAAAAATAGGACCACCAACAGTTGCCTGGGTTTTAAAGAAATTTGTTATGGCTCTGCAATAAAACATTAAATAATACTAACAAAATTGACAGTATGTAATAATACTAAATAACAAAAAATAAAATCAAATAAAATATTGATACGACAAGACTTAAAAACAAGGGCGTCTAAAACATAAATTGGCATCCACAAACTACAATTGTTCTCTGAGTATTCCGCTCAATGTTAGTTAGTTCTGTAGGCTGGATAGTTAGCTTTAGTCTAGCAGATGTCTGGTGTGTCTACCAGACAACTCTAAAAGAATAACTATTCCTTTGTATATCATTCTGTTGCAGAACTGTAACTTTGCAACAATAGCTTCACAAACACAACAGGGAGAAGAGCTATTCCACCTTCCAGACAACAGTGCCATTTGAGTTCAATGCGATCACCAGACCGTTCACCAAGCAACAAACAACTACAAAATGAAAGTTAATAATCAGTATAAATTGGCATCCTTAAGTGAAAAATACTGAATGTACATAGCAAATTCCCAGTACATTCCTTATCAAACCCACACATTGGCTGAGGTCCATACACATGTTATGTTTAATTGATTTTTATAATATTAAACTTGGCACCTTAAAGCATATGCCACATAGCTAGCCAAAACTATGCTCGAGACATGCACGGTTGCACAATTTTCTTGGGGCCTCCCCATCAGTTTCACGTTTAAAATAAATGGTTTTGGCTGATGCTCAGATGCTGCCGTGCCAGGGAGGAACTTACGGGGTTCAAATTTTACAAGGAAACTTGAAAATCTTGGATGAAAAAAAGTGCATCGCTAAAAAAATTCAACATTTGGGAAATACATATGAAAAAGTAGGCACAAAAATTTCAACATTTCTGAAATACATATGAAAAAGTAGGCATTAACTAAATGGTGAAAAGGTGATTTTTCAAAAATTAAATCTGGATGTGGACCAACTCCTAAAATCGACTGGCTCTTGCTACCTTTAACGTTGCATCCTCCTAACTCTTTTTGTGTCAAGGAAATTTAATCATAAAACATACATGGACATATTGCAAGACATCTGTGCTCATGCCCCATTGCTAGCTTAAGAATTACCATTTCCACTTTGATGATCGATGGCAAGAGAACTGAAAATTGCTGCCCCGGCTTCATATTGCCAAACTATTCTGAATGATGGAACCTGCTACCACCAAAAGAAACCAGTCAAGACTCTAGATATTCAGTCATTGCTAATTATTTTACTTTCTATTACCAGCTTTGCTGCACACAATTCCCATGGAAACAATACACAGAACGATAAAAAGAAAAGAAAAACATGCACATTTTCTCCTTTAAAGTTATCACGGGGAATATATCGCAAGTCACCTCAAGGGATATTGCAGTTACAAGGCCACTCGTACATGCAACATAGATCCTGTCATGTGCCTGCAAGAAGCAATCCAGATGACACAAGATCAATAGAGCCCTTGCACAGATTTAAGGCAGATGCATGCTGTGAATCAGTATAAATACCATGTCCACAGCAGGAGAACCATAGATGCTTCCACCACAAGATACTTTGTAAGCGCAGCAACGATCTTTGTAATTTAGTGCATATAAATGATGATCATAAGAGCCACACCTGACAACCATACACAGCATATATTTAACAAAAAAGGTTAACAGCAGTACAGTCATCTATTGTGCAAACTTGTGTCTCTGTATGATTGAAGAGTGAGTAGACAGATCATTGGTTCACTCATTCTAGTTGCAAACACGACATTTTATTATCGTAATAACAAATGTGCTTTCATCTAAATGGAGAGAAAAGATATATACAGAGAGAGCTGTAACAAGTGGTAGTAGTGTTATGATGAAGAAACACAAGAAAGATTATGGAATGGTACCATATTAAATTCCTTGTCCTGTCAACAACTGGTTGCATTTTTACCTGAAAGAAGCTTCTTAATTTGGGATATGAAATATCGAAAACATTACATGCTTAATATGTTCCATCATGTACGCTGTAACAAAATAATCATGGTGTAACTTAGTAACTGCATTATCAACTTCCATATGCTAGAAATGCTATCATCATGGGTGTTTGCATAACTTAAGCGTGCCATTTGGCCCCTTTACAATTTCACTTGCAGCAGTTAAAGAACTATAGCCTACTCAACATGAACATACAGTCAGGAAGATTTTCTGAAAATCAAACATCCCAAAGCTGACATCTATCATAGTTTTATTTACGTCGAGCACACGAAATAATCAGTCCCTTGTCATTCTTAGTGTTCCTCAGAGATGGGATGAAAATACAGCTGCCATATTTCAAAGTGAGGTTTAAAAGATATTTCAAATAAAAATGCAGCAATTGTACCTCTCCATCTGTTTGAACTGTCCAAGATAGTTTACCAGTCAACATATCATGAAAGTAAATTTTCCCTTTATAACATCCGACCACAACCTGTCCAGCAGATTAATGATGAGCTAGATCGCAAAATGATTGGCAAGCTGCTATGTCAACTAGTTCAAGAGTCAGGTCACCTCTGAAAAGTCACCAGTAATAGTAGCAGAACACTCCACACGTCCTTCCAATTTGACAATCCACCTCACTGAACCACTGCATAATAAATTGGAAGTAAATTGTAAAAATATTCAGTATGCATATGTCAGATCGGAACTGCTATCTCATTGAATCAAATTCAAATTAACCGAATCAATAAGAACAGCATGAGAGCATACGTGGTGCACCAGACCGAGGATTTAGCATTCAAAGTAATAAGAAAAAGAACAATGACTAAGAAATAGCAAGCAAAACTCACTTGGAACCATCAATGCAGAGAAATAAATGTGAATGCGACCCAATAAATATGTTTATCATCCCATTGTTCAGGACAAGCAAAGGTGAGGCATCAACACATGAACCCAAAGGAATGTTCCAAAGTTCCTGAAGATAACCTCTTTTGTTGAATGAAACATATGAGCAAACATCTTCAAGTTGCAGCTTCCCTTCATCGTCATGCATAAATCTGTTGCAACGCCCAATAGACCACTTCTTGTGTAAACAGAAGTTCAGGATCCACTGACTCCCTATGACACTGTTTCTGTCCTTCAAGCATGTATCCAAGTAGAGGCCGTTTACCTGGTATCTATCATCAGGAGAGAATGGATATTTGTTAAGCTGGCCATCTGTTTCATCTCCATAACTCTCTGCAATTTGATAATGTGCGCGCTTTCCATTTATCCGTGCCTTGCCTCCATGATAACTATCATCCGCATTTGCAGCAATCGGGTCAAATAGTCCATGTATGCTTGTAGATACGTTCAGGCCCTTCTTAGGCTGAGGCTCATCAGTAGGAGAAACCAAATTACTATGCTCCACAACTAAAGCGTGCAAAAGCTTAGAAGGGGTTGGATAGATATAAAGCAGTCTCATGTCAATCTCCAACTTGTGGGCTGCATGGGCTGCAGAAATTGAGTTACCACCCAAGGTGAAAAAATCATCAAACTCGGAAACTTCATCAACAAGCAGGGCGTCACAAAATGCCTATTGTAGATAGAGACGGCGTCAGTACAACATGAACATGAATGGACACTATCCAAAAATAAATAAAAACTGAAAGAAGGAAAAAACATAAATGCCAGATTAAAAGGAAACAAGTTTTCAGGCAAAAAACCAAAAACAAGGGACAACACTTAGAATTAAGAACAAACCTTTTTAATAACTTGTAAATATGGATTAATTGGACCACTTCCAGACTTAATTTGCTCAATTCCACATGGTTCCAATGCACACTCCAAACTTGATAACTTGACATAGTCAACCTTTCCTGAAGAAGTCAAAGGTAAGGACTTCACGTGGAGAAAGAAGCTTGGAATCATAGCTGGTGGAACCTTCTTGATGAGCCAACTTCGAATTGATGCCATGATATCTTGAGAAGAATTTACTTCTCTATACTGCAGGCTGTCTTTCACAATTTCATCCTTATTCTTAAACACCAGGTATGCATTATAATCTGGAGACCCTTTACTTTGGAAAGTAACTGCAGCATCACTGACAGCAGGATGTTCCTTTAAGATGGATTCTACCTCTTCTAGTGAATAACGCTGCCCATAATTTTTTACTGTACGGTCCTTTCTCCCAAGGAAAACAAGTTCACCAGCCTTCAGCCGTCGAGCATAATCACCTGTTTTGTAGTATGTTGAACTTTCACTGCCTTCAGTGTGATTACTCCTCAGAAAGTCAGCTAAATAACCATTGAATAAACATGCTCCACTGACACAAATTTCACCTTCATCTGCCATCCCAGCATGCGTCACAAGAAAAACTTCACAATTTGCAATAGGAAATCCAATCGGTACACTGGTTATTTCTTCACACTCTAAAATTGCAGGGAGATCTTTGCAATCAAAGAATGTACAATCACCAGAAACCTGAAACACAAGTACAAATTTTGAATAAAGATACATAATAAACACCAACACTTTAATTTCAACCAGTCCCTGTGTGGAGTAAACTGAACAAAAGATAGCACAAAAGAAACAACAGTAATTTCAAGCTCCCAGTGAGATGAAACAATGATGCAACTGAGCTCATAGATTGATGGATATTAGGGACAGAAGTCTGCCATTTCTGTTCTTCTATTTAACATGTTGCTCAGATTGCAACACTCTATGTATCTCTTCTGTGTCGTAATTCCAGACCAATTTAACATCTCAGGATGAAAAAGGGACAGAGATTCAGTTTTAAAGTTCATCTCCGGGCGTAAGAGGTAGTAGGGAACTCGAGCACTTAGTCCTTATTATGGCATACCAACTCATTACAATGATTCCCCTAAATTTACATTTAATAGATAGCAGTAAAACTGTGGTTAGTAAATGATGTACCAATGGCAGGAGCAAAGCACTCCCTGTCACGAGCCTAATTCTTGGGGAGGAAATGTACATCCATAGCAGGAGCAAAGAACTCCCTGTCTCAAGCCTAATTCTGTATGACATTTTTAGAAGGTTTTAAACTTATCTGCATAAAGATGGCACCGATAACTCAATTATGTGAATGCAATGAAAATATTTAAACATCCTTTTTATTAATAGCCAAGTTGGGAAAATTCAGCCGGCTGGCCAAAGTAGTGTTGATTAGCACTGGCATTGTCTAGTGAAAGCAATAGGTAAGAGTAAGAATGTATCAGAGAGAGAAAATAGACTTGATCTCCTCTGAAAAAAAAAAGAAAATATTTGGTGGGTAACTTTCTCACCTCTGTTGTTCCATACAAATTTATGATAGTAGTCTCTGGCAGAATTTCACGAACTCTCTTCCAAAGCACTAATGACAGAATCTCCCCACTAAATACCAAGATCTTAAGAGAGTTATATCCACATGAAATATTTTTCTCCAGGGTGGGTAGTATTATCTCCATCAGCGACGGAACTATAGTCATCCTTGATATACGATATGCCTGCGGCAACATGAGCCAAATGCAAGCGCAATGTATGTCATACCAAAAAGAACAAGGGAGTAAGGTAACGATGAACCAAGAAAATCAGGAATAGCATTCTAGGAGTAGGAGCTATTGTTTTGTCAAGCATCTATTCAAGTTGAACAGGAAACAGCGTCAGACTATCCCTTGATCACAACGGCAGCAAACAATAAATACTGTTTGCTACCATAATATCTCTGCCAATGATAGTGAGAAACGAAATCTTATGCTAACATACATTAGAAGCTACCCACATTTGGGCATACATGAACATATGACTTGAGTTGGGAAGTCAGAAACCCTGACTGTCTAAATTATGCAAGTTGAATGGAAGCAAGCATGCCAACAAAACAGCATCCTCACTTTTATCCTATTTTCTCAGTGTTAAATGATAATTCCACAACATGAAACCGAATACTCGAAATGCAGTTTTATTTCTCAGATTCCTAAGCAATATTATTCAAGTAATAAGCTTTGGAGATTTTGACAAGATACCTTTTGCAAAGAAAAAAACTAACTGGATAAGGAAACCAAACACATGGAAGTATTTTCACTAGAACAATGACAAACACACGTGTGAAAGCCAAGAAACCTTAATCAAGTTGGCCAACGATGTTGGATTAGCTCTCCAATCAATGGGGGGAATGACCAGTGTTGTGCTAGTCAACACAGCAGAAAGAAACTCCTGAAGATGGTCGACAAAGCTGACAGATGTCTTAAACAACAACACATCATCCAAACACAAAGGATTCCTTCTTTGCATCCACAAAAAGCGATTCAGAAGACCTAGCCCATGATAGTAAAAGAAGCATTTCTCAGTAACTTGGTTTCTCAACCAAACCTAAAATTCAATCGGAACCGCCTAGTATAGTAACCTAGAAGTCTACCAAGAGGCTAGCATCTAGAAACATGCCAATCAATTCCGTTGTCATTCAGAAGCAGAGCAACGCTGATGACATAAGTAATTTCACAACAGTATGAATGTTTACCTTTCTCTGTTCCACAAACACCTTTGGGTCTTCCAGTAGAACCGGACGTGAACATCACATAGCAGAACCCCCGCGGCCTCTTGCGCTCGCAAGGCCAAACAAGTTCATCTCCACCTACCCCAGCCTCTACATCATCGGACCCTTGCCGACATCGGATGTCACCATTGAATCGCAGAACAGGGCAAGAGCTGCCCTTAAGAACATCGTCTTCATGCGAAACCCCTGCCGATACGACTAGCACCGCATTAGAAGCAGAGACAGCTGACCGGACCCTATCCTCGGGCCAGGATGGGTCCAGCGGCAGGAACGCCTCCCCGCACCTAAGCACGGCGAGGACGGCCGCGACGTACTCCACAGACGGCCAGGCGTACACCCCAACGACCCTAGGCGTCGCGCCCGCGCCTCCCCTCTGTCGATCCGAGCAGCCTAGGGTTCCAAATTCAGGGTCAGATAGGCGGGGGGAGGGGGTTGGGGGCGAAATTACAGCAGACAACAAATCAGCCGAGTGCATCGCAGCTCACACACGCACCTGGGGACTCGTCGTCGCCGGGATGGTCGGTGGAAGGGCGAGGAAGCGCGGCGGCGATGCGGCGGGAGAGCGAGGAGACGGCGAATAGGAGGTCGCCGCAGGCGAAGCGGCGCCCGCCGTCGCCCGAGTGGACGACAGCGAGTCGGGCTGGGTCCCCGCGCGCGGCGCGGTCGAAGGCGTGGGAGATGCAGCACGGCTCCTCCTCCGCCGCCGCCGCCGCCATTCCGCCGCCGAGCTCGGCGCGCGCCAGCGGAGAAGGAAATTAAACCGACACCCTAGCGGAAGCGGATAGTGCAAAATCCGCCTTCGAGCTCAGTTTGTGTACTGTGCGGAGCCGTTTCCCCAACGCTGAGAAGCGCAAATCTTCAATTTTGTTTTTCTTGAACCGGCAAATCTTCAGTTTGTTACATGGTTCGAGTCGAAAATACATTTACACTTTGTATACTCCTATAGGCGAAGGGCATTTACACATGGTTCGAGTCGAAAATTCAACACAGCAGAAAGAAATTCCTGAAGATGGTCAACAAAGCTGACAGATGTCTTAAACAACAACACATCGTCCGAACACAAAGGATTCCTTCTTTGCATCCACAAAAAGCGATTCAGAAGACCTAGCACACGATAGTAAAAGAAGCATTTCTCTGTAAATTGGTTTCCAAACCAAACCTAAATTCAATGCCTATACCTTTTATGTTCCAAATTAAGATTTATACCAAGTCTAAATGGACGGATAAAAGATGCTAAACCTAAGTCCGGTGCCAACTATATTGATGGTGATTTGACCAACAAACTGATGACATCTTGTTCCATCTAAAATAGACCTTCAGCAGTTCATGTTGGTGATCTTATCTACAGGCTTGTGAACATTATATACTTCGCCGATCAGTTGCATATCAACGCAGTCGATTTTGTTGTAAACCATCTTGGACCGGCTGTAGAACTTGCACTTGTAGAACCTCTGGCACTCACACCTCTAGAATCAACTTGGTGCATGATACATACATAAATGCCCCTCCTTTTCCTGGTGTCTCTTATTCCCTGATAGAACTTTTATATTATATTTATGTTCATCTACCATCTCTCAAAGACTAGCTCCTCTTTCATCTTCACCTTTCACAAATCCGAATGTGATGGAAGAGTGTTCCAACTAGTAGAACTAGATGTCACTGCTTGAGTCGCGACGGGGCGGTATATATGCGCACGCACACGTGCCCCCGCGCGCGCACACACACACACACCAAACGTCATGATGTTCACCGTTGGAAGTTGTTGGCTCGGTACAATTGTGTCTTTATATTATGTAAAGGTCTAAATGATATGTTTTGTCATCGTCCTTATTTTTTCAAGTTAGACATGATATTTTTCAGCAACCATGGAGTAAAGCCCAAATAAATGGTATAGGCATTGTCTATCCAAGCAGCCTAGGGTTCCAAATTCAGAGTCAGATAGGCGGGGGGAGGGGGTTGGGGGCGAAATTACAGCAGACAACAAATCAGCCGAGTGCATCGCAGCTCACACACGCACCTGGGGACTCGTCGTCGCCGGGATGGTCGGTGGAAGGGCGAGGAAACGCGGCGGCGGTGCGGTTGGAGAGCGGGGAGATGGCGGATAGGAAGTCGCCGCAGGTGAAGCGGTGCTCGCCGTCGCTCGCGTAGACAACGAGTAGGGTAGGGTCTCGGCGCGCGGCGCGGTCGAAGGCGTGCGAGATCCTGCACGGCTCCTCCTCATCCTCCATCACCGCCATCGCCATTCCACTGTCGAGCTGACGCGCGCCAGCGGAGAAGGAAATTAAACCGACACCCAAGCGGAAGCGGATCATGCAAAATCAGCCTTCGAGCTCAGTTTCCGTACTCTGCGGAGCGGTTCCCTGGCAGTTCTTCGGGTTTTTTTTGGAACTGGCAAATCTTCAGGGTTTTTTTACAACAGTTCGAGTTGAAAATACATTTGCACTTCATATATAGGCTAAGGGAATATCTAGATACTTTCTCTGTTCCAAATTAATTGATTTGTAGCAAGTCAAATTGACAGATAAAAGATGTTACATCTACGACTTATGCCAGCTATATCAATGGTGATCTCGACCAACAAACTCAGGACGTCACCATTGTTCCACCCAACGTAGACTTTCAGCATCATCAAGTTGGTGAGCTTACCAACAGACTTGAGAATATTATATACCTCGCTGATCAGTTGTATGTCACCATAATCGATTTTGTTGTAAACTAAGGCCCCGTTCTAAAGCTCTCCAGGTTCAGGAAATCCTTCCAGCTTCGTGCGCCAGCTTCCAGCTTCCGCGAGGAGCTACGTGCGTTCGGGAGGCTCTAGCCAGCTTCTCATGCGCTGGCGCTGGGCTACAGGGTTGTTTAGAATGAAAGGGTGTGGACATGGGCTATTAGGGAGTACATATGGTGACATGGGCTGCAGGCCCAATTCGGAGTGAAGGATGTGGATGACCCTGCTGCGCCCACGTCTACTTGCTGGTTCCCACAGGCCACAGGGCTCGGGAGAAAAGAAATCGGGAGGTGCAACGAACCGGTATGCAACTTAGCGGTGGCATTCCCTTGTAATTACATCGAACTCCCGCTTCTCGTTTTAGCGAAGCTGGCCAACCGCCGCTTCTCGTCTCCGCAAAAATTGCATGGGTCGGATCCTCGTCTCCGCGAAGCTGGACCCTCGAAGCTGGAGCGTTCAGGATCGATTCACATAGGTATTCTGGGAAGCTGGCTTGTGGAGAGGATACGAACGGGCCCTAAGTTGTATGACTCACACTTCTAGAACCAACTCGATGAATGGTCCCTATAGCAATGGCCCTTCTTTTTCTGGTGTCTCTTATTCCCTAACATAGCTTTTACATTATATGTATTATGTTCATCTACCATCTCTCAAAGACTAGATCATGTTTCATCTTCACATTTCGTAAATCCGAATGTGATGGAAGAGTGTTCCAACTACTATAACTAGGTGCGACTGCTTGAGTCACGATGGTGGCGGTATATATGCACACATACACACACCAAACGTCATGATGTGCATGGTTGAAAGTTGTTGGTTCGATACAATTGTGTATTTATATTATGTAAAGATCTAAATGATATGATTCGTCGTAGTCCTTATTTTTTTCAAGTTAGGTATGATATTTTTCAGCAACCATGAAGTAAAGCCCAAGTAAATGTAGTAGTGTAGGCATCGCGGTTGCTATGCAACATTTTCAGGATGATTGACTAAACAAGTTTTGACTGATATTTTTCTTTTGAGAGCTCATGTACGGAGTTTGGCATTGTGTTGCCCGTACAAGTTGCCATTAATGTTTGGAGATCATCTCTTCTCTCTTATATATAAGACAATGCATTTACACAATATTATTGAGTATTAATTGCATAATTTGGTGAAATTGTGATGCATAATTCTTTGTAATTTACATATATAAACTGAAATATCAAGAAAACAATGACTATCAGGCATTGGGTTTGAAACACACTTTAAGAATAACTAGTAAGTACGTAAGTGCAATGCTCATTGGTATTTGGTGGAATATTAATTGCATACTCACCCCTATGAACACACGCACACGCACCCTACTCCTATGAGCACCTTCGAACTTGTACTTTATTTCTTTCATTCATTTTCTCCTCATTCTGTATAAGCACCCGATCCACTCACTGACACGTAGTTTTGTTGTACGTATTTTCTCACCCTACCCCGGAAGCACGATGGCGACCCCGCACACGAATGAGGAGAGGGTGCAGAGGAAGTGGCCACAAGCGATTCGAAAGCACGGGCAAAGTAGCAAACCCGCCTCCGCAGCTTCTCCAGCATGAAAAATATGAGCACGGTATGCGCACTGCGCAAAACTGCCTTTGCATGACCTGCACCACGCAGGAGATGCACACTTTGACACTTGACATAATCGGACTGAGTTCTCATCGGAACCCTAGCCCGGGACACTGCGTCACCCCCAACTCGGCCTTAGATTTTTTTTCGAAAAAGGGGCTCCCCGGCCTCTGCATCAGAAAGATACATACGGCCATCTTATTCTCCAGCTAAAGAAAAAGAAAAATATAAATGCAGCTCACACAGAGCGACAAACGGCTAGATACAAACTAGCCAAGAAAAAGGTGCCACAACCGGCCGGCTAAAAATAGATAGGGAAACTAATTGCCTATCCTATTACATGACCGCCATCCAAACCGGTTAAAGATATCCCGAGCTACCATCTCCCAACGGATAGATCCAGTAATCAAATGCCATATGCTTAAGACATAGGCTCTACAGTATGCTATGCTGTGTACCGCACCTGAAGTATGCCTTGCCATGAGTCAGTCAAGGGGTACAAGAGTGATCCATGAATGGATCACAAGACAGCGGTCATAGTTATCCTTAGTAACTAGTGGACTAAGGAATTTTCTCGATTATGGAGGTGATAAAAGAGTTCGTCGTAAAGGGTTACGTCGATGCAAGCTTAACACCTATCCGGATAGCTCTGAGTAGAGATACCGGATACGTATAATAGAGCAACAATTTAGAATAGCTCCAAGTAGAACAGTTATTTGAAATAGCTCCAAATAGAACGTGGCAGCTACATCTAGGAGATGACATATAGATTTGTAAAGCACACATGGATCTGAAAGGTTCAGACCCGTTGACTAAAACCTCTCTCACAAGCAACATGATCAAACCTAGAACTCATTGAGTGTTAATCACATAGTGATGTGAACTAGACTACTGACTCTAGTAAACTCTTGGGTGTTAGTCACATGGCGATGTGACCTGTGAGTGTTAATTACAGGCGATGTGAACTAGATTATTGACTCTAGTGCAAGTGGGAGACTGTTGGAAATATGCCCTAGAGGCAATGATAAATTGGTTATTATTATATTTCCTTGTTCATGGTAATCGTTTATTATCCATGCTATAATTGTATTGATAGGAAACTCAGATACATGTGTGGATACATAGACAACACCATGTCCCTAGTAAGCCTCTAGTTGACTAGCTCATTGATCAATAGATGGTTACGGTTTCCTAACCATGGACATTGGATGTCGTTGATAACGGGATCACATCATTAGGAGAATGATGTGATGGACAAGACCCAATCCTAAGCATAGCACATAGATCGTGTAGTTCGTATGCTAAAGCTTTTCTAATGTCAAGTATCATTTCCTTAGACCATGAGATTGTGCAACTCCCGGATACTGTAGGAGTGCTTTGGGTGTATCAAACGTCACAACGTAACTGGGTGACTATAAAGGTGCATTACAGGTATCTCCGAAAGTGTCTGTTGGGTTGGCACGAATCGAGACTGGGATTTGTCACTCCGTGTAAGCGGAGAGGTATCTCTGGGCCCACTCGGTAGGACATCATCATATGCGCAATGTGACCAAAGAGTTGATCACGGGATGATGTGTTACGGAACGAGTAAAGAGACTTGCCGGTAACGAGATTGAACTAGGTATTGGATTCCGACGATCGAATCTCGGGCAAGTAACATACCGATAGACAAAGGGAATTGTATACGGGATTGATTAAGTCCTTGACATCGTGGTTCATCCGATGAGATCATCGTGGAACATGTGGGAGCCATCATGGGTATCCAGATCCCGCTGTTGGTTATTGACCGGAGAACGTCTCGGTCATGTCTGCATGTCTCCCGAACCCGTAGGGTCTACACACTTAAGGTTCGGTGACGCTAGGGTTGTAGAGATATTAGTATGCGGTAACCCGAATGTTGTTCGGAGTCCCGGATGAGATCCCGGACATCACGAGGAGTTCCGGAATGGTCCGGAGGTAAAGAATTATATATAGGAAGTGCTATTTCGGCCATCGGGACAAGTTTCGGGGTCACCGGTATTGTACCGGGACCACCGGAAGGGTCCCGGGGGGCCACATGGGCTGTAGGGGGTGTGCCTTGGCCTATATGGGCCAAGGGCACCAGCCCCGAGAGGCCCATGCGCCAAGAGAGAAAAAAAAGGGGAGAGTCCTAAAGGGGGAAGGCACCTCCGAGGTGCCTTGGGGAGGATGGACTCCTCCCCCCCTTGGCCGCACCCTTCCTTGGAGGAAGGGGCAAGGGCTGCGCCTCCCCCTCTCCCTTGGCCCTATATATAGTGGGGAAAAAGGAGGAGCAAACCAATCTAAGGCCTGGCGCCTCCTCTCCCTCCCGTGACACATCTTCTTCCTCCCGCAGCGCTTAGCGAAGCCCTGTTGGAATCCCGCTACTTCCACCATGCCGTCGTGCTGCTGGATCTCCATCAACCTCTCCCTCCTCCTTGCTGGATCAAGGCATGGGAGACGTCTCCGTTCCGTACGTGTGTTGAACGCGGAGGTGCTGTCCGTTCGGCACTAGGATCATCGGTGATTTGAATCACGACGAGTACGACTCCATCAACCCCGTTCTCTTGAACGCTTCCGCTTAGCGATCTACAAGGGTATGTAGATGCACTCTCCTTCCCCTCGTTGCTGGTTTCTCCATAGATAGATCTTGGTGATACGTAGGAAAATTTTGAATTTATGCTACGTTACCCAACATGACTTTCATTAGTCCTTTCCAGAAAGGCGAATCAGTCGGCCTGACTGCGACCTGGGACAATGTTTTAGTCTGGAGGTACTTATTGCGGAGGATCTGCGCCCACATGGCCTCAGTCCCGGAAGAAAGCTTCCACAACCACTTACTAAGAAGGCATCTGTTTTTAACTTCAAGATTTTCAATACCAAGGCCCCCTTGGTCTTTCGATCTACAGATGATGTCCCATTTAGCAAGCCGGTATTTTCTTTTAAGTTCATCACCCTGCCAAAAGAAACGCGATCGATAGAAGTCCAGTCGTTTCCTAACACCAACTGGGACCTCAAAGAACGATAAGAGAAACATAGGCTTACTCGTGAGCACCGAATTAATCAATATCAAACGGCCTCCGTATGACATGAGCTTACCCTTCCAACAGCTCAGGTTTTTTCTCAAATCGATCCTCGATGCACTTCCATTCTCTGTTTGTTAGCCTACGATGGTGAATCGGAATACCAAGGTAAGAGAAGGGTAAACTCCCCAACTCGCACCCAAACAATTGCCTATAAGAATCCTGGTCGTCTCTGGCTCTACCAAAGCAGAACAACTCGCTCTTATGAAAGTTAATCTTTAACCCGGTCAATTGTTCAAAAAGGCATAACACTAGCTTCATATTTTTCGTCTTGGCCAAATCATGCTCCATAAAGATGATTGTATCATCGGCGTATTGAAGGATGGATACACCTCCATCAACGAGATGAGGTACCAAACCACCCACTTGACCACCCACTCGGCCTTAGATGTCGCCTCTCTTTCCTGCTCAAGCAAACGAGGAAAAACAAAGCCAGTAAAAAACATGAACAGGGTGGGCAAACATCGCTTCTCTTACAAAAAAAAATTGGACTTTGTCAAAGATACCAGACACATTGGAATTTGGCAGCAACAGAATTTTGTTAGAATAATATGGCACGCCATGCACAAACACATGTGGAACATGGACATCTGAGAACACATTTTATTCATACGTAATTTGGGACGACTAAATCCAGCGAATAATAATGGTTTTCCTCCAGAGTTGATCAATCGTGACATGGAAGTAGTCGAGAGAATACTGCACTCGCGCACGCACGCACGTGGGGGCCGTCATTGCTGCGGAGGCCGGTGCAAGGGCGTGGGAGCACGGCGACGATGTGATGGGAGACAGGCGGACGAGAGGTGGTCACCGCGGGCGAAGCATGGATGACGACGAGTCAAGCAGGGTCCCGGGGCGCGGTATGGTCGAACGCGTGCGAGATGCAGCACAGATCTTCTGCCGCCACGATCTCTTGGCTTGGCACTCGCCAGCAGAGAAGGAAAGCAAACCGAAACCCAAAGTGGAAGCACAACCTCGAACCTACCTTCGCGGCTTCTCCAATGTGCAGAATATGCCTTCGAGTCTCAGTTTGCGTAATCGTTTTCCCAGCATCAGAAGACGTGCAAATCTTCATTGTATTACATGGTTCGAGTCAAAATTTGAAAACACATTTGCTCTATCATCTCTGACTAGACTACAGCTGTGCTATCCCAGGTAGTATGCTTAGTAAAGGAAGAACCTCCTAGTTCACACCATGTAACGTGATGTTACCGTATGACTGATCATTCTTGGAAGCCCTAACATGCTCATCCGCCAGCCCGCTAAAGGATCGTTCAGTCCAAAAACACCAAAATGGTAGGAGCATCAGTAGATAGCTCAGCAACATGTCGTGTTGTCCCTTTTCTGGCTCCCTTCGTCTATGTCTCGTCCAAGACCTTGTTTAACAAGGAGCCTTCACCCCTGGTCGACGACAAATATGCGACATTGATCTCTTCCATGAATTCAGTACCTCACCCTTGTGCCACCCAAAGAAGTCCTTTTATGGGTCGGCGTTTGTGAGGTTACCAACAGGCTTGAAAATGTGATATGCCTCATTGATCTCTTGCATGTCACCATACGGAAGAGTGGCGTGCGCCATCTAGACAAAGATTCTAGATTCACCCTTCCTGAAGCAACTCGATGGATGGTCCGCATAGAAACATTCTTCCTTTTCCCAGTGTCTCTTATTCCCCAATGCAGTTTTTATATTCTATTTATGTTCAACTCCTATCACTCAAGACTAACTCGTCTTTTTCCTCAGCTTTTTCAGTTTTGAACGTGATGCAAGAGTGTTCCAACTATTAGAAGTGGATGCTACTGTTTGAGTGATCATGGGTTGCTATATATATGCGTGAGAGCGCATGCGCACACACACACACACACCAGATGCCATGATGTTCATGGGTTGGAAGTTGTTGGCCTGTATAATTTTGCATTGATATTATTTAAAGGTCTATGACATGTTTCGTCATCATCCTTCTTTAAAATTCAAAATAATATTTTGCAGTAACCATGGTGTGAAGCCCAAGTAGAGATAGTACATCAAATGTGTTTTCGTGCCAATTTTAAGGTAATTGACATGCATGTTTTGACTGATTTTTTTTTCTTTGAGAGCTCATGTCTGGAATGTGGCATTGTGTTGCTTGTAAGCTGGAATTAATGTTCGGAGATCCTATCATCTTTTTTTTACATAAGACAATGTTTTTGATATGCAATACTACTAAAACTGGTTATTAATTTCATAATTTGATACTGTGATGCATAATTCTTTGCCATTCAAAGGTTGGACATAAACCATAATATCAAGCAAAACATTGACTGATATAATGGATGATACTTCTAATTCCAAAACACAATTTAAGAACAATTTAAAGGGCTGATTTTTGCAGACTGCTGATATTTAGGACATTGATTTATTTTCTTCCTAAAATTCAGTAGTTGTTTCTGTTCACTTTCCTCTCTCTTCATAGTTAAGCACCGAGTGCATTCACCGGCAAGGTGATGCTTCCTTGAACGAGTTGCCCCTTCCATATTTTCTATACCCAACCATGTAACCTAGAAGGAGGTTTCCATCCAAATAGTTTTTTTTTATTTTTGCTCTTTTCTATGATTTTTTGGCAGCATTTATTGGGTGCAATATTGGATGATTGTTTGTATTTTTTATAGCAGAAGTTGGAAGCTTAATTATGCATGAAAACAGACTGTACACGACTGCTACACAAAATAGCCGATTATGCTATTCTCCTAGCAGAACATGCATTAATTTTTTTAAAAAGGAGGATAACTTCTGGCCTCTGCATCAGGACGATGCATGCAGCCATATATTATTAATAGAGCAAAATTCAGTAGCTGAACACCATCGGCCTGGAAAAAAGAAAAAAATAAACCCTGAGGCCATACACGATAGTAACTCCCCAGATAACCGGTAACCCTATGATAAAAGACAGAACATAAACGATTAAAATACACAACTCCTAGGCTACGCCTTCAACAAGGAATCGCCGCACGTGCGCTGATGATGGCGAGTCCACCACAAGGTTGAACTTCGGATTCTCATCCCCAAAGCAAAGCTTCAATCCACCACCTTCAGCAAGGACACGGCGATGATGCAGGCGCCCTACAGCATAGCCCGATCACAGATCTTGTGTTTCCACCAGAGTGCATAAGTTTGTTGTTGAAGCTGTCTGTACCATCCGCCTTTATCCGCCCACCGATGCCTCGATAGCTGGATACCTTTGGAGGAGACAACGGAAGACAAAGACGCCACATATCGCCTGCCTCCCGCTACTGTCGCACCACCTTCGATCCAGCAACAACAAACTAAACTTGACACCTCCGCTAGAGCCGATGTGCATCACCTGCCGGTAGCAGGCATGACTTGACGTCTCCGTATAGGACGTCGTGCGTAGCATCCGCCAGTAGCACATCCACCGGTGGCTTCACCTGCCGACGACAGGCACCGCCTGACAACTCCGAGAGAGGCTCATGTGTCACCTGCCGAGCCGCATCGAACCCGGTCTGTTGATGGAAGGGACGACCGTACCGCCACCAGCCTCAGAAGGCCGTCATCATCTCGAGATCCGGACTCCGAGTCGCCAACGCGACCCCGGAATCTGTCGCCGTTGATGAAGAGGGGCCGCCACCCCGATTCCGGACGCTACAGGGAGCACCCATCGTCGCGCCAGCCGCAGTCGTCGCCCATACAATGGCAACCGCCGCCGCGATCCCGCATCAAGTGCCGTCGACACCGGAGGAAGCTCCATCTGCCATGCGCGTCCTGCGACGAGCCCGGACACAACATTTAGGAATTCCCACAAAGTCAAAAAAATCCAAATCTCTTTTGGAATCAATGTGATCATGTATTATAATCATATAAAAAGTTTGGCCAAGAAATGAATTCCATTGATTTCAGGGGAAAAAACAAAATTTATGATGACAATATAGCATGAATAGTACTTGTATATAGCGGTTTTTTGGCGAATCTTTGACCCAACATATGATGAAAGTAATTCTCTCACGAATCTATTTATAGAGTACAATACTTGATCTTGTTTGATTCTAAAAGGTTTTAGAAATTTTTGATTTTTTTAATTACTAAATTACTTCTGCATATAGGGTGCTCTGGCACCGAGACCGAGAGCACCGAAATTGGTAAAGCTACCTGGATGGCTGATGGCACACATTGACCTTGTCCCTGGGTACTTCGCTTAGCTATTCTCAGCTCCTCTTAGACCAGATCAGTGTTGGTGGGCGAGAAGAACAGAAGTTGGCTCAGCTTCTTCAGTATCGGAACAGGTGTTCAGTTCTGCAGCAAGCAGATAACAGGACAAACGGCTTGAATGTTACGATCTACAACATGGCATGCATTTCCCTGATCTCTGATCCATCCAATTTGAGTTAGTTCAAAATGAAAGAGCATGGACCCCAGGCCCACAAAACGTGAGAAGTTAGTTCAAAATGTACTACAGGCATCAAACAACCCAATGACAACACTCAAGGGCAGCTTGCACATGAAGCGTGTTTAAATGCGCGTTTACTTAGATTATCTATAACCGGAATTGCTTAATCTGGGTCCCTATACGCCCATGGACGCACCCGGACGCGCCGGGTAGGTCCTCGTTTGGCCCTCTCCACAACCACACTTCCCAAATCTCAATACCCAAATCCATGCAAATCCATGCACGCTGATCATACAACGCAAATTCATCATACATTCAATGATACAAAGATAGTGTAGCCCCGATAAATTCAATACATGCGAAAATAAAATTCAATAATTCATACTAGATAAACGATACATGAATGAATGAACAACTTCAGTCCTCATGGTCATTGATCCTCTTCTTCATGCGGAGCAACCACTTCTTCCCCATCTCATCCAAGAGGTTGATGTCCTGCAACACGATCCTCGACTCCTTCATCTCTCTCACAAGCCGCAACCTCTCTTTATCGAGGTCAAGACCATGCATTGTCATCATTTGCTCAAGCACCAATTTGGCAACCTTCTCTTGCCTCTTCAATTCCAGCCTCTCCTGCTCCAAGGCCAACCTCTACCAGTCAAAGTCCACCTTTCTCACTTTGCACATCAATGAACATCTTGTACCTCTCCTCTTCTTCACATTCTTCGCATAAAAAATGCCCATCCAAGTGGCGGATATTTTGCTTGCCGCACCTTCAAGCGCCACCCTTTTCTTCTCCCACTTATTTCCCATCAGTTGTGGTTTCTTTTAGGCATAGTTGGTTGTAATTCGGATGCATAATTTTCTTCTTCCCCTTCCTCGTCCACTCCAATTCATTGAGCCGAGCTCGACCCATCCTTTTTCTTCATGTTCTTCGTATCGTTCTCAATTTCCTTGAGAAAAATCTGCCACTTGGGTCCCCCATTCAATTTCATCCAACAATGAGGAAAGCTGAATGGCTTGTTCTCCACTTGATGGTACAAAGCCGCTGCCAAAGTTCCATGGGTTTGAACTTCGATGCTGCCTTGGTTCCAACCTACAACTTGAGATAACCAATAAATTTGCTAACGACCTCTTTGGATAGACGACCATATATGTTGAAGAGAGCTCGCAACGTGGTTGGTGCAAATTGGGTGCGGTCGCACATAGTGTTTTTGCTCATGATAAAATTTCCAAATTTTCTTCTAATATTTCTTGCTTTTTGCTCGGTTCCATAAATCGGATCCATGCTAGTGTTGCATCAACTTTCACACAACAAAACATCTTTAAATTGTGTGAATGCTGGACCCCTCGGCTTGTAAAATTTTGCAGTTATTATTATTATTATTATTATTATTATTATTATTATTATTATTATTATTATTATTATTATTATTATTATTAGTGTGTGATGTTTTCCCAACTTCGAACACCGAGGATTGGGTATCCTCCATAGTAAAACACAAAGACAATTGACCATGATTTATCATGTCATGCAATATTTATTCGTACAATATGCATCGCAATTTAACTACGGTCCAACTAATACGATCTGATGATCTGTACAACAAAAGAAACTATGGATAAAAATGTGGAAGGGTCAAAATTTATATCGAGTCTTGGTCGCGCATTCCGTCGAACATGAAGTGGGCATGACCGGCAACGGCATTGCTCGAGGACGCCCGACGTACTTCGAGCTCTGGCGAGTCTGCCATCATGTCCTCGTTGGGGACGGCCTGATTGAAGCTCAAATCCGAGATGCCCTTCCACTAGGAGGGTGTGATGGAGTCGGGCAACCACCAAACATTCATTGTCTCCGTGGCCATGACTGACGGATTGGAGAGCGTTGTGTCCATGTCCTCAGGAGCGGCCTTTGCCGCCACCAAGGCCGTGTCTGCAGCTGCCTTCGCCATCGCTATCTTTTCCTCTGCCTCACGCCCGCGCTGCCTTTGGCGGTGCTCCTTCAGCAAGGTTCTCCGCCTTGCAAGGATCCAAATCCAGCCGGGGACCCCGACTGATTTCATCGAGGCATCATCCGCGCACATGGAGGCAGACATGACCGTTGGCGACGACATCAACGAAGGCGGGTGAGGACGACTAGCAAGGAGGGGGTGGGCGGCTGCACGACGGCGGGAGAAATGGAGGAGGGAGACGGGAGGAGTTTTGCTGATGTGGAGAACTAGTCAATTTGATTCTGGTTTAGTATGGGTCCGCCTTGACAGAGCCGACATGACGGGCGTGCCCGGGCGCGTCCGGACCTCCCCATATCCACCCCAAATATAGGCCGGATGTGGGGAGTGCCGGTCAATCCGGACGTTTGGGCCAGACATGAAAAGTCCAGTTGCACTTTTTTTGTTCGGTCACAGGCTGGGCGCCGTCCGGATGTTTGGGGAGAGTATGGTGTTCAGGCTGTAGTTGCTCTTACATTGCTATATGGTAAGACTAGATCATAAAGGCGTGCGTTGCTGCGCTCGTCCATCTTACCAAAGGAAGATGTAAATAGTTAGAAAAACTCAGGTGGTATAAATATTTGAGATATTTTTACTAATCAATGTAACATTGAAGAATCCGAAATGTTTGGTATATCTAACGACATCAAATATCAACATGTCTGACAGAGTGAAGGAAAGATGTCAGTATATTATTTATAAAATGAAAATACAATCATAGTATTGTTCCTTCTATTCATCTGGATATATTATGTGTAATTTGTTTTGAGATTTGGTTCTTGTGCCAAGGGAATCGGTATGAACGATAGAAATGTAGAAAACTTTATGTGATGCTCGAAACATAAGGGTTAATCATTCCACTATACCTTTTATTTTGATGAGCTCCAGTCGTTGAATGCTCCATCCACTACTTGGAACATGCATTTAGTTATTGATATACAACTTGTGTTCTGCCGGATCCTGCAATGTAGCTCGTCGTTAGTTACTAAGGATCTTAAATGTTAGAAAAATCATATAACGAGTGTGCTGCTCCTCAGCCATTGACACAAGTACTGAAGCACATGTTGTGCACCAAATAAAAAGTTTGGGGAATCCATATCAGCGGAACAAGAAGAAAGCAAGGAAATTGCTGAACATCAGATCAATTGTAAAAAAAGAAATAGAAACCTCAGATAACATCTGATTTTATTCACAAATGACGAACACGGATGAGACTGCTCTGACCAACTTCGTGATAGGGGATTTTAGCGGAAGGGGATCAGATCATAATTTTATACTTGTATGAACTGTTGCTTTGCCAATTTGACGGGGACGTTCTGCACCTTGGGTTAGAATTTACCTTGTTGACGTGGACCGTCATTGTCGTCGCCATCTTGTAGATCCCGCTATCAATCCGATGTCCCAACGCAGCAGGCCATTGATTCATCGCGATCGCTGGGGATCTCACGGGTTGCGGAAAGCGGGAGATTGAAGGACTTGTAGGAGGCGATCAATGGAGAGGTTTAGGAATGGGGGAGGCACCACGTCGACCCATGCATCTTCTCCTTCGTGGCACGCTGACGGAGTCGAGCGGCGATGGACCGAAACGGTGAATTAAGCCATTCCACACCAATCCAAGCAAAGGGTACACGAGATTTGTTTACCTACCGAAGCTGAGAGTTCATGGGAGAGGATAGTGTTCCTTCAGAAAAGGAAGAATCGATCCACGCATGAAGAATTTCTTCTCCGTGGACGGGTTGTACAACTGCACAACCTTCTAGGCCAATTTGCTATGCCGTACAGGAGGGACGAAGCCAATAACAAATGTCAAGGAGAACCACCGAGCATCGAGGAATGAAGTCGGCGGCGGCGCGGGGCGAACGAGACGCAGGCAGTGTGGTGGAGAAATCTTGAGAACGGATGCCTAGGTCAGCACGGGGCGGAGCCTGCTGTTCACCCCATTTTCCTTTTTTTTTTTGAGAAATTGTTCACCCCATTTTCCTGGGCCTAATCTGTTTCTCCCGACCTGTCAGCCCAATTAAGGACAGAAAGCCTAGGTCGACCAGCAGAGCAGCAGCCCGCTTACGGTAGGCCGAGTGGGTTACGCCGGGTGATAGAACGAAATTCGCGCACGCGCGAGCGACGGAATGAACGCTAGATCGAGAACGTCTATTAGCCTGATCCAACGGCCGTCGATGTCAAATCGCTGTGAAAGGGCATAGGTAGCTCCGTTTTACTGTTTCTCAATTCAAGGGTGAAGAGCAGTTCTCTTCCAGTTATATAAAGTGCATTTGGATGGACAGCGACAGCCTACATCGGCTGAGTGAAATTTGCAGCGCACATGGGGAGGCACTGAATGGCGATGGCAGCGTCCTGTACGAGATATCAACCGGTTGGAAGGTGCACCATAAAAGGCAACAAAGAGCATCTGCATCCATATACACGTCCACCGGGTGATGTCTCACAACCTTTATTTTTTCTTGCATATTTGTGTCTAAGACGACCAAATCCAGTTCGATCTAGGGTTAGGAGGTATCGGAAATAAAAGTGCATTTCATGTATGACTTACATGTCATTTTGCCGGGATGTCCTCAGGCTAAGGCCCCACAGGACCCTCACACCAGAACAACAACTGTTACCGATGATGAGAAGCGTAGATTGTAAGGATCCAACATGTAAACACACAAATATAGACGAATGAAGCTTAGATCCAACTTGATCCACCGAAGACAAACGCCGAACAAATCCCTCGAAATCCACCGGAGACGCACCTTCTGCTGCCTTTCCTGCCTCCCCACCTTCCCAGGTAATGGGACGAGCCGAGCGGGAGAAGGCGGAACGGGATCGCCAGATGAGGCTCCTATTTGCGTGTGGCCATGGATGCAGCATTTCAGCATGATGGCTTTGAACTTGATACAGCTGCACTTTCAGTTCGCAGAAAGATTGGTTCCCGATTCAGGAACAAGCCCACAAAGCAATCTTGCACTAAGGGGCCGATACTTCTACTTTCTGTTTTGTCTCCTGATTTTTTTAGTTTCTTGCATACTCTCTAAACCCCCAACAAATAGCCTGGTGGCAGTTTAAACATGATACCAGCTTGGAGATGTCTATTATGGTGCCACTTCAGTCGTGCTTGAAACATGTTGGGAGTAGACAAGATTTAAACAGTTTGGAGCAGAGGTACTTGTTCATTTGGAGCAGATTTTAGTGAAACTTGGAACTCAGACCCGATTTGGAGCAGATTTTAATGAAACTTGGAACTCAGAATGGGTCGAATGCACTTTTTTTTCTTTACCATAGTCCTGATCACTGCATAAACTACATAGAGGCAAAGGCCTTGTACAATGCAAGGTGCTTAGAAGAGGTGATTGGAGAAATAAACCAGGTTTTTCTTAAGCACGGGTGCTTATTTTTACAAGACAGACGCTTAATTAGGCGTCTCTTCTGTAGAAATAGGCACCGGTGCTTTTAAAAAAACCCAGTTTATTTTTCAAAGCACCTCCCTAAACACCTAGCATTGTACAAGGACTAAGACCATCAAAGGTACATAGTGAAAGAAGAACATCCTAGATTTTTGGTCACGTTCAAACCATGTTACGCAATTTTACTGTAAATCAATCGATCTTAGAAGCCAAAACACGCTCGTCCTTCAACCCGCAAAGTAACAGAGGTGATTGTTGCTTGTGAGTTGTGCAACATACTTGAACTCGTATGTCACCATACTCGAATTCGTTGTACGTGGGCCGTCTTGACAAACTTTTCATATTCACCATTCGAGAACCAACTCGATGCGTAGTCACATAGAGACGCTCCCACTTTTCCCGGTGTCTCTTATTCCCTGATCCATCTTCACATTCTATTTTGTCCATCTACTATCTCTCAGGCCCAGCTCCTATTTTTTTCTCAGTTTGTCAAATTTGAATGTGATGAAAGGGTGTTCCAACTAGTAGAAGTGGATGCTTGCTGGAGTCATGATGGGTCGGTATATATAGGCACACACACAAAACATCCTGATGTTCATGGTTGGTAGTTGTTGGATCGGTATAATTTTGCATTGATATTATTTGAAGATCTGGATGATATTGTTTCACTATCGTCCTTCTTCTTTGAAGTTCAGCATGATACCATGCAGTAACCATGAAGCGAAGCCCAAGTACGTGCAATGTGGTTGGCGTGCCCATTTTTTTAGGATGCTTGACCTGCATGGTTAGACCTTTTTTCTTTACCATTGCAGTAATGTGGCCTTGTGATGGTCGTACAATCTGGAATACACCTGCAGATCGTATAAATGCATTCCTATTAAAATTAGGCATTAGTTTCATATTTTTGGTGAAACTATATCATTCAAGATGACATGAACCGGAATATATCAAGCAAAACGTTGCATGATATGTCGATGAAAGGTCTCGAACAGCATTTAGGAATAATATAATGCTTTACTATGTGCCGATTTACGATATTTAGGACTGTTATGACCGGCCAGGTCTATGACCGCAGGAGGCCCACTGGGCAAACTTAGCCCTCAAATTATCTTAGTTTTATTTCATAATATCGTGGTTATATATACGACTTGTAAGACTATTTTGAGAATCAAGCAATAAGACTATTCTATTGCCCGGCTCCCAGAGGAGCCGGAACCCTAAAACCCTAGCCGCCTCGTGCTTGTGCCGCCGCCGCCCAAACCGCAAGGACGGCGCCTCGCCGCCGGCCGCCGCGCTCCAGCCCTCGCCCACCTCCTTCCTTCCCCTATAGCCTACGCCCTAGGCAGGGCAAAACCCTAGTTCCTATCACCTTGGTATCATCCAGCTCAGGTTCGACTATGTCGTCACCACCACCATCGCCGTCGCTGCCTCTGACCACCACCACCGCCGTCGCGTCATCGCCAACCACCACCACCGCCGCATCATCGCCACTCGCCACGGGGCCACTGGCTCTTCCATCGGCGCCGCTGGCTTTTCCATCGGCGCCGCTGGACCTCATCTCCGGCGCGTCCACCGGCCTGCCGTCGGCCCCCGTCACCACTACGCCGCCATCTACATCAACCCTGCCAGCCCAATACACCCCGGAGGCCATGGCAGGTGTCCTCAACGACTTGGTCGTCGCGGTCCAGGGCATCCGGCTCTTCCTGGCCAGCCCGTACGGGCCGCCACCGCCACTCCCGCCGCCCGTGCCCTTCGGCCCGCCGGCTCTCCCGTGGTACTCGGTGCCAGCGGCACTCGCCGGGGGCTACCCGGCGCTACAGCCGCCGGCCGCCCTAGCGCCGGCCTGGCCGCAGTGGCCCGCGCCAGCGCCCGCGGCGCCACCCACGTCAGCCGCGCCCGCCCCAGCCCCGTGGTCGGCCTGGCCCGCGCCGGTTCCGTCCGCGCCGGCTGCACCGGCCCACACGCCATCACCTCCACCCAGCACCGGCCTGAGTCAGGCCCCTCCAGGGGGGCTCCCGATCCAGCAGGTGCGGTTTCCACCGTCGCCCTCTTCGATTCCGGCCTGGCTCACCGGAACGTCGCCACCGCCGGTCTACACGGAGGCCGGGGACCCGTCGATGTCCACGCTGCAATACGGGGCGCCGTCCTCCACTCTCCGCATCGCCGAGCCGGTGGGCACTGGCGCACCAACCCCGACACTACCTCGTTTCGCCCGGATCGACTTCGCCACATATGATGGCTCGGAGGACCCTCTTAACTGGTTAAACCAGTGTGACCAGTTCTTCCGGGGGCAGCGCACGCCTGCGTCGGAGCGCATTTGGCTCGCTTCATACCACCTCCGGGGTGCAGCCCAGACGTGGTACTACGCCCTCGAGCAGGACGAGGGCGGCATGCCTCCCTGGGAGCGTTTCCGCGAGCTGTGCCTCCTTTGTTTCGGGCCACCACTGCGCGGCAGCCGCTTGTCCGAGTTGGGCCGTCTACCCTTCACCTTCACGGTCCAGGATTTCGCCGACCGTTTCCAGGCTCTGGCGTGTCATGCACCGGGGGTGACGGCACTACAGCGGGCTGAGCTCTTCGTCGGCGGCCTTCCCGACCACATCCGCGTGGACGTCGAGATGAAGGGGCCCCAAGACCTGCAGACGGCCATGTACTACGCTCGGGCGTTCGAGCAGCGTGCCCAGGCCTTGACACGGCCAGCAGCGCCTCGGGGGAGCCGACTGCCTCCACGGCCCCACCGCCCGCGCCAGCACCTTCAACCGCATCGCCGGCGACCACCCCGACTGCGACGCGGCCTTTCCGGCGCCTTTCGCTGGCAGAGCAGCTCGAGCGCCGCCGCCTGGGGCTTTGATTTAACTGTGACGCGCCCTATGCCCGGGGCCATGTCTGCCCGCGCCTCTTCTACTTGGAGATGACCGACGAGACGGAGGACGATGTCATCGATGCTGGACTCGGCGACCCGGCCGCCGTAGAGGTCGCGCCGGCACCCGCGCCCGCGACGGCCCTTGTCGTCTCCCTTCACGCGTTGGCCGGCATCCGTAATGAGCGGACTATGCTTGTACCGGTCACGATCCATGGAGAGACTCTAGTGGCCCTCTTGGACACAGGTGTCGGTGTCAAAACCGGTGGATCTCGGGTAGGGGGTGCCGAACTGTGCGTCTAGGCGGATGGTAACAGGAGGCAAGGGACACAATGTTTTTACCCAGGTTCGGGCCCTCTCGATGGAGGTAAAACCCTACTCCTGCTTGATTAATATTGATGATATGGGTAGTACAAGAGTAGATCTACCACGAGATCAGTGAGGCTAAACCCTAGAAGCTAGCCTATGGTATGATTGTTGTTCGTCCTACGGACTAAAACCCTCCAGTTTATATAGACACCGGAGAGGGCTAGGGTTACACAGAGTCGGTTACAATGGGAGGGAAGTCCCATCCGGACACGGGACGAAGTCTTCAATCTTGTATCTTCATAGTCCAAGAGTCCGGCCAAAGGTTATAGTTCGGCTATCCGGACACCCCCTAATCCAGGACTCCCTCAATAGGTTCTACACATAACTTCCTACCTGAGGCTACTATGCGGCGCCTAGCGCTACAGCCGACAGGCGGGGAGCAGCTGCGGGTCACCGTCGCTAATGGCGACCGCCTCCGCTGCCATGGGCTCGCTCGGGACGTACCCATCACTATCAGTGACGAGCACTTCACCATCACTTGTGACGGCATCGACTTGGGCTGCTTCGACTTCATCCTCGGCGTCGACTTTTTGCGGACTCTCGGTCCCATCCTTTGGGACTTCGACGCTGATACGTCTCCAACGTATCTATAATTTTTGATTGCTCCATGCTATATTATCTACTGTTTTGGACTATATTGGGATTTATTTTCCACTTTTATATTACTTTTGGGACTAACCTATTAACCGGAGGCGCAGCCCAGAATGGCTGTTTTTTTGCCTATTTCAGTGTTTCGAAGAAACGAAATATCAAACGGCTTCCAAACGGAATGAAACCTTCGGAAACGTGATTTTCTCACCGAACGTGATCCAGGAGACTTGGACCCTACTCCAAGGAAGCAAAGAGGCAGTCACGAGGGTGGGGGGCGCACCCCCCTAGGGCGCGCCCTCCTGCCTCGTGGGCCCCTCGGAGCTCCACCGACGTACTCCTTCCTCCTGTATATACCTACGTACCCCCAAACGATCAGATACGGAGCCAAAAACCTAATTCCATCGCCGCAACTTTCTGTATCCACGAGATCCCGTCTTGGGTCCTGTTCCGGAGCTCCGCCGGAGAGGGCCGTCATCACGGAGGGCTTCTACATCATCATAGCCTCTCCGATGAAGTGTGAGTAGTTTACCTCAGACCTTCGGGTCCATAGTTAGTAGCTAGATGGCTTCTTCTCTCTTTTTGGATCTCAATACAATGTTCTCCCCCTCTCTTGTGGAGATCTATTCGATGTAATCTTCTTTTTGCGGTGTGTTTGTTGAGACCGATGAATTGTGGGTTTATGATCAAGTCTATCTATGAAAAATATTTGAATCTTCTCTGAATTCTTTTATGTATGATTGGTTATCTTTGCAAGTCTCTTCGAATTATCAGTTTGGTTTGGCCTACTAGATTGGTTTTTCTTGCCATGGGAGAAGTGCTTAGCTTTGGGTTCAATCTTGCGGTGTCCTTTCCCAGTGACAGAAGGGGCAGCAAGGCACGTATTGTATTGTTGCCATCGAGGATAACAAGATGGGGTTTATATCATATTGCATGAATTTATCCCTGTACATCATGTCATCTTGCTTAAGGCGTTACTCTGTTTTTAACTTAATACTCTAGATGCATGCTGGATAGCGGTCGATGAGTGGAGTAATAGTAGTAGATGGAGGCAGGAGTCGGTCTACTTGTCTCGGACGTGATGCCTATATACATGATCATACCTAGATATTCTCATAACTATGCTCAATTCTGTCAATTGCTCAACAGTAATTTGTTCGCCCACCGTAGAATACTTATGCTCTTGAGAGAAGCCACTAGTGAAACCTATGGCCCCCGGGTCTATTCTTATCATATCAATCTCCATCACTTTATTATTGCTTTGCTTTTTTACTTTGCCTTTTAATTTTCACTTTGCATCTCTGTACCAAAAATACCAAAAATATTATCTATCATCTCTATCAGATCTCACTCCCGTAAGTAACCGTGAAGGGATTGACAACCCCTAATCGTGTTGGTTGCATTGAGCTATTGTTTTGTGTAGGTACGAGGGACTTGTGCGTGGCCTCCTACTGGATTGATACCTTGGTTCTCAAAAACTGAGGGAAATACTTACGCTACTTTGCTGCATCATCCTCTCCTCTTCGGGGAAATCCAACGCAGTGCTCAAGAGGTAGCAGACGCCCTGACGATGACCTTCTGGCGTCTCGGCCGACGCATCCGGTGGGAGGGCGTTGGAGGCACCCCGGCGTCGCCTCCGCTCCAGCTGGCCGCGGCCACCACTGAGGCCGAGCATCCGCTGCTGGATAACCTCCTGCAGCAGCACAGTGATCTCTTTGCGGAACCCCAGGGCCTTCCGCCGACCCGGGTCTACGACCACCGTATTCATCTCCTGCCGGGCTCGGCGCCGGTGGCAGTACGACCCTACTGGTACCCTCAGCTGCAGAAGGACGAGCTGGAGTGGCAGTGTGCACTCATGCTTGCCGTGAGCATTATCCCGATCTCCACATCACCATTCACGGCGCCGGCCCTCCTCATTCGCAAGTCGGATGGCACGTGGCGCTTCTGCATCGACTACCGCGCCCTTAATGCTCTCACACTTAAGGATAAGTTCCCTATTCCGGTGGTAGATGAACTCCTGGATGAACTACATGGGGCGCGCTTCTTCACCAAACTGGACCTTCGGTCAGGGTATCATCAGGTGCACATGCATCCAGACGACATCGCCAAGACGGTGTTTCAGACTCATCACGGCCACTTCGAGTTCTTGGTGATGCCCTTTGGCCTCTCCAACGCCCCGACGACGTTTCAGGCCTTGATGAACGATGTCCTCCGACCCTACTTACGTCGGTTTGTGCTCGATTTCTTTGATGGAATTCTTATCTATAGCGCCTCTTGGGCCGAGCACCTCCAGCATGTGGCCATCGTCTTCAACGAGCTTCGGGCGCATCATCTTCATCTTAAGCGCTCGAAGTGCTCGTTCAGGACACCTTCGGTCGCTTACCTCGGCCACGTCATCTCGGCCGAGGGAGTGGCCATGGATGCCGACAAGGTGGCGGTCGTCGCTGATATGTCTCCGTCGTATCTACTTTTCCAAACACTTTTGCCCTTGTTTTGGACTCTAACTTGTATGATTTGAATGGAACTAACCCGGACTGACGCTGTTTTCAGCAGAATTGCCATGATGTTGTTTTATGTGCAGAAAACAAAAGTTCTCAGAATGACCTGAAACTTCACGGAATACTGATGATCCACAAGTATAGGGGATCTATCGTAGTCATTTCGATAAGTAAGAGTGTCGAACCCAACGAGGAGCAGAGGGAAATGATAAGCGGTTTTCAGCAAGGTATTCTCTGCAAGTACTGAAATTAGTGGTAACAGATAGTTTTGTGATAAGATAAATTGTAACGAGCAACAAGTGACAAAAGTAAATAAAGTGCAGCAAGGTGGCCCAATCCTTTTTGTAGCAAAGGACAAGCCTGGACAAACTCTTATATAAGGAAAAGCGCTCCCGAGGACACATGGGAATATCATCAAGCTAGTTTTCATCACGTTCATATGATTCGCGTTCGGTACTTTGATAATTTGATATGTGGGTGGACCGGTGCTTGGGTGCTGTTCTTACTTGAACAAGCATCCCACTTATGATTAACCTCTATTGCAAGCATTCGCAACTACAACAAAAGTATTAAGGTAAACCTAACCATAGCATGAAACAAGTGGATCCAAATGAGCCCCTTACAAAGCAACACATAAACTAGGGTTTAAGCTTCTGTCACTCTAGCAACCCATCATCTACTTATTACTTCCCAATGCCTTCCTCTAGGCCCAAATAATGGTGAAGTGTTATGTAGTCGACGTTCACATAACACCACTAGAGGCTAGACAACATACATCTCATCAAAATATCAAACGAATACCAAATTCACATGACTACTAATAGCAAGACTTCTCCCTTGTCCTCAGGAACAACGTAACTAGTCACAAAGCATATTCATGTTCATAATCAGAGGGGTAATAATATGCATAAATGATCTGAACATTTGATCCTCCACCAAATAAACCAACTAGCATCAACTACAAGGAGTAATCAACACTACTAGCAACCTACTAGCACCAATCCCGGACTTGGAGACAAGAATTGGATACAAGAGATGAACTAGGGTTTTGAGATAAGATGGTGCTGGTGAAGATGTTGATGGAGATTGCCCTCTCCCGATGAGAGGAGCGTTGGTGATGATGATGGCGATGATTTCCCCTTCCCGGAGGGAAGTATCCCCGGTAGAACAGCTCTGCCGGAGCCCTAGATTGGTTCCGCCAAGGTTCCGCCTCATGGCGGCGGAGTCTCGTCCCGAAAGGTTGCTTCTGATTTTTTTCTTGACGAAAGACTTCATATAGGAGAAGATGGGTATCGGAGAGTCACCAGGGGGCCCACGAGGTAGGGGGCGCGCCCTAGGGGGGGCCCCCACCCTCGTGGACAGGGTGTGGGCCCCCTGGCCTTCATTTTTGGCAAGGATTTTTTATTATTTAATTTAAGATATTCCGTGGAGTTTCAGGACTTTTGGAGTTGTGCAGAATAGGCCTCCAATATTTGCTCCTTTTCCAGCCCAGAATTCCAGCTGCCGGCATTCTCCCTCCTTATGTAACCCTTGTAAAATAAGAGAGAATAGCCATAAGTATTGTGACATAAAGTGAAATAACAGCCCGTAATGCAATAAATATCGATATAAAAGCATGATGCAAAATGGACGTATCAACTCCCCTAAGCTTAGACCTCGCTTGTCCTTAAACGAAAAGCCGAAATAAATATGTCCCCATGTTTAGAGGTAGAGGCGTTGTCGGTGTCAAAACCGGCGGATCTCGGGTAGGGGGTCCCGAACTGTGCGTCTAGGCGGATGGTAACAGGAGACAAGGGACACGATGTTTTTACCCAGGTTCGGGCCCTCTCGATGGAGGTAAAACCCTACTCCTGCTTGATTAATATTGATGATATGGGTAGTACAAGAGTAGATCTACCACGAGACCAAGGAGGCTAAACCCTAGAAGCTAGCCTATGGTATGATTGTTGTATGATGAAGTTGTCCTACGGACTAGAACCCTCCGGTTTATATAGACACCGGATGGGGTTAGGGTTACGCAGAGTCGGTTACAATGGTAGGAGATCTTGAATATCCGCATCGCCAAGCTTGCCTTCCACGCCAAGGAAAGTCCCATCCGGACACGGGACGAAGTCTTCAATCTTGTATCTTCATAGTCCTGGAGTCCGGCTGAAGGTATAGTCCGGCTACCCGAACACCCCCTAATCCAGGACTCCCTCAGTAGCCCCTGAACCAGGCTTCAATGACGACGAGTCCGGCGCGCAGATTGTCTTCGGCATTGCAAGGTGGGTTCCTCCTCCAAGTCCTTCAAGAAGATTTTAAACACCAAGGATAGTGTCCGGCTCTACAAAATAAGTTTCCACATATTGCCATAGAGAGAATAATATCAACACAAATCTAATCTGCTGACGTATTCCGCAGTGTGACATCACACTACGGCCAAGTCCTTTACTCGAATTGTTTTTACTTTTCCACCTCTGCATGTTTAGCGAGGCGGTTTCCTTGGCACGTCTTGTCAAAGCAGAGATCGTGTCGTCCCTTTTATGGGATTCTCATCAATACGAACATGGGTAACCCAATCGTGCCCGTTAGCACGTTTCCTCGATTAAAGGCGAGTCCCAAACGGTTACGGGAGGGGCTCTTGGTATTCAACCTCTTATAAAGAGACCAAGGCCTTACTCCTTTTTCCAATCTCAAACAAGTTTGCCCGTCGCCTCGAGTTCCAACACCCTAGGCTCCAGATTCCAGGCGCTTCGGACCTTCGACAATGTCCGGTTCCGACCTTCAAGGCCGATGGATGCCCTCCTCCGTCATGGAGGAGGACGTGCTAAAGTTGAGAGAGGCTAAGTTCTTGACCGCCGAAATTTCGCATAGGTTGCCTGCTCAAAGGCAGGCTATTCCCAGTCCCCAGCCCGGTGAGAGCGTAGTGTTCATGTCTCACTTCCTTCGGGGGTTAGGCTTCCCGATGGATCCTTTCGTGAGGGGGCTGCTGTTTTATTACGGGCTGGAATTTCATGACTTAGCTCCGGAGTCCATCCTCCACATTTCCTCATTCATCGTTGTGTGTGAAGCATTCCTCCGTGTTACTCCTCACTTCGGATTATGGCTCAAGACTTTTGGAGTGGAGCTGAAGATGATCGAGGGACGGCACGCAGAGTGCGGAGGCGCTGTCATAAGTAAGAATGCCGATGCTCCATGGCCCGAGGGCTCCTTTCAAGAGGAGCTCGGCTTGTGGCAACGAGAGTGGTTCTATATCACCGCTCCCAGGAGCACCAAGTGGGTGGCGCCTCCCGCCTTTCGCTCGGGTCCCCCATCACGGCTAGCGTCATGGGTCAACAAAGGATTAGATTGGGGGTTATCCAAAGACGTGCCCTTATTGCAAGGCCGCATCAGGGATCTCTTAGAAAGAGACCTCAACCTGGTCAAGGTGACGCAGGTCATGCTGATTCGCCAGATACTGCCCGGCAAACGTCGCTCCCTTCGCCTGTGGGAGTTTAATCCAGAGGGACCACGCGCTCTCCAGAATTTCATGGGCGCAACGCCCGTGGAGATGTATAAACTGTTCTTCGGATCACAAATGATGTGTCCGGATTTGACCAAGGACGCAGGCCTAAGCTGCAATTGCCCGGATACCCAAGTAAGTGACCTTGTGCCCAGACCTACTATCCATATAATCGTCATAAACTTGCCCCTAAAAGAGTTGTCCTTTTAAATAGGAGTGGATAGCGAAGGCAAAGCTGATCAGGTGTCCGGCTCCCCTTCCCGAAACTAGGCCGGATCCCGTGCTTGTCAGGATGTTGAAGATAATGCCTTTGGAGGGAAGTAAGTGGAAGGACAAGGGAACTATGGCCTCCTCGAAGGAGGCTGCTCCGAAGGGAGGAACCGACAATTCCTCTCCTAAGGGGAGGAAGAGGGCCGCCTCTGACGACCCGGAGACCATGGCCTCGAAGCGGGGGAGAAAATCCTCGTCAGAGGGTCCGACGCCGGGGAGTTCCTCGGCCGAACTATGCCCTCAAAGGGATCAGCCGTCCAGCGAGCCGTAAGTAGAGAGAGGTTTTCCTTTTGAGGGATGAGAGAAATCCTTGATTTATATCTGAGAAGATTAACCGAAATTTTACCTTGTAACTCGGACCTCAGCCCTTCTCAGCAGAGCTCGTCTTCGGGGGATCTTCTTCCGGAGATGATGGAGAGCGGGACGCCTCCCCCTGCTGTACCGCCTAGCAAGGCGGGCAACCCTGAGGTGTCGTCGTGGAGGGTTTCTCTGAATCCGGCAGGGACGGAAGGTAGCTATGTGGCCCCCCAAGGTTCTCCGCGTCCGGCCTTCGAAAGAGGCCATAGGACAAGTTCGGCACCGTCTGGTGCTCGGCCGGAGGAGCTAAAGATTCTGCTGGGGCGAGCTTCTATCTCAGAGGAGCACCGTGCATTGATGGGCACGGTGATTGAAAGGATTTCATCCGCAGAAAGCGGATTGCATGAGGCCGTCAAAAGTTTACTGACGGGTTTTGATGTACGTTAGATAATGTACACTTTTGTCAGTTGCGCATAGGTAAGATGCGCCCTGTGTAGATAGTAGCCCCTGAGACTCTGCGCATTGTCAAGAAATGACGGCACACAGAGGATCATAATCCCAGGTCTAAAATGTCGCCTTTGAATGTAGGTGGCGAGGTGTCTGGAATCAAGCCGAACTGATGATTTGGCCGAACTAAAGCGGCAACTGGACGTGGCAGATGCCGACATCGCGCTTGTCAACAAGCGGCTTGATGAGGCTCAAGGTATGTAATTCCTCGGGCGGCATCAGGTAAGAGGAGCTTCATGTCAGTGTCTTACAATGTGTGTGCTTGACACAGATGGTACGGCCGCCATAGAGAATCTTAGGGCAGAACTTGCCCGAGCTAAGGAGCAAGCCAGAAAAAGCGATGCGGCTGCCGAGAAGGCCCTTGAAGAGTTGAGAGCCGAACAGGATGCTCACTGCCGAAGCAAAGAAGAGATGGCCGAGATGGCCGAGAAGTTAAAGAGTGCCGCAGACCGTTGCAAACTTCTTGAGAAAGAAGACCGGGCGAGACAAACGGACTTAGAGAAGGCCGTTGCCGATGCCAAGGACGCTCGCTCTGCGATGAGAGCTGCGAAGGAGGAGCTACGTCAGGCCGAACAGATTGCGGCTGGAAAGCCCTTTATGCTGCGGAGGAAGTTTTGCGATCCGAAGTTTGCTCCGTTGGACCGAATGTGGAGTGTGGAGAACACCTATCTGGATTTGGCAGCAAGTGCTGCTGATGCGACCGAACACTTTCGAGATCTAAAAGATCGCGAAGTGGAAAAGCTTTTCTGGTCACAGTTCCACAATCCAGAGCGTCCACTGGCAGTGGACGATTGCCTGGCTCAATGGGCCGAACTGAATAGATTGTCCGGACTCGCCATGAAGTACGTCATGGGTCATCTGTGGCCTGGGAGATCAGAGCCGAAGAGTTATTTCAGCTTGGTGCAGCAATTCCTTGACACGGTGCCGCGTATCAATGCAATGAAGAGGTCAACATGCATAGAGGGCGCACGGATGGCTCTTGCCCGTGTATACTGGGCAGAGATGGAGACCACCGTTGTTGCGTCCCGAGATTTGGACAAAAGCCGAGTACCCTCCAAGCACTATTTTCAGGAAGTCCTTGAAGGCGCTCATGTAATAGAGACACAGTGCTCGAAGGATGCTATGTTATGATAGTGTATGTAATTATAAAGCAATATTTTGATAAATTGTAGTGGCCTTTTATACTTGTGCCTTCAAGTATTGGGAACACCTCCTGTGCGGCCGTTTTAAGATATATATATATATATATATATATAATCTGAAAGATGGCAGTCGTTGGCTTCAGCCCCCACGCACATAGTGCGGGGGTGCTCGCAGAAGACGCATTTTCACACTTAACCCAACGTCTTGGTCCTACAAAGGAGGTGATAGCGCAGCGGGCCAGGCAACCGGACTATAATGCTTTAACACTTTCACTTAGCCATAGGAGCTTGACAGTGGGACTATTTAGGTAGCCCCTTGGTGGCGACTGCGCTCGCCCGAGTTCGGGGCGCGTGTGTGCCTGGCCGGGAAACGGCCCTTCGTTAAAACGGAGGAATCCTATAGATTCCGATAGGTCATTGGGTGGCTGACCAGTCTCACACTACATCATGACAGTCAGTTTTCGGCTTTCTCTACTGAGGCGCTCGCCCGGCCTAACCGGGGCACAATCGCAGTAGTTCTCCTGGTGCTACCTTAGCCGATAGAGCGGAACGTAAGGTAGCCGAACTCAGGAGCCGGGCAACCCAACATTTGACCAAAGACATGATTCGGAGCTGATGCATATAATGCCAAAACCCGCGACGCCGAACACTCCCTAAGGTGTTCGGTCTTTATGAGTGCGGGCAAAACAACACTCTTTATTAAAAAGCCCCTAGTGTCTAGGTACGCGCAAAAATTCTGACGTGGTCACATGCCAAGACGCCAGCCTCCTCCTTGGTTATATCAGAGAAAACCAGGGGATATGTAGCAACAAGAGACAGTAAAAAAGGTTTACGCAGGGTCTTATTCTAGAAAGAATCCTTAGGACGGGTCCCTACTACACGTCTGCGCCTGTGTCTCTGTTGTGCCGTATCCTGGATGGGCGCCGCACGACGTTCATCTGCGAAAGAGAGGAACTGAGCTGAAAATGGGTCGTGCCGAATAAAAGTTTAAAATAAGCAAAGTATAAAGTAAAATATATAGAACTGAGCTTTGTTGTCTCTTATTGTATATGTATGGATCCCCTAGTGCGGGGGTATATGGCCACTAAGCCTGCATCAATGATGATTTTGTACCGAACTCGTCTATCCGCGTTCGTGGTCTTTAATGACCTATTCCGAAATTTTTGGCCGGTGAAGCCATTTTACTGTGGGGCTGTCAAAGCGGCCGCACAGTCCTCCGCTTGGGGGAGGGGCACATCAATGCTTCCCCTTCAAAGAGATGATGCCTCGTGGACCGGGCATATTAAGCGTTAGAGATGCATAATGCGGTATTGCGTTAAAGCGGGCGAAAGCTTTGCGTCCCAGTAGTGCTTGATAGCGACTGGAGAATGGGACGATGTGGAAGGTCACCTTTTCGCGGCGGAAGTTATCGGTAGAGCCGAATATAACTTCGAGCCGGAGAAAACCCATGCAATGGGTGTCCGGACCAGGCGTGACCCCTTGAAAGGCGGTTTTGCTCCGGCGGATTCTTGCTGGGTCTATCCCCATGTGGCGGATTGTGTCCTGATATATCAGGTTTAGTCCACTGCCGCCGTCCATAAGGACATTTGAAAACTGGAGTCCGCCAATTATTGGATCGAGTACCAAGGCAGTCCAGCCTGCACTCCTGATACTTCTAGAATAATCCAGCTGATCGAAGATGATTGGTTTTGACAACCAATGGCGGGACCCCTTTGGGATAGGTCATGTGGTGCGTACCTTGATGGGCGCCGCGCGTTTTGTTATGTGAAGTAAGTTTACTGTTTTTACTTCTTGTGGGAAGTTCTTTTGTTTCCTGGTGCTTTGCTTTTGGGGTTCGTCCTCGTCTTCGCTTGGTGTGTCGAGCCCCTTGTGTTCGGCGTTGAGTCTGCCGGATTGTTTGAAAACCCAACAGTCTCTGTGGGTATGGTTAGCAGGCTTACCGGGAGTACTGTGTATTTGACATATCCTGTCCAGGATTTTGTTTAAGTTGGATGGATCATCCCTGTTATCCTGGAGGGGTGGCTTTGTCTGATTCTGTCGTGAGCTTTTGAATCCGGCGTTGACTGCCGTGCTCTTCGGACTTTTTTCCTTAGTCCGGCGATGGTCCTTGTTGCGTCGCGGTTTTCCATTTCCATCCCTAGTTTCAGATGTACTTGGGTCGCTGGGGCTGCATCTTGCCAACCAGCTGTCCTCTCCTGCACAAAAGCGGGTCATGAGGCTTGTTAGTGCGGCCATTGTTCTTGGCTTTTCCTGGCCGAGGTGTCTGGCGAGCCATTCGTCTCGGACGTTATGCCTGAAAGCTGCTAAGGCTTCGGCGTCCGGACAGTCGACTATCTGATTCTTTTTAGTGAGGAATCTATTCCAGAATTGCCGAGCTGATTCTCCGGGCTGTTGAGTTATGTGACTAAGATCGTCTACATCCGGAGGGCGGACATAGGTCCCTTGAAAATTTGCTCGGAAAGCGTCCTCGAGTTCTTCCCAACTTCCGATTGTGTTTTCAGGAAGGCTTTTAAGCCAATGCCGGGCTGGCCCTTTAAGCTTAAGGGGTAAGTATTTTATGGCGTGGAGGTCATCTCCTCTAGCCATATGTATGTGGAGGATATAATCCTCGATCCAGACTCCAGGGTCTGTTGTTCCATCATATGCCTCTATGTTTACGGGTTTGAATCCCTCTGGAAATTCATAGTCCAGGACCTCATCAGTGAAACATAGGGGGTGTACGTCGCCCCTGTATTTGGGTGTGCCGGATTCTGATGATGGCTTTATTGCATTGCTTACGAGAGCTTGCTTTCTTGGCCCGTAAATGGACCTGACTGGGCCCTAATGCGAATCCTTAAGTCGGTCGCATGCCGATTTAAGTGCGGCGCCGCTTGCCGCTTTATGCTGGCCATGGGGTCGTCTATCCGACCGTGTGGCTTTCTTATTTTTTGAATGCGAGGGCTCTAAGGCCTCTTTGTCGAATTCGGGCAGTAGCTTTCTCTTCGGATAGCTTTTAGTGCGGCGACTGTCGCCGTATTTATCTGCGGTATTGATTACTTTGCTCCATCGGATCCTGAGTGCATCTTCCGCCGTTTCTAGCTTCCGCTTCTGCTTTTTCAGGCTGCGTGCTGTTGCAACGAGCCTCTTGTGGAGATTCTTCTGCTTCGTTGGTTTATCCGGCGTAAGGTCGTCCGGAGTGCCATTTTCGCCGGGGGAGGGATGTTCGGTTTCTCTATCCGTGTTGCCCTGTTCGGACGGTTGCTCTAAGGCCTGCTCGTCGTCTACCGGCTCATCCTGCTCTATGGCTGGGTCTTTATCGAGGCGGGGCTTGGGTTGGCGTTTACGCCGACGCTTTGATTGCTTTTCGAGGGATCGGTCCCCCGTTCCATCCCCTTTTTCCTCGTTGTCGTTTCCTTTAGGGGTATCCACCATGTACACATCGTGAGATGGGGTGGCTGTCCAATGCCCTATGGGCGTTGGCTCATCTGTATCTCCTGCATCGTCGTCCATGCTGTCGATGTCTGCGGAGTCGAAGTTGAGCACGTCGTTTAAATTGTCGACAGTGGCTACCAAGTGGGTGGTGGGTGGGCTTTGAATTTCTTCATCGTCCGTATCCCATCCTCGCTGACCGTAGTCCGGCCAGGGCTCTCCTGATAAAGAGAGAGACTTTAGAGAATTCAGGATGTCGCCAAAAGGCGAGTGCTGAAAGATGTCCGCGGCGGTGAACTCCATTACCAGCGCCCAATTGGATTTGATCGGCAGGGGCGCGGGGGGTTCGGAGTTCGGAGAGGAATCCGGCTCCTTGGAGTCACGGGCCGTGCGGAACGCGGGGCTGACGTTCAGCTCAATCGCCTTTGAGATCGTAGCCCCCGAGGCGACGTCCAACCGCTCGTCCTCGATTGGCGCAATAGGCTTCGAATAAAGGGTCGGAACCGGTGCTTGTGCGGCCTCCAGGGCACTATTCGGCGGCAGAGCTAGATCATGCCTCTCGACGCAGTGCGGCGCGCTCAGCTGTGGCTTGAATCCGTCGAAGATCGAATCCCCGCGGGTGTCTGCCGTGTAGTTTAAGCTTCCAAACCTGACCTGATGGCCAGGGGCGTAGCTTTCGATCTGCTCCAGGTGGCCAAGCAAATTGGCCCGCAGTGCGAAGCCGCCGAAGACGAAGATCTGTCCGGGGAGAAAAGTCTCACCCTGGACCGCATCGTCGTTGATGATCAAAGGAGCCATCGAGCCCAAAAGTGACGACACAGAGGAACTCTCAATGAAAGCACCAATGTCGGTGTCAAAACCGGCGGATCTCGGGTAGGGGGTCCCGAACTATGCATCTAGGTGGATGGTAACAGGAGACAAGGGACACGATGTTTTTACCCAGGTTCGGGCCCTCTCGATGGAGGTAAAACCCTACTCCTGCTTGATTAATATTGATGATATGGGTAGTACAAGAGTAGATCTACCACGAGATCAAGGAGGCTAAACCCTAGAAGCTAGCCTATGGTATGATTGTTGTATGATGAAGTTGTCCTATGGACTAGAACCCTCCGGTTTATATAGACACCGGATGGGGTTAGGGTTACGCGGAGTCGGTTAAAATGGTAGGAGATCTTGAATATCCACATCGCCAAGCTTGCCTTCCACACCAAGGAAAGTCCCATCCGGACACGGGACGAAGTCTTCAATCTTGTATCTTCATAGTCCTGGAGTCCGGCTGAAGGTATAGTCCGGCTACCCGAACACCCCCTAAACCAGGACTCCCTCAGGCGTCGATAAAAATAAAATACGGACATGAAGGCATCATGATTATTCTCATAACAGCAACATATATAGATTTTGTCATATGCTTACTTATGTTCAAGTGATGATCTATTCACAATGCAAAATTATGAATCAGAAACCTTATTGATCACCAGCAAACTATAATCTCAGTCATTGATGCAATTGCAATTTATCATAATATCGGAAAGAGTCTATGTCAGAGCTTAAAAGCAAGTCAACATACTCAACTATCATCTAGTCCTTCATAATTGCTAACACTCACGCAATACTTGTGGTTATGGAGTTTTAACCGGACACAGAGAAAGATAGGGGCTTATAGTTTTGCCCCACAACCTTTTACCTCAAGGGTAATGTCAACAATAATAACTCATGCTCCCCTACATCCAATTAGATATATATATATATATATATATATATATATATATATATATATCATGTTCTTTCCAACATGCTAGGCTTGCCAAAGGATAAAATGAAAAAGGAAAGGTGAAGATCACCGTGACACTTGCATAAGGTAGAAGATAATAATAAAGGATAGGCCCTTCGCAGAGAGAAGCAGAGGTTGCCATGCACTTTTATGGTTGGATGCATAAAATCTCAATGCGAAAGAACGTCACTTTATATTGCCCCTTGTGATATGAACCTTTATTATGCAGTCCGTCGCTTTTTATTACTTCCACATCACAAGATCGTATAAAGCTTATTTCTCCCACACCAATCAATCATACATATTTAGAGCAATTTTTATTGCTTTGCACCGATGACAACTTACTTTAAGGATCTTACTCAATCCATAGGTAGATATGGTGGACTCTCATGGCAAAGCTGGTTTAAGGGTATTTGGAAGCACAAGTAGTATCTCTACTTGGTGCTGAGAATTTGGCTAGCATGAGGGGGAAAGGCAAGCTCAACATGTTAGAGGATCCATGACAACATACTTTATCTCAGATATAAGAAAACATAGCTCATTATGTTGTCTTCCTTGTCCAACATCAACTCTTTAGCATGTCATATTTTAACGAGTGCTCCCAATCATAAAAGATGTCAATGATAATATATCTATATGTGAAACCTCTCTTTCCTTATTACTTCCTATTAATTGCAACGATGACCAAAGCTATGTCTGCCAACTCCCAACAACTTTTAATCATCATACTCTTTCTATGTGAAGTCATTACTCTTAATAAGATCAATATGAACTCTTTGTTTCTTTTTATTCTTTTTCTTCTTTTCTTTTATTCACCCAAGACCATGGAAAAATAATCAAGCCCTTGACTCAACACTAATCTTTATTATATATAACTCACGGACTCGATTACATAGAGAGATCATAAAGCAAAACTCAAAACTAGATCATGCCATAACTTTATTCTACTAGATCAAGATACTACTAATAGGATCGAACTAAGAAAAACGGTAAAGGTAGGAGTTGTGATTGTGATATGATACCGGGGCACCTCCCCCAAGCTTGGCAGTTGCCAAGGGGAGTGCCCATACCCATGTGATTATGTCTCCTTGGTTGGCGAAGAAGGTGGTGGTGATGGATAATCGCACATAGAGTGTAAGAGGTCCTCCAGCTTGCGGATAAATGCCCTTGAGTGCGACAATATGCTCCTTCAACAAAATATTTTCACGTGTGAGATACTTGTTCTGTATACGAGCCAACTCAATCATCTTGAAAGCTTCGATCTCCGTTGGGGTAAGAAGATTATGATCAAGTTGAAGGATGTCTTCTGCTGCCGGAGCTTGGTTCTCTGTGGTCTTCTTGATCCCTTCATCCTTGTTGATCTCCATAGGGTCTTCCCTCTTCAGCTCTATCTTCATTAGCCAAGCATCTTTGTCACCATTGTTGGAGGAGAGAGATGACATGATGCCTGGCCTTGACAATCCTGACAGAGAACAACTCGAAACGAAAACAGAGGAGATTTGTGTGATACGGGAGTCAAAACCTTCGGGAGAATATATAATGAATTTTTACCGACCAAAATATGTATCGTGCAAGAAAACGGAGTCCGGAGGGCACACGAGGTGCTCACGAGGTAGGGGGCGCGCCTAGGGGGTAGGGCGCGCCCACCACCCTCGTGGGGACCTCGTGTCCTTCCCGGACTGCCACTTATTTTTCTATTTTTCTAAATATTCTAGAACGGAGAAATATTTCCTTAAAAATTGTTTTGGAGTTGGTTTACTTACCGTACCACATACCTATTCCTTTTCGGGGTCCGAAACGGTCTGGAAAGTGTCCCTTATGTATTCCTCCGGGGTTACGGTTTCAATAATATTGGTTTCAACATTTATGGGATTACCTAAGATATAATGTTTGATTCTTTGACCGTTTACCACCTTCGGATTTGTGCCTTCGAAGTTGTTGATTTTTATGGCACCGGAACGATAGACCTCCTCGATGACGTGGGGGCCTTCCCATTTAGAGAGAAGTTTTCCTGCAAAAAATCTTAAACGAAAGCTGTATAGCAATATATACATAATCACCTACATTAAACTCACGCTTTTGTATCCTTTTGTCATGCCATCTTTTAACTTTTTCTTTAAACAACTTAGCATTTTCATAAGCTTGGGTGCTCCATTCATCAAGTGAGCTAATATCAAATAACCTCTTTTCACCGGCAAGTTTGAAATCATAGTTGAGCTCTTTAGTAGCCCAATATGCCTTATGTTCTAGTTCGAGAGGTAAGTGACATGCTTTTCCATATACCATTTTATATGGAGACATACCCATAGGATTTTTATATGCAGTTCTATAGGCCCATAATGCATCATCAAGTTTCTTAGACCAATTCTTTCTAGACCTATTAACAGTCTTTTGCAAAATTAATTTGAGCTCTCTATTGCTCAATTCTACTTGCCCACTAGACTGTGGGTGATAAGGAGATGCAATTCTATGATTAACATCATACTTAGCAAGCATTTTACGGAAAGCACCATGAATAAAATGTGAACCACCATCAGTCATTAAATATCTAGGGACTCCAAACCTCGGAAAAATAACTTCTTTAAGCATCTTAGTAGAAGTGTTATGATCAACACTACTAGTTGGAATAGCTTCTACCCACTTAGTAACGTAATCAACAGCAACTAAAATATGTGTGTATCCATTAGAGGCAGGAAAAGGTCCCATATAATCAAAGCCCCAAACATCAAATGGTTCAATAACAAGTGAATAATTCATAGGCATTTCTTGACGTCTACTAATATTACCAATTCTTTGACATTCATCGCAAGACAAGACAAACTTACGGGCATCCTTGAAGAGAGTAGGCCAATAAAAACCAGATTGCAATACCTTATGTGCAGTTCTATCTCCAGCATGGTGTCCTCCATAAGCTTCGGAGTGACACTTGCGTAGGATCTGTTCCTGTTCATGCTCAGGTACACAACGTCTAATAACACCATCTACTCCTTCTTTATAAAGATGTGGGTCATCCCAAAAGTAATGCCTCAAATCATAGAAGAACTTTTTCTTTTGTTGGTATGTGAAACTAGGTGGTATGAATTTAGCAACAATATAATTAGCATAATCATCATACCATGGAGTACTATGAGAAGTACTTGTAACATTTAATTGCTCATCAGGGAAACTATCATCAATAGGTAGTGGGTCATCAAGAACATTTTCTAACCTAGACAAGTTGTCTGCAACGGGGTTCTCAGCTCCCTTTCTATCAACGATATGCAAATCAAATTCTTGCAGCAAGAGAACCCATCTAATAAGTCTAGGTTTAGCATCTTTCTTTTCCATAAGATATTTAATAGCAGCATGATCAGTGTGAATAGTTACTTTAGAATCAACAATATAGGGTCTGAACTTATCACAAGCAAATACAACTGCTAAAAGTTCTTTTCAGTAGTAGCATAATTTCTTTGAGCATTGTCTAGAGTCTTAGTAGCATAATGGATAACATTTAATTTATTATCAACTCTTTACCCTAGCACAACACCTACAGCATAATCACTAGCATCACACATAATTTCAAAGGGTAAATTCCAATCAGGTGGCTGAACAACAGGTGCAGAGACTAATGCTTTCTTAAGTATTTCAAATGCTTCTACACAATCATCATCAAAGATAAATGGTATATATTTTTGTAATAAATTAGTCAGAGGCCGAGAGATTTTTGAGAAGTCCTTAATGAACCTCCTATAAAACCCGGCGTGACCAAGGAAACTTCTTATACCTTTGATGTCCTTGGGACATGGCATCTTTTCAATAGCATCAACCTTGGCTTTATCAACTTCAATACCTCTTTCAGAAACTTTGTGCCCCTAGACAATACCTTCATTAACCATAAAGTGGCACTTTTCCCAATTCAAGACAAGATTAGTTTCTTCACATCTCTGCAAAACTCGATCAAGATTTCTCAAGCAATCATCAAAAGACGAACCATAGACGGAGAAGTCGTCCATGAAAACCTCACAAATCTTTTCACAAAAGTCAGAGAATATAGCCATCATGCATCTTTGAAAGGTAGCAGGTGCATTACATAAACCAAAAGGCATACGTCTATAAGCAAAAGTACCAAAAGGGCATGTAAAAGTAGTCTTTGATTGATCTTTAGCCGACACAGGTATTTGAGAGAAACCAGAATAACCATCTAGGAAGCAATAATGAGTATGTTTGCATAATCTTTCTAGCATTTGATCAATAAAAGGTAAAGGGTAATGATCTTTCTTAGTAGCCTTATTTAATTTGCGGAAATCAATTACCATCCTATAACCTGTGATAATTCTTTGTGGGATCAATTCATCTTTATCATTAGGAACAACAGTAATACCTCCCTTCTTAGGGACACAATGGACAGGGCTTACCCACTGACTATCAGCAACGAGATAAATTATACCTGCCTCCAGAAGCTTGAGTATTTCTTTTCTTACCACTTCTTTCATTTTAGGATTCAGACGTCGTTGAGGATCACGAACTAGTTTGGCATCTGCTTCAAATTTATTATATGTTGACATAGAGTGGGACTAATGCCCTTAAGATCATCAAGAGTATATCCAATAGCGGCACGATGCTTCTTCAGAGTTTTCAATAATCTTTCTTCTTCATGCTCTGAAAGGTTAGCACTAATAATAATAGGATATATCTTCTTTTCATCAAGATAAGCATATTTAGGATTATCAGGCAACGGTTTAAGCTCAAACACGGGATCACCCTTGGGTGGAGGAGGATCCCCTAAGATTTCAATAGGCAAATTGTGTTTCAGAATAGGTTCCTGTTTAAAGAATATTTCATCTATTTCCCTTCTTTCATTCATGAACATATCATTTTCATGGTCTAGCAAATAATGTTCTAGAGGATCACTAGGAGGTACGGCAATAGAAGCAAGACCAATAATTTCATCCTTACTAGGCAATTCTTCTTCACGATGTTGTTTAATAAATTTAGAGAAGTTAAACTCATGAATCATATCATCCAAGCCAATAGTAACAACATTCTTTTCGCAATCTATCTTAGCATTAACAGTGTTCAAGAAGGGTCTACCAAATATAATGGGACAAAAGCTATCTTGTGGGGAACCAAGAACAAGAAAATCAGCGGGATATTTAGTTTTCCCACACAACACTTCAACATCTCTAACAATCCCAATTGGCAAGCTTAATTGTGACATTAATACCCTCTAACTCAGCAAGTGCAATTTCATGCTTGATTTCTTCATATAAAGTATGTGGTATAACACTGGCACTAGCACCCATATCACATAAGCCATGATAACAATGATCTCCTATTTTAACAGAAATAACAGGCACGCCTACCACAGGTCTATGTTTATCTTTAACACAAGGTTTAGCAATTCTAGCAGTTTCAACGTTGAACTGAATGGCATGCCCATCAATATTATCAGACAAGAGATCTTTAACAATAGCAACATTAGGTTCTACTCTAACTTGCTCAGGAGGTGTATAAGTTCTAATATTGCTTTTACGAACCACAGTTGAAGCTTTAGCATGATCCTTTATTCTAACAGGGAAAGGTGGTTTCTCAACATAAGAAGTAGGAACAATAGGATCATTATAAGTGATAGTCTTTTCTTCAACTTTAATAGGTGCAGCTACTTTTACTTATATGGGAGGATGATATTTAAACCACTTCTCCTTAGGGAGATCAACATAAGTAGCAAAAGATTCACAGAAAGAAGCTACCATCTCAGAGTCAAGTCCATATTTAGTGCTAAACTTACGAAAAATATCAGTGTCCATAAAAGATTTAACACAATCAAACTTAGGTGTCATACCTGACTCCTTACCTTCGTCGAGGTCCCAGTCTTCAGAGTTGCGTTTAATTCTATCCAATAAATCCCATTTAAATTCAATAGTCTTCATCATAAAAGAGCCAGCACAAGAAGTATCGAGCATGGTGCGATTATTTTCAGAAAGCCGAGCATAAAGATTTTGAATAATTGTTTCTCTTGGGAGCTCATGATTGGGGCATGAATATAACATTGATTTAAGCCTCCCCCAAGCTTGAGCGATGCTTTCTCCTTCACGAGGCCAACAATTATATATATAATTGCGATCACGATGAACAAGATGTATAGGGTAATACTTTCGATGAAATTCCAATTTCAATCTTCTATAGTTCCATGATCTCGTATCGTCACATAGCCTATACCATGTCAATGCGTCTCCCTTCAAAGATAAAGGGAAGACCTTCGTCTTAGCAACATCATCGGGTATACCTGCAAGCTTAAATAATCCACAAACTTCATCCACATATATTAAGTGCTCATCAGGATGCTTCATTCCATCTCCTGTAAAAGGATTAGCTAGCAGTTTTTCCATCATACCCGAAGGAAATTCAAAAGGAGTTTCATTTTCAATAGGTTCATTAGGTTGAGGAGCAACTCTTTTCTCTACTGGACGGGGTGAAGATACCCCGAACAAGCCCCTCAGAGAATTACTTTCCATAGTAACAAGTGACAGTAAATTTCAGCACACTATATAAATTTTTCCTTACCAAATTCCACCTACCAAAGGCGCTACACTCCCCGGCAATGGCGCCAGAAAAGAGTCTTGATGACCCACAAGTATAGGGGATCTATCGTAGTCCTTTTGATAAGTAAGAGTGTCGAACCCAACAAGGAGCAGAAGGAAATGATAAGCGGTTTTCAGCAAGGTATTCTCTGCAAGTACTGAAATTAGTGGTAACAGATAGTTTTGTGATAAGATAAATTGTAACGAGCAACAAGTAACAAAAGTAAATAAAGTGAAGCAAGGTGGCCCAATCCTTTTTGTAGCAAAGGACAAGCCTGGGCAAACTCTTATATAAGGAAAAGCGCTCCCGAAGACACATGGGAATATCGTCAAGCTAGTTTTCATCACGTTCATATGATTCGCGTTCGGTACTTTGATAATTTGATATGTGGGTGGACCGGTGCTTGGGTGCTGTTCTTACTTGAACAAGCATCCCACTTATGATTAACCTCTATTGCAAGCATCTGCAACTACAACAAAAGTATTAAGGTAAACCTAAGGATAGCATGAAACATGTGGATCCAAATCAGCTCCTGACGAAGCAACACATAAACTAGGGTTTAAGCTTCTGTCACTCTAGCAACCCATCATCTACTTATTACTTCCCAATGCCTTCCTCTAGGCCCAAATAATGGTGAAGTGCTATGTAGTCGACGTTCACATAACACCACTAGACGCTAGACAACATACATCTTATCAAAATATCAAAGGAATACCAAATTCACATGACTACTCATAGCAAGACTTCTCCCTTGTCCTTAGGAACAAACGTAATTACTCACAAAGCATATTCATGTTCATAATCAGAGGGGTAATAATATGCATAAAGGATCTGAACATATGATCTTCCACCAAATAAACCAACTAGCTTCAACTACAAGGAGTAATCAACACTACTAGCAACCTACTCGCACCAATCCCGGACTTGGAGACAAGAATTGGATACAAGAGATGAACTAGGGTTTTGAGATAAGATGGTGCTAGTGAAGATGTTGATGGAGATTGCCCTCTACCGATGAGAGGAGCGTTGGTGATGATGGTGGCGATGATTTCCCCCTCCCGGAGGGAAGTATCCCCGGCAGAACAGCTCTGCCGGAGCCCTAGATTGGTTCCGCCAAGGTTCCGCCTCGTGGCGGCGGAGTCTCGTCCAGAAAGGTTGCTTCTGATTTTTTTCTTGACGAAAGACTTCATATAGGAGAAGATGGGCATCGGAGAGCGACCAGGGGGCCCATGAGGTAGGGGGCGCGCCCTAGGGAGGGGGGGGCTGCGCCCCCCACCCTCGTGGACAGGGAGTGGGCCCCCTGTGAAGGGTTTCGTAGCAATTTCCAAAAATTTCCTACGCTCACGCAAGATCATGGTGATGCATAGCAACGAGAGGGGAGAGTATGATCTACGTACCCTTGTAGATCGACAACGGAAGCGTTTGGTTGATGTAGTCGTACGTCTCCACGGCCCGACCGATCAAGCACCAAAACTACGGCACCTCCGAGTTCTAGCACACGTTCAGCTCGATGACGATCCCCGGACTCCAATCTAGCAAAGTGTCGGGGAAGAGTTCCGTCGGCACGACGGCGTGGTGACGATCTTGATGTACTACCGTCGCAGGGCTTCGCCTAAGCACCGCTACAATATTATCGAGGACTATGGTGGAAGGTGGCACCGCACACGGCTAAGAATATGATCACGTGGATCAACTTGTGTCTCTAGGGGTGCCCCTGCCTCCGTATATAAAGGTTCAAGGGAGGGGGCCCGGCTGGCCAAGGTGTGGCGCGCCAGGAGGAGTCCTACTCCTTCTGGGAGTAGGACTCCCCCCCCCCTTTCCTAGATGGAATAGGATTCGTGGAGGGGTGGGAAAGAGGAGAGAGAGAAGGAAGGGGGGCCGGCCCCCTCTCCTTGTCCAATTCGGACCAAGGGGGGGAGGGGCGCGCGGCCCATCTCTGGCCACCTCTCCTCTCTTCCACTAAGGCCCATATACCTCCCGGGGCCTTATGTCTCGACCATTTCACCCGGAACACTTCCGATATCCAAACATAGGCTTCCAATATATCAATCTTTATGTCTCGACCATTTCGAGACTCCTCGTCATGTCCGTGATCACATCCGGGACTCCGAACAACCTTCGGTACATCAAAATGCATAAACTCTTAATATAACTGTCATCGTAACCTTAAGCGTGCGGACCCTATGGGTTCGAGAACAATGTAGACATGACCGAGACACGTCTCCGGTCAATAACCAATAGCGTAAACTGGATGCTCATATTGGCTCCTACATATTCTATGAAGATCTTTTATCGGTCAGACCGCATAACAACATACGTTGTTCCCTTTGTCATCGGTATGTTACTTGCCCGAGATTCGATCGTCGGTATCCTATACCTAGTTCAATCTCGTTACCGTCAAGTCTCTTTACTCGTTCTGTAATACATCATCCCACAACTAACTCATTAGTTGGAATGCTTGCAAGGCTTAAGTGATGTGCATTACCGAGAGGGCCCAGAGATACCTCTCCGACAATCGGAGTGACAAATCCTAATCTCGAAATACGCCAACCCAACATGTACCTTTGGAGACACCTGTAGAGCTCCTTTATAATCACCCAGTTACGTTGTGACGTTTGGTAGCACACAAAGTGTTCCTCTGGCAAACGGGAGTTGCATAATCTCATAGTCATAGGAACATGTATAAGTCATGAAGAAAGCAATAGCAACATACTAAACGATCGGGTGCTAAGCTAATGGAATGGGTCATGTCAATCAGATCATTCACCTAATGATGTGATCCCGTTAATCAAATAACAACTCTTTGTCCATGGTTAGGAAACATAACCATCTTTGATTAACGAGCTAGTCAAGTACAGGCATACTAGTGACACTCTGTTTGTCTATGTATTCACACATGTATTATGTTTCCGGTTAATACAATTCTAGCATGAATAATAAACTTTTATCATGATATAAGGAAATAAATAATAACTTTATTATTGCCTCTAGGGCATATTTCCTTCAGTCTCCCACTTGCACTAGAGTCAATAATCTAGATTACACTGTAATGATCCTAACACCCATGGAGTCTTGGTGCTGATCATGTTTTGCTCGTGGAAGAGGCTTAGTCAACGGGTCTGCAACATTCAGATCCGTATGTATCTTGCAAATCTCTATGTCTCCCACCTGGACTAGATCCCGGATGGAATTGAAGCGTCTCTTGATGTGTTTGGTCCTTTTGTGAAATCTGGATTCCTTTGCCAAGGCAATTGCACTAGTATTGTCACCAAAGATTTTCATTGGACCCGATGCACTAGGTATGACACCTAGATCGGATATGAACTCCTTCATCCAGACTCCTTCGTTCGCTGCTTCTGAAGCAGCTATGTACTCCGCTTCACATGTAGATCCCGCTACGATGCTTTGTTTAGAACTGCACCAACTGACAGCTCCACCGTTTAATGTAAACACGTATCCGGTTTGCGATTTAGAATCATCCGGATCAGTGTCAAAGCTTGCATCAACGTAACCACTTACGGTGAGCTCTTTGTCACCTCCATATACGAGAAACATATCCTTAGTCCTTTTCAGGTATTTCAGGATGTTCTTGACCGCTGTCCAGTGATCCACTCCTGGATTACTTTGGTACCTCCCTGCTAAACTTATAGCAAGGCACACATCAGGTCTGGTACACAGCATTGCATACATGATAGAGCCTATGGCTGAAGCATAGGGAACATCTTTCATTTTCTCTCTATCTTCTGCAGTGGTCGGGCATTGAGTCTGACTCAACTTCACACCTTGTAACACAGGCAAGAACCCTTTCTTTACTTGATCCATTTTGACCTTCTTCAAAATCTTGTCAAGGTATGTGCTTTGTGAAAGTCCAATTAAGCGTCTTGATCTATCTCTATAGATCTTTATGCCTAATATGTAAGCAGCTTCACCGAGGTCTTTCATTGAAAAACTCTTATTCAAGTATCCCTTTATGCTATCCAGAAATTCTATGTCATTTCCAATCAGTAATATGTCATCCACATATAATATCAGAAATGCTACAGAGCTCCCACTCACTTTCTTGTAAATACAGGCTTCTCCGAAAGTCTGTATAAAACCAAATGCTTTGATCACACTATCAAAGCGTTTATTCCAACTCCGAGATGCTTGCACCAGTCCATAAATGGATCGCTGGAGCTTGCACACTTTGTTAGCTCCCTTTGGATCGACAAAACCTTCCGGCTGCATCATATACAACTCTTCTTCCAGAAATCCATTCAGGAATGCAGTTTTGACATCCATCTGCCAAATTTCATAATCATAAAATGCGGCAATTGCTAACATGATTCGGACAGACTTAAGCATCGCTACGGGTGAGAAGGTCTCATCGTAGTCAACCCCTTGAACTTGTCGAAAACCCTTTGTGATAAGTCGAGCTTTGTAGACAGTAATATTACCATCAGCGTCAGTCTTATTCTTGAAGATCCATTTATTCTCAATTGCTTGCCGATCATCGGGCAAGTCAACCAAAGTCCATACTTTGTTCTCATACATGGATCCCATCTCAGATTTCATGGCTTCAAGCCATTTTGCGGAATCTGGGCTCACCATCGCTTCTTCATAGTTCATAGGATCATCATGATCTAGTAGCATGATTTCCAGAACAGGATTACCGTATCACTCTGGTGCGGATCTCGCTCTGGTTGATCTACGAGGTTCAGTAGTATCTTGTCCTGAAGTTTCATGATTATCATCATTAGCTTCCTCACTAATTGGTATAGGCGTCGCAGAAACAGTTTTCTGTGATGTACTACTTTCCAATAAGGGAGCAGGTACAGTTACCTCGTCAAGTTCTACTTTCCTCCCACTCACTTCTTTCGAGAGAAACTCCTTCTCTAGAAAGGATCCTTTCTTAGCAACGAATGTCTTGCCTTCAGATCTGTGATAGAAGGTGTACCCAACAGTCTCCTTTGGGTATCCTATGAAGACACATTTCTCCGATTTGGGTTCGAGCTTATCAGGTTGAAGCTTTTTCACATAAGCATCGCAGCCCTAAACTTTAAGAAACGACAACTTTGGTTTCTTGCCAAACCATAGTTCATAAGGCGTCGTCTCAACGGATTTTGATGGTGCCCTATTTAACGTGAATGCGGCCGTCTCTAATGCATAACCCCAAAACGATAGCGGTAAATCAGTAAGAGACATCATAGATCGCACCATATCTAGTAAAGTACGATTACGACGTTCGGACACACCATTACGCTGTGGTGTTTCGGGTGGCGTGAGTTGCGAAACTATTCCACAATTTTTCAAATGTACACCAAACTCGTAACTCAAATATTCTCCTCCACGATCAGATCGTAGAAACTTTATTTTCTTGTTACGATGATTTTCAACTTCACTCTGAAATTCTTTGAACTTTTCAAATGTTTCAGACATGTTTCATTAAGTAGATATACCCATATCTTCTTAAGTCATCTGTGAAGGTGAGAAAATAACGATATCCGCCACGAGCCTCAATATTCATCGGACCACATACATCGGTATGTATGATTTCCAACAAATCTGTTGCTCTCTCCATAGTACCGGAGAACGGTATTTTAGTCATCTTGCCCAAGAGGCACGGTTCGCAAGTACCAATTGATTCATAATCAAGTGGTTCCAAAAGTCCATCAGTATGGAGTTTCTTCATGCGCTTTACACCGATATGACCTAAACGACAGTGCCACAAATAAGTTGCACTTTCATTATCAACTCTGCATCTTTTGGTTTCAACATTATGAATATATGTATCACTACTATCGAGATTCATCAAAAATAGACCACTCTTCAAAGGTGCATGACCATAAAAGATATTACTCATATAAATAGAACAACCATTATTCTCTGATTTAAATGAATAACCGTCTCGCATTAAACAAGATCCAGATATAATGTTCATGCTCAACGCTGGCACCAAATAACAATTATTTAGGTCTAATATTAATCCCGAAGGTAGATGTAGAGGTAGCGTGCCGACCGCGATCACATCGACTTTGGAACCGTTTCCCACGCGCATCGTCACCTCGTCCTTTGCTAGTGTCCGCTTATTCCGTAGTCCCTGTTTCGAGTTGCAAATATTAGCAACAGAACCAGTATCAAATACCCAGGTGCTACTGCGAGCTCTAGTAAGGTACACATCAATAACATGTATATCACATATACCTTTGTTCACCTTGCCATCCTTCTTATCCGCCAAATACTTGGGGCAGTTCCGCTTCCAGTGACCAGTCTGCTTGCAGTAGAAGCACTCAGTTTCAGGCTTAGGTCCAGACTTGGGTTTCTTCTCCTGAGCAGCAACTTGCTTGCTGTTCTTCTTGAAGTTACCCTTCTTCTTCCCTTTGCCCTTTTTCTTGAAACTGGTGGTCTTGTTAACCATCAACACTTGATGCTCCTTCTTGATTTCTACCTCCGCTGCTTTCAGCATTGCGAAGAGCTCGGGAATAGTCTTATTCATCCCTTGCAAATTATAGTTCATCACGAAGCTCTTGTAGCTTGTTGGCAGTGATTGGAGAATTCTGTCAATGACGCAATCATCTAGAAGATTAACTCACAATTGAATCAAGTGATTATTATACCCAGACATTTTGAGTATATGCTCACTGACAGAACTGTTCTCCTCCATCTTGCAGCTATAGAACTTATTGGAGACTTCATATCTCTCAATCCGGGCATTTGCTTGAAATATTAACTTCAACTCCTGGAACATCTCATATGCTCCATGACGTTCAAAACGTCGTTGAAGTCCCGATTCTAAGCCGTAAAGCATGGCACACTGAACTATCGAGTAGTCATCAGCTTTGCTCTGCCAGACGTTCATAACATCTGGTGTTGCTCCAGCAGCAGGCCTGGCACCCAGCGGTGCTTCCAGGACGTAATTCTTCTGAGCAGCAATGAGGATAATCCTCAAGTTACGGACCCAGTCCGTGTAATTGCTACCATCATCTTTCAACTTTGCTTTCTCAAGGAACGCATTAAAATTCAACGGAACAACAGCACGAGCCATCTATCTGCAATCAACATAAACAAGCAAGATACTATCAGGTACTAAGTTCATGATAAGTTTAAGTTCAGTTAATCAAATTATTTAAGAACTCCCACTTAGATGGACATCCCTCTAATCCTCTAAGTGATCACGTGATCCAAATCAACTAAACCATAACCGATCATCACGTGAGATGGAGTAGTTTTCAATGGTGAACATCGTTATGTTGATCATATCTACTATATGATTCACGCTCGACCTTTCGGTCTCTGTGTTCCGAGGCCATATCTGCATATGCTAGGCTCGTCAAGTTTAACCTGAGTATTCTGCGTGTGCAAAACTGGCTTGCACCCGTTGTAGATGGACGTAGAGCTTATCACACCCGATCATCACGATCATCACGTGGTGTCTGGGCACGACGAACTTTGGCAACGGTGCATACTCAGGGAGAACACTTCTTGATAATTTAGTGAGAGATCATCTTATAATGCTACCGTCAATCAAAGCAAGATAAGATGCATAAAAAGATAAACATCACATGCAATCAATATAAGTGATATGATATGGCCATCATCATCTTGTGCTTGTGATCTCCATCTCCGAAGCACCGTCATGATCACCATTGTCACCGGCGCGACACCTTGATCTCCATCGTAGCATCGTTGTCGTCTCGCCAATCTTATGCTTCTACGACTATCGCTACCGCTTAGTGATAAAGTAAAGCATTACATCGGCGATTGCATTGCATACAATAAAGACAACCATATGGCTCGTGCCAGTTGCCGATAACTCGGTTACAAAACATGGTCATCTCATACAATAAAATTCAGCATCATGCCTTGACCATATCACATCACAACATGCCCTGCAAAAACAAGTTAGACGTCCTCTACTTTGTTGTTGCAAGTTTTACGTGGCTGCTACTGGGCTTAGCAAGAACCATTCACCTACGCATAAAACCACAACGATAGTTGTCAAATAGACTCCGTTTTAACCTTCACAAGGACCGGGCGTAGCCATACTTGGTTCAACTAGATTGGAGAAACTGACGCCCGCCAAGCCACCTGTGTGTGCAAAGCACATCGGTAGAACCAGTCTCGCGTAAGCGTACGCGTAATGTTGGTCCGGCCTTCCTCCAACAATACCGCCGAACCAAAGTATGACATGCTGGTAAGGCAGTATGACTTATATCGCCCACAACTCACTTGTGTTCTACTCGTGCATATAACATCAACATAAACCTGGCTCGGATGCCACTGTTGGGGAACGTAGTAATTTCAAAAAAATTCAAAAAAATTCCTACGCACACGCAAGATCATGGTGATGCATAGAAACAAGAGGGGAGAGTATTGTCCAGTACCAAGCGAGACCGAAACTGCGGAAGCGTTAGCACAAGAGGAAGTAGTCGTACGTCTTCACATCCGACCGAAAGCACCGAACTCCGCACCTCCGATCTTAGCACACGTTCAGCTCGATGACGATCCCCGCTCCGATCCAGCAAGCTTCGGGGAGGAGTTCGTCAGCACGACGGTGTGGTACGATTGATGTTCTACCAACGCAGGGCTTCGCCTAAGCACTACAACGATATGATCGAGGTGGAATATGGTGGCAGGGGGCACCGCACACGGCTAAGGAACGATCTCAATGATCAACTTGTGTGTCTAGAGGTGCCCCTGCCTCCGTATATAAAGGAGCCAAGGGGGAGGGGTGCGGCCAGCCCTATGGAGGCGCAGGAGGAGTCCTACTCCACCAGGAGTAGGACTCCCCCCCCCCAATCCTATTCCAAATAGGATTCCCAAGGGGGAAAGAGAGAGAGAGAGGTGGCCGCCACCTCTCCTAGTCTAATAGGACTAGGGGAGGGGGGAGGCGCGCAGCTCACTATGGGCAGCCCCTTTCACCTTTCCACTAAAGCCCAATAAGGCCCATATGGCTCCCGGGGGGTTCCGGTAACCTCCCGGTAATCCGGTAAAATCCCGATTTCACTCGGAACACTTCCGATATCCAAACATAGGCTTCCAATATATCAATATTTATGTCTCGACCATTTCGAGACTCCTCGTCATGTCCGTGATCACATCCGGGACTCCAAACTAATCTTCGGTACATCAAAACACATAAACTCATAATAACTGTCATCGTAACGTTAAGCGTGCAACAATGTAGACATGACTGAGACAAATCTACGTCAATAACCAATAGCGGGACCTGGATGCCCATATTGGCTCCTACATATTCTACGAAGATCTTTATCGGTCAGACCGCATAACAACATACGTTGTTCCCTTTGTCATCGGTATGTTACTTGCCCGAGATTCGATCGTCGGTATCCAATACCTAGTTCAATCTCGTTACTGGCAAGTCTCTTTACTCGTTCCGTAATACATCATCCTGCAACTAACTCATTAGTTGCAATGCTTGCAAGGCTTATGTGATGTGCATTACCGAGAGGGCCCAAAGATACCTCTCCGACAATCGGAGTAACAAATCCTAATCTCGAAATACGCCAACCCAACATCTACCATTGGAGACACCTGTAGAGCTCCTTTATAATCACCCAGTTACGTTGTGACGTTTGGTAGCACACAAAGTGTTCCTCCGGCAAACGGGAGCTGCATAATCTCATAGTCGTAGGAACATGTATAAGTCATGAAGAAAGCAATAGCAACATACTAAACGATCGGGTGCTAAGCTAATGGAATGGGTCATGTCAATCAGATCATTCAACTAATGATGTGACCTCGTTAATCAAATAACAACTCTTTGTTCATGGTTAGGAAACATAACCATCTTTGATTAACGAGCTAGTCAAGTAGAGGCATACTAGTGACACTCTGTTTGTCTATGTATTCACACATGTATTATGTTTCCGGTTAATACAATTCTAGCATGAATAATAAACATTTATCATGATATAAGGAAATAAATAATAACTTTATTATTGCCTCTAGGGCATATTTCCTTCAGTTATTTCCTCCGAGAAGGTCCTGAACTCGTAATCCTCGTGTGCTTACAACTCCTCCATAGCTAAGATCTAGCCTCTCCATACACACACCCCTACATCACTGTCAGAGTTAGAACCACGACAGTTGGCGCCCACCGTGGGGCATGGCGTCTATCGAGCCATGATGCAGATGGTTATTTCTTCTACCACCAGCGGAACATCTGTTCCGGCTGGTGCCCTCTATTTGGTTTGATCCAGTGGCGGAGCCAGAACTTTTGTGAAGCCTGGGTGAATTTGAGCAGAGTGTCTAAGCTAGAAATCAAAATCGGGTGTTCGGATACGCAATATATAAAACAACATCAAAGTTTCAAACCACAAATCCATATTAATGATGTAGTGAAAATATAACCATAGAAATCAAACAAATGTAATTTTAAAGTAAAATAATATAATATGTACTCCCTCCATTTCAAAATAAGTTTTACTGATTTTGTACTAAATTAGAACAAATTTTGAACTAAATCAGTGACACTTATTTTGGAACGGAAGAAGTATTTATTTGGTTTCATAGGGCAAAATGAAGTTGAGACTTGAAAACATTAAGTTATAAACCAGGGCTGCAACCAAACTCATCATATTGCCGGCGGAAATATAACTAAACAAATTACCATTCAAAAATCCTAAAAGACACTAGAAGATAAAAAGAATGACTTGTAATTCACATATTGTTATTTGCGAATATATTCAAAATAGAGAGCTTGCAACCATCTCACAAGGCAATATGAGATGGTGGTTGTGGCTCTATTTATGTTTTCGATTGCATACCACTCACATTTTCACTGCCAAGAACCTCCATATCTCTCAAATTTAATAATTTGAAATTTGAAATTAACAACAACTATCTAAAACAAATCCCTAAACAAAGGATTAAGCTCATAAAAGTGGTAATCATCCCTAATGGCCAATTCCCCTCGCCGTGACCTCAAAATAAGTCTACTAATCTCACATAATTACGAAGACGGGGACAAGCAGCCGCTGATGCAAACCGTTCCTCGGAATCACGCTTGGATGCTCTCCGGCTCCGTCCCCGCCGCCGGCGGCTCGCCAGGCCAGCCTACGCTCGCTGACGACCTGTCTCTGTCTCTAATCGATCGAGGATGCCGCCGTTCGAACAGAAGCTAAACGAACGAACGCCCCTCAAGAAAAGAAAAGAAGCTAAACGGACGAGGGGTCGCAGGGAGGTGGAGCGATCGACTGATCGTTGCCTTCTCGTTTCGAGTAAAAAAACAATCGAACCGAACAAGTAGGCCTGTCTCACGTGGGTACTAGTGGCCCATCCGTCAGTGTTTAATTAATAGTAATTAATTAGTACTGTTGAATAGAGAGGAAATGGAAAGCCCATTGGCCCAGCTGCTCGCTGCCCGGGTAAACCACCCTGCGAGGAGTATTTTCCCTGTTTTGATAGAGCCATCGTAGCATGTAGCACAGCTCGCGAGCCCGGGCAACTGCCCAAGCTAGCTGGGCGGTGGCTCCGCCACTGGTTTGATCTTCATCTTCTAACACATTTTCTATACTGTTCATCTGCACAACGAGCAAAGCATCGCAAGCAAAAGGAAAACGTACATCCATCCAAGCACGTACAAGGAGAACTATCAGCCTTCAGGTTGGCTGGCCTCCCATCCGCATGAGCTGATCACTTGAATTGGCGCGAAAGCAAGAAACCGACTGCGCCTTCACGGACGACCACCGGCGCCATCCGCCACGTCGTCACCTTCGACCTTGTCACAGCCGCGTGCGGTCGTCGTCGTCTCCAACCTCAGCACAGCTGACTGCGCCTCCACGGACGACCTCCGGCGCCATCCACCCCGTCGTCGTCCCCGACCTCGGCACCGCCGACTGCGCCTCCGCGCGCAGCCACTAGCGGCGTCCGCGTCATCATCGTCTCCAACCCAGTCGCTGAGCCACACACACTTCCGTCGTCGCCGTTCACCTCGCCGTCGACTCCGGCCTCGTGTTCTCGGCTGCTCGCCGGGAACCTCCGCGGTGGCAGTGCGGGCAGGCAGCGCTCCTGCCTCCGGTGCCAGTCGTCTGCGACGGTCTCGGTGGTGGAGGCGCGCTGCGGCGGCCTCGGCCGTTGCCTGCCTCCGGTGCCAGTCGTCTGCGACGGTCTCGGTGGTGGAGGCGCGCTGCGGCGGCCTCGGCCGTTGCCTGCCTCCGGTGCCAGTCGTCTGCGACGGTCTCGATGGTGGAGGCGCGCTGCGGCAGCGACGGCCGTTCGGGATTGAGGCAATAAATGGCTGGTAAGTGCTTGCATAACGTGGGCCACCTAATCAAGCATTAACTGCATGCAGGGAAAACGAAATCAGAAGGACATTTCCGGATCTCCCACACGTACGCGGCTTCACCGGCAATCATTAAATGCACGCCTATAAACGTCGGTCTCATAATTCCGCCAAGGATTGACCGCTTCGTTAAGGTAATCGCCTTATTAACCGGCCAATTGATGGAGATTATTAATCGCCTTATTAACCGCCAAGGATATCTAATTTCTTCCAACAACCCACCGATTCCGCACCAGTAAATTCATGCATGCATGCATGTATAACCGTTCGGCCTTCAACTTCGCGGCCGTACTTGCAATTAACTTGCAGGGTCACCCGATGGATTTTTCAGTCGGTATAAAGCCACTCAAACACAGACTCAAGTTCACTCGGCCTCGAACCCGAATTCACTCGAACGGATTGCTCGTCCAGTACCTGAGCGCAAGCCAGAGGACAAGGCGCGTCATCACTCCGCGGGACATGTTTATATCGCTTGAACGCGCCGTGCATCAACACTCCATGCGACACGCCCCGTGCGTTGCGACTCGGCGGGACATGTTTACATCACTCGGACGCCCCGCGCGTCGCCACTTAGCGGAACGCGTCTAAATCACTCGAACGCCCCGCTCGTCGCCACTCCACGGGACGCGTCTACTTCACTCCGACGCCCCGCGTGCCTCGCCACTCAGCGGGACGCATCTACTCCATTCGTCACTCGGTTGGTCACCTCATAACCATTCGACCGCCCCGCGCGTCGCCATCGGTTAGTCACCTCATAACCATTCGGCCGCCCCGCGCGTCGCCGCCTCGCGCGTCGCCATCGGTTAGCCACCTCATAACCATTCGGCCGCCCCGCGCGTCGCCGCCCCGCGCGTCGCCATCGGTTAGTCACCTCATAACCATTCGGCCGCCCCGCGCGTCGCCATCGGTTGGTCACCTCAACCATTCGACCGCCGCGCGTTCGCCATCGGTTGCACCTCATAACCATTCGACCGCCCCGTGCGTCGCCATCGCCAAAATCCCCCAGTGGGTGACTTAGCGGCGAATCTGTTTCGCCTAAGTTCAAAAATCCTACCGAGTGGAGAGCAAACCTCCCACTCGGGGGGCTTAGCTGCGGTCCAGTACTCGCCTAAGTTTGAAAAAACCCTACCGAGTGGAGAGCAAACCTCATAACCATTCGGCCGCCCCGCGCGTCGCCATCGGTTGGTCACCTCATAACCATTCGGCCGCCCCGCGCGTCGCATCGGTTGATCACCTCATAACCATTCGGCCGCCCCGCGCGTCGCCATCGGTTGGTAACCTCATCACCACTCGGCCGCCACGCGCGTGGCCATCGGTTGGTCACCTCATAACAATTCGGCCGCCCCGCGCGTCGCCATCGGTTGGTAACCTCACCACCACTCGGCCGCCCCGCGCGTCGCCAATCGGTTGATAACCTTATAACCACTCGGCCGCCCCGCGCGTCGCCATCGGTTGGTCACCTCATCACCACTCGGGCGCCCCGTGCGTCGCCATCGCCAAAATCACCCACTGGGTGTAACACCCAGTGGGTGTACAGATACAAAGATCTTCAGAAAAGAGATTCTTCAAACAGCATATCATAACAGACCAAGTGTTGAGTCGACTGACCTGGACGTTGCTCTGAAGAGCCGAGCTTGCGTCATAAGCTGCTTGGCTGGCCTCCCGAGCCACCTTCACTTGCTCCATTATGATCCCCGCCTGGCGTATAGCCTCTTTTGCGGCAGCCGCTTGGTCCTCAGGGATGGGGTACGCGGCAAAAAGCGAAGGCGGATCCGCAGTCGACGTCGAAGGCCGCACACTCGTCAGAGGAATGGCGAAAGTCACAGAAGCCCGAGTGGTGTCACCACCATCCCGAGCTACGGCCTCAGACGCCGGAGCAGATTGGGGGGTCTTGTCAGCCGACGCCCTCTTGTTCCTCCTCACTCTCAGCGGTTCGTTGTCGTCGTCATCCGGAAGGTCGATAACATGAGGAGGGGATACATGGAAACATTCAATCGACCAGAGTTGCAATAAATGTTCAGTCGACTCAAAGCGGAACGTCAGTGATCGTACCAGGGTTGGAGGTAACAGCATCCTCCATCTCTTGGTTGTCGTCCTTGGCGGAGATCTCAGAAGTAGCAGCGCTGCAAATCTCGAAAGTCAGTCAGTTGGCTCAATGAATCGACCAAGGATTTGTCCACGGTCGACGAAGGAAAGCAAGTTTTATTATTACCCGGAAATGGTAGGGACAGCCATCTTCATCTTGGGCAGAGCCTTGGGCGGCATGGACGGCGTCGCGCGTGGGTACTTGGGAGCCTTTCCAGTCGGCGTAGGAGAAGAGGTCCGAGGGAGTTTCGACGACTGCCCAACAGGAGCAGTCGCCTTACCACGTTCCCGCGCTGGATCGTGTGTGAGCTTGGATCGCCTCTCCGGGCGGGGGGGGGGGGGGGGGGGTTCAACCTCCTCCTCCTCCTCTTCGCTGGAGTCGACGTCGTCGCCTTCCCTCTCCTTCGCCGTCGGACTCCCACTCGCCTTGATCGTCTCCGCTCTCACCTCCGCTCGCCTCCCCTTCCTCAGTTGGCTCCTGTGCCCCGTTGGGCGTCGAGTACATCTCAGTAGTCGCCTGAAAAACAACAGACAAGACAAAAGTCAATCGACCAACTCAAAGAAGACCAATGAAGAAAACAAGATCTCAGTCGGGAGCATAAAGACATACATGGTCCACTCATACGAGTTGTCGAGTGGAATTACCCTCCTGGCTCCTCGGGGGTTGTCCTTGTTCCCTGTGATGCTCGACAACCACCCCTCCAGCATTTCATCGGTGACCTCCTCCGGATGGATCCGAGTGGTGTCGTCAAGACCCGAGTACAGCCACATCGGGTGGTCACGAGCCTGGAGCGGCTGGATGCGCCTCCGAAGGAAGACCTCCAGCAGGTTCATACCAGTCACGCCCTCGCAGACAAGCTCAACCACTCGACCAGCCAGCACTTTGACTTGGGCCTTTTCTTCCGGCGTCACTTTCAGAGAAGCAGGTTTTTCAGCTCGGTCGAGAGAGAAAGGGGGAAGACCAGTCGACTGTCCTGGGGTCGCCTGGTCTTGACAGTAAAACCAGGTCGCCTGCCAACCGCGGACCGACTCCGGGAAAGTGATAGATGGAAAACAACTCTTTCCTCTCGTCTGGATCGCCAGGCCCCCGCACAGCTGGATCACCTGCGTCCTTTCATCACTCGACTTGGCCTTCTTGACCGAGTGAAGAAATACAGCTACAGCAACACAATGTAAAGACTACAGTCGACTGCCAGCAGTCCACCGTAGTCTCGGGGACTACACCCAGTGGGTGCACTTAGCATGCCCCCACTCGTCCAAGAATTGGCAAACACACCCAGTGGGTGTACAGATACAAAGATCTTCGGAAAAGAGATTCTTCAAACAGCATATCATAACAGACCAAGTGTTGACTCAACCGACCTGGACGTTGCTCTGAAGAGCCGAGCTCGCGTCATAAGCTGCTTGGCTGGCCTCCCGAGCCACCTTCACTTGCTCCATCATGATCCCCGCCTGGCATATAGCCTCTTTTGCACCCCTGTTATTCACACACGCATAATTCAATCGACCGCCTCCGGGCACCGAGACGTAGGGCTGTTACTTCCTCCGAGAAGGGCCTGAACTCGTAATCCTCGTGTGCTTACAACTCCTCCATAGCTAAGATCTAGCCTCTCCATACACACCCCCTACATCACTATCGGAGTTAGAACCACAACAGTTGGCGCCCACCGTGGGGCGGGAATCTTATCGCCTAGTTGGAGAAGTTGCGATCTTTTCCGATCCCTTTGATCATGGTTTCTTGCGGAGTTTTGGTGGAGGGCCGCGAGATCCGTCTCGGCACGCTCACGTTCATCGCCGACGACTCCGCCTGGCTTCAGGAGGCACCACTCGACATCGACGCGCTCCCCATCCGCGGTGCGACGCACTTCCGCGCATGCATTCGTGGCGTCCTCCTGCGGCAGCCGTCGACCCAGTATCAGTCGGCCCCCGTGTCGTCTCCCCGCCCTGTCTCCCACCAGCGCAAGCGCTCCGGTCGGTCGAGACTTCAGCGGTGGGTGAGGCATGCCGTGGCCCGACAGTCGGCAGCCCCACAAGTCGCGGCAATCGAGCCCGACGAATCCCTCTACGGCCTGTTCGACCTGTCGACTGGCTCCGCGGAGACCGCATCCGAGTGCGACAGCAGCGACCCAGCGGCTGAGGTTCTGGCGGTCGATGGAACACACAGTCCTCCCGGTTTCCCTCGCGCTGATGGAGGCGCGGGTGGGGGCGACCCGTCGCATCCCCACGATGAGTATCTCCCCGAACCTCTCACGTCATTGCAGCGAGAGGAGCTTCGCCGCCGGAACATGGACGCACTCCACACTCCTATTGTCGGAGAAACTCCCGAGGCCCGGGCCTTGGAGGACGCGCGCTTGGCTAACCTGGCCGAGCGCACTCGACTGGAGAATCTACAGCGAATACTCGACGAGCAAGCGCGTCAGCGAGCTCCCGAGTCCAGTCGACGTCAGCAGGCTCCCGAGTCCGGTCGACGTCAGCTCTTCCCGTCGCTGCAGGTATATCGAACCCCAGTTCAGAATTTGGCCGTTGCAGCCCGTATAGCAGAATCAATTCAGCCCTCCAAGTCGGAGGCTGGCAGGGGCTTGTTGCAGATCAGAGCGTTGCTCCGGGCGGCGGAAAACCAGAATTCCGCTGTTTCTTAGTCGCGGAATAGGATCCACAGTCGATCTGTGGCAACGGACACAGTCCAGTCGGCTCACAGCCCGAGATCGCCCCCGAGGCGTGAGGGACGTGGAGACCGGCACGATCAGTACAGAAGAAATGAGCAGTATGATCACCGATCCGATCGTGATGATCGACGTCGAGTGCCAACCCCTCCCCCGAGGAGTGGGTCGTATGCGCCTCGACGGCAAGATGATAGACGCCCTCATAGTTTTGGGCAGAGGATTCCAGTCGACCCCAGGGACCCAGGCTTTGATGCGAGATCCATCCTCATTCAAGGTTTGGTTGACAGGAACAGAGCTCACCGAGAAGGCCACAACAGAGATGCGCCTGCCAGCAGCAGAGTACATGCTTCGGGGCCAGAGTGTTTCAGTCGAGCCATCAGAGCCGCAGTGATTCCTCCCAACTTCAGGCTGGCGACTGGAGTCAGCAAGTTCACCGGTGAATCTAAGCCTGACACTTGGCTCGAAGATTACCGAGTGGCTGTACAGATTGGCGGTGGCAATGATGAGGTGGCCATGAAGCATTTGCCTCTCATGTTAGAGGGCTCAGCCAGAGCGTGGCTAAATCAGTTGGCACCCAGCAGCATCTACACTTGGGAGGACCTCTCCCGAGTGTTTGTCACAACCTTTGAGGGAACATGCAAGCGACCCGCAGGCCTTACAGAATTGCGGTCTTGCATGCAGAAGCCGAATGAAACTCTGAGGGATTACATCCAGAGGTGGATCACATTGCATCACATAGTTGAGAATGTGCCAGACCATCAAGCAGTTTGTGCCTTTAAGGAAGGCGTTAAATACAGAGAATTGAATCTGAAGTTCGGTCGAACTGGAGAGATGTCTCTGAATCGGATGATGGAGATTGCCACCAAATACGCTAATGGTGAAGACGAAGATCGACTCCGGAGTGGCAAGCACAAGGCAGTCGCCCAAGAAACCGGAGGGAACTCCAGTCGGAAGCAGAAGCGGAAGGCCGAGCTAGCCGCCCCTGGGGAGGCCCTGGCCGTAACCTAGGGAAAGTTCAAGGGAAAACCCAAGGGACCCTGGAAGCCCAAGAAAGTCAAGGATCAGGATGGGAATGATGTTTTGGATCTGCCATGTCACATCCACACCAAGAAAGATGAAGAGGGTAATTTTATTTACCCAAAGCATACCACTCGACAGTGCCGGCTCCTGATCCAGCAGTTTCAAGGCAAGCAGTCCAAAGACAAGGAAAAGGAGTCAGACAGGGTTGAGGACAAGGAAGATAGTGACAACGGATATGGTTGCTCCGGCAACGCCCAGTTATCTGAAGTGGTCTCAGACTGCCATCACATTCGACCAGTCTGATCACCCAACGCACATTGCCACCCCTGGGAGGCAAGCTTTGGTGGTCGACCCAGTTGTCGAAGGCACTCGACTGACCAAAGTCCTGATGGATGGTGGCAGTGACCTGAACATACTGTATGCTGAAACTTTGAAAGGAATGGGCATTCCAATGTCCAGGCTCAGTACCAGCAACATGAGCTTCCACAGAGTCATTCCTGGCAAGAAAGCCGAATCACTCGGCCAGATTGCTCTTGATGTGGTTTTCGGTGATTCAAAGAATTACCGCAAAGAAAAGTTGACATTCGAGGTTGTGGACTTCCAAAGTGCTTATCATGCCATTTTGGGCAGGCCAGCTTATGCACGCTTCATGGCTCGACCGTGTTACGTGTATCTCAAACTGAAGATGCCTGGCCCCAAAGGTGTGATCACTGTTACAGGCAACCGAAAGAAAGCAGAAGAGTGTTTTTAGAAAGGCTCAAAGATAGCTGATGCTCAGATGGCAGTGGTCGAGCTGCAAGAGTACCAGAAGACAGCTGATCTGAGTGAATTGCTATGAGCCAAGAAGCCTGCCTCAGAATCAGCTTTTCAGTCGTTCGGTGAAACAAAGTCAGCCCACATTCACCCGACCGACCCCGATGCTGCCCCGACTCACATCTCAACGACGCTCGACTCCAAATAGGAAGAAGCGCTCGTCCAGCTCCTCCGTGAGAACTGGGACATCTTCGCATGGAAACCCTCTGACATGCCTGGAGTTCCCAGAGAGCTGGCTGAGCACCGTCTACGAGTCGACCCAAAATTCAAGCATGTGAAGGAACATCTTCGACGGTCCGCCGTCCAGAAGAAGCAAGCCATTGGCGAGGAGGTGGCTCGGCTCTTAGCGGCGGAGTTCATCCGAGAGATTTACCACTCCGAGTGGCTCGCCAATGTCGTCATGGTCCCCAAGAAGGACAAGTCACTTCGCATGTGCATTGATTTCAAGCATATCAATCGGGCCTGCCTGAAAGATCATTTTCCTCTCCCTCGCATCGACCAAATAGTCGACTCGACTGCGGAGTGCGAGAGATTGTCTTTTCTAGATGCCTATTCCGGGTACCATCAGATCCGTCTGTATGGACCCGACGAGATCAAAACAGCTTTCATCACTCCATTCGGATGCTTCTGTTACGTCACCATGCCGTTCGGCCTCAAGAACGCCGGAGCCACGTTCATGAGAATGATTCAGAAGTGTTTACTCACTCAAATCAGTCGGAATGTGGAGGCATACATGGGTGATATTGTGGTCAAGTCATGGAAAGGTTCCGACCTGCGGACTGACCTTGCTGAAACCTTTGCCAACCTCAGGAGGTATGATATCAAGCTCAATCCATCAAAGTGCACATTCGGAGTTCCAGGTGGAAAGTTACTCGGTTTTCTCGTTTCCGAACGGGGGATCGATGCCAATCCTGAAAAAGTTGGCACCATACTCCGGATGAAGCGTCCTGTACCCGTGCACGATGTCCAAAAGCTTACAGGCTGCTTGGCCGCTCTAAGTCGATTAATTTCTCGTTTTGGTGAAAAGGCGCCGCCTCTTTACCGACTGATGAAGAAGTCTGACAAGTTCGAGTGGACTCCAGAAGCTGATGCAGCATTTGCAGAGCTCAAAGCTCTGCTCTCCACCCAGCCGGTGCTTGCTGCCCCAATCAGCAAAGAGCCTCTGCTGCTTTACATTGCAGCCACAGGACAAGTTGTCAGTACAGTACTTACGGTCGAGCGGGAAGAAGAAGGAAAGGCCTTCAGAGTTCAGCGCCCAGTCTATTATGTGTCTGAAGTTTTGACCCCTTCAAAACAAAGATACCCTCACTACCAGAAGCTTGTATATGGGATTTATATGACCACGAAGAAGGTTGCACATTACTTCTCTGACCACTCCATTACAGTCGTCAGCGACGCCCCACTGTCAGAGATTCTGCATAACAGAGATGCAACTGGTTGAGTGGCCAAGTGGGCGATTGAACTCCTTCCCTTAGATATCAAGTTTGAAGCAAAGAAGGCTATCAAGTCCCAAGCAATTGCAGATTTCATCGCCGAGTGGATTGAACAGCAACTTCCGACTCAAGTTCACTCGGAGCACTGGACCATGTTCTTCGATGGATCTAAGATGCTGAATGGTTCCGGTGCTGGGGTAGTATTAGTCTCCCCCCGAGGAGATAAGCTCAGATACGTTCTCCAGATTCACTTCGATTCCTCCAATAATGAAGCAGAATATGAAGCACTTTTATATGGGTTGCGCATGGCCATTTCACTCGGCGTCCGTCGCCTCATGGTCTATGGCGACTCAGATTTGGTGGTTAATCAGGTGATGAAGGAGTGGGACGTCAGAAGTCCGGCTATGACTGGTTATTGCAATGCAGTGAGGAAGCTACAAAGGAAATTCGAGGGGTTAGAGCTTCATCACATCCCCCGACTAAAAAATCAGGCAGCTGACGATTTGGCAAAGGTAGGCTCCAAGAGAGAAGCCATTCCCAGCAACGTGTTCCTGGAACACATTCACTCGCCGTCAGTCCAAGAAGATCCTTTTATAGAAGAAGCCCCGCAGCCGAAAAGTGCCACAGATCCGACTGAAGTCGAAGTTCCTGCTGTGGTCGACCTAATCATGGAAGTCTTGGCAATCACTCCCGACCGGACGATACCATACATCGCGTATATCCTAAGGAAAGAACTCCCGGAGGACGAGGAAGAGGCTCGACAGATCGTCCACCGATCCAAGGCCTTCACAGTCATAAAGGGACAGTTGTATAGAGAAAGTGCGACTGGAATCGGCCAGAAGTGCATAACACCAGAAGAAGGTCAGATAATCCTTGATGATATCCACTCGGGGACCTGCGGTCACCATGCGTCCTCTCGGACCATTGTGGCTAAAGCATACCGAGCGGGATTTTACTGGCCAAGAGCGAATGAGATGGCAAAAGAGATAGTCAACAAGTGTGGAGGCTGCCAGTTCTACTCCAACATGTCACACAAGCCTGCATCAGCCCTGAAGACCATTCCACTCGTCTGGCCCTTTGCTGTCTGGGGACTAGACATGGTTGGTCCACTGAGAACAGGCAGGAGCGGTTTCACTCATGTGCTTGTGGCAGTCGACAAATTTACCAAATGGATTGAAGCTAAGCCCATCAAAAATCTTGATGCTTGCACTGCTATCAGTTTCGTTAGAGGGCTAACATTCAGATATGGAGTCCCGCATAGCATCATCACTGACAATGGGTCAAACTTTGATTCGTACAAGTTTAGAGCTTTTTGCGCCTCTCAAGGCACACGAGTCGACTACGCATCGGTCGCCCATCCCCAGTCGAATGGACAAGCTGAAAGGGCAAATGGTCTGATTCTCAAAGGACTAAAGCCTCGACTGATGCGTGATCTCAAGCACGCTGCAGGTGCTTGGGTCGATGAGCTTCCGTCAATACTGTGGGGATTGAGGACCACCCCGAACCGGTCGACTGGAAGAACTCCGTTCTTTCTGGTTTATGGAGCCGAAGCAGTTCTGCCGAGTGATCTTCTTCACAACGCACCCCGAGTCGAACTTTATACCGAAGATGAAGCAGAACAAGCCCGACAAGACGCAGTCGACCTCCTAGAAGAAGAGAGGGAGATGGCCATGATCAGATCGACCATTTATCAGCAAGACTTGCGTCCATTCCACGCCAGAAATGTGAAGAGTCGAGCCTTCCAAGAAGGAGATTTGGTCCTTCGAGTGGATCAACAGAAACCACACAAGCTTGCTCCTACTTGGGAAGGCCCCTTCATCGTCACCAGAGTCCTCCACAATGGAGCGTATCACCTCTACAATGTTGATCGCCAGATCGACGAGCCGCGATCTTGGAATGCGGAACTGCTCCGCCCCTTTTACACTTGAGTTCTCCCTTGGACGAGATGTAATAAGAAAAAATTTCTGCAGTTCATTTTTATCAAAGACAAGAGTGTTCCAATAATTGCTGTCACTTTTTGTTTGCATACGAAATCCCCCAGTGGGTGACTTAGCTGTGAATCCGTTTCGCCTAAGTATGATAAATCCTACCGAGTGGAGAGCCAGACTCCCACTCGGGGGTTTAGCTGCAGTCCAGTACTCGCCTAAGTTCTCCCACTAAGAGACTTAGCTGCAGTCAGACACTCGCCTAAGTTTGAAAAAATCCTACCGAGTGGAAAGCCAGACTCCCACTCGGGGGCTTAGCTGCAGTCCAGTACTCGCCTAAGTTCTCCCTCTAAGAGACTTAGCTGCAGTCAGACACTCGCCTAAGTTTGGAAAAATCCTACCGAGTGGAGAGCTAGACTCCCACTCGGGGGCTTAGCTGCAGTCCAGTACTCACCTAAGTTCTCCCGCTAAGAGACTTAGCTGCAGTCAGACACTCGCCTAAGTTCTAAAAAATCCTACCGAGTGGAGAGCCAGACCTCCCACTCGGGGGCTTAGCTGCAGCCCAGTGCTCGCCTAAGTGTTTAAAAATCCTACCGAGTGGAGAGCAAACCTCCCACTCGGAGGCTTAGCTGCAGCCCAGCGCTCGCCTAAGTGTTTAAAAATCCTACCGAGTGGAGAGCAAACCTCCCACTCGGAGGCTTAGCTGCAGCCCAGTGCTCGCCTAAGTACAGGACACAACCCAATCCGCAAGAGGTTACTCCACAAATACAAGGTTATTCCGAGTGAAGATCAAGTTCCACTCGACAGATCAAACCATGAAGATATTCAACGAGAAATCAAGTTCGGATAAAGCCTAAAAGGTCCCAGACCTCAGATCAAAGTACTCGAGCCCTCGGCTCGGCAGAGTTTAACGGTTACAAATCCAGTCGGCATTCCGAGGCAAATTTAAGGCAGAGTTTAATGGTTACAAATCCACTCGGCATTCCGAGGCAAATTTAAAGTGAAGCATAAAAGTTTTTCATTCCTCGGGAGGAGGACTGGAAGGGGCGACGAACTCGTCCAAGTCGATCCCGTCTGCAATACGAGTGGCAGCAGCGATGAAAGTCTCCATGAAGTCTTGAAAGTTGTGCTTCCTGGTATTGGCAACTTGGATGGCGGCCAGCTTTTCTTCTCGCGCCTCCTTGCAATGGACGCGGACCAGAGACAGAGCGACATCAGCACCACATCTAGCGGAAGATTTCTTCCATTCCGCCACTCGACCTGGGACTTCATTAAGTCGAGCCATCAGGGACTCGAGGTCGTTCTGAAGCGTCGTCCCAGGCCAGAGTGATGTGTCGATCCGCGACATCGCAACCTTCAGTCGAGCAAGATAGTCAACCACGCTGGCAATACGAGACTCCAGACGGAGCACGTTCATTGCAGCCTCGTCCTTCACAACAGAGTTAGCAGGGTCCAAGCCTGGCTCCACTCGACTGGTCTCCTCTTCAAAGTTCTGACAGAATTCTGCAAACACGATTCAAGAATAAGACAGTGGCCCTACACAGACTTGGTAACTGCAAGACAGTCGGGGTAGAGTAATTACCTTCGAGCACGACGAACAGCTTCTTGGCGAGTCCACCGAGATAAGCCTCCAGATCGTTCCTCTTTCCCGCCAGCTCACCCGCCTTGTCGTGCAGAGCCACGTTGTCGTTCTTCAGTCGGCTGACCTCTTGATTGGCTACCTCGAGAGCAGCTTTCAGTCTGGAGTTCTCCTGCTCAAGAGCTCCGACCGAAGCCATTTTCTCTTCAGCAAGCCTCGTTTTGTCCAAGACCTCCTTCTGTGCCTCTGCAAGATCTTGACCCTTCTTCTTCAGAGCTTCTTCCAGTTTATCTGCGGTACGTCGAGTGAAATCAACATCAAGAATGGACAAGGAAGAAAAGCCACTCGTCAAGAATGGAGAACCTCACCAGCCATACCTTTTGCTTCTTCTTGCGCCTTCTTCAAATTCTCCTGAGCAAGCTTCAAGTTAAGGTTGAGCTGGATCTGTTGATTCTCCAACTCAGTATAGCGAGCTACAAGTTCGCAGGATTTCTGTAAAAAGAAAAATCAGTCGACAGACGTCCACGATAAGTTGCTTCCGAGTAACTAAGAGACAATGATGACGTTTCTAAGACCACAGCCGAATCAAAAACATTCGACAGCAGTCTCGGGGACAACACCCAGTGGGTGCACTCAGCGTGCCCCCACTGTGAAAAAAAAGTCGACTGCCCGCAGTCGACCGGATACAGTTTCATTTGACATGGCCTGACCAGACCGAGTGAAGAAATACAGCTACAACAACACAATGTAAAGACTACAGTCGACTGCCAGCAGTCCACCGTAGTCTCGGGGACTACACCCAGTGGGTGCACTTAGCGTGCCCCCACTCATCCAAGAATTGGCAGACACACCTAGTGGGTGTACAGATACAAAGATCTTGGGAAAAGAGATTCTTCAAACAGCATATCATAACAGACCAAGTGTTGAGTCGACCGACCTGGACGTTGCTCTGAAGAGCCGAGCTCGCGTCATAAGCTGCTTGGCTGGCCTCCCGAGCCACCTTCACTTGCTCCATCATGATCCCCGCCTGGCATATAGCCTCTTTCGCACCCCTGTTATTCACACACGCATAATTCAATCGACCGCCTCCGGGCACCGAGACGTAGGGCTGTTACTTCCTCCGAGAAGGCCAACTCAAAGAAGACCAATGAAGAAAACAAGATCTCAGTCGGGAGCATAAAGACATACATGGTCCAGGTCATACGAGTTGTCGAGTGGAATTACCCTCCTGGCTCCTCGGGGGTTGTCCTTGTTCCCTGTGATGCTCGACAACCACCCCTCCAGCATTTCATCGGTGACCTCCTCCGGATGGATCCGAGTGGTGTCGTCAAGACCCGAGTACAGCCACATCGGGTGGTCACGAGCCTGGAGCGGCTGGATGCGCCTCCGAAGGAAGACCTCCAGCAGGTTCATACCAGTCACGCCCTCGCAGACAAGCTCAACCACTCGACCAGCCAGCACTTTGACTTGGGCCTTTTCTTCCGGCGTCACTTTCAGAGAAGCAGGTTTTTCAGCTCGGTCGAGAGAGAAAGGGGGAAGACCAGTCGACTGTCCTGGGGTCGCCTGGTCTTGACAGTAAAACCAGGTCGCCTGCCAACCGCGGACCGACTCCGGGAAAGTGATAGATGGAAAACAACTCTTTCCTCTCGTCTGGATCGCCAGGCCCCCGCATAGCTGGATCACCTGCGTCCTTTCGTCACTCGACTTGGCCTTCTTGACCGATTGAGAACGGCAGGTAAAAATGTGCTTGAAGAGTCCCCAATGGGGGCGGCAACCCAAGAAACCCTCACACATGGAAATGAAAGCAGCAAGATATACGATGGAGTTGGGAGTGAAGTGGTGGAGCTGCGCTCCGAAGAAGTTCAGAAAGCTCCGGAAAAAAGGATGGGGCGGCAGAGAAAACCCGCGGTCGATATGGGTGGCTAGGAGCACGCACTCACCGGCGCGAGGCTTGGGTTCGATCTCTCTCCCCGGAAGACGCGCAGCTTCGTGGGGAATGACTCCCCCCTCGACCATGTCGTCGAGATCTTCTTGCCGGATCACCGACGGCATCCAGTCGCCCTGGATCCAGCCTCGGGGCAGAGCAGACCTTGAGGAAGATCCGCCCCAAGCAGACCTCTTCCCTTTCCCCTGCGCCGCCGCCTTCTTCGCGCGCTCCAGAGCGGATGTCTTGTCCTTCGCCATCATCGCCGGCAAATCTCGCACGGGCCTGCGGCGCTAGGGTGAGAGCGGAGGTGGCGGAGGAACTTGCGAAGGGAGAGAGGAAGAAGAGAGCACTGTTTGGAAACCCCGAGCCGGCGACTTATAAGAGGCCGCTCCCGAGTGGCTGACTGGTAAGCCCAGGCTATCCAGTCAAATCCCGCAGCAGACGCGCGCGCAGTACGTGGCGAAAAAGGTGGCGCGGGAATCGAGGAGCTTCCGCTTTATCGCTTCCGATTACTGCGACCGCTCCCGTCCCGCGCGCTTCCCGAAATCCGAATCCCGCGACATCCGCGTGCTGCAGAACAACTTGTCAAAACAGAAGACCCCGCTCGCGCCGACACTCGGTATGTCACAAGTAAAGAAATTCACTCGGCGAAAGGCCTGGAATGGATCAAGGCGACTGAAAGAGGTTGATGGCGTCATCCGTGACGATTGATCCAAAACGAGGCACTCATGTAGCCCAAAGAACCAGTCGGAAAGATCCCCAACTCTTTCCCCATTCTAACCTCGATCCATTCGGGGGCTAATGATGAAGCTATGTACCTAGGGTAGGGGCACGGACCTGTCCAAAGAGCCCTACCCGAGGACATCCCTAGAAGAAGTCACCTTTCAATCGACTTGAAGGTATCCCACTCGACGGATTCAAGACACTCGACCATGAAGCTAGCCACTCGACCGCCAGGAGATCTGAAGTCACTCCGCAGGCAAACGGTCGGCTATTAAGTAGTCTTTATGGTCATTATAGCACTTTATTAGGGGCGTTACCAGTAACGCCCAACCTTAAATGTACCTTAAACCCTGCATTACTGAGGGCAAGAGAGGGCCGGCGAACTCTATATAAGCCACCCCCTCCCCAGTATGAAGGGTTCGCACCCCTGTTATTCACACACGCATAATTCAATCGACCGCCTCCGGGCACCGAGACGTAGGGCTGTTTCTTCCTCCGAGAAGGGCCTGAACTCGTAATCCTCGTGTGCTTACAACTCCTCCATAGCTAAGATCTAGCCTCTCCATACACACCCTCCTACATCACTGTCAGAGTTAAAACCACGACACCGGGCTTAAATTTATTAGGCCCTCGGTACCATGGAGGCCCAATAATAATATTGAATGACTCGTCTTCGAGGCTAAAGCGGACAAAGCATGGCATGTCTGCAATCTCATCCGGACTCAAGTCTTCATACATGAGCGACTCATGGTCGACTGTCCAGATCAAGGAGCCCTTGAAGAAGGTTGCCGTTTGCATTGCTACGAAACAGAACGGCAGTCGTGTAACCGTCTCACGCCAACAGTCGTCCTTTCGAATGGTGAACACCTCCATCCCAAGAGCATCCTCGGCGAGACACTCGCGGTAGAAGAAGCGAGCGACCTTGTAGGCGTTGGTGCCATGATCCCGTTCGAAGCCAAACGCCTTGTGGCCTTCGGTTCCCCAGCGCCGACCTGATGTGACGATGTTGGGGCTCCAAGGCAGCACGACGGCCTGGCGCGTGGCCGGGTTTAGCACGCGCACGGTATCCTCTGCTGGCAGCATCACAAGCCCGTCGCAGTGCGCGAACCGGTGCCTTGCCCACTTGTCCTCCGCGGGGAACGATGAGGTGTCGTGCAAGAGGGCTGCCACGTCCGGCTTGCTCTCCTCCCACAGGTACAATCCCGGGGCAGAGACCTCGTGGCTGATCGTCCAACTCCAAGGTTCTGCGGCTTCGACGGTGATACGTGGTGTAATGAGTAGGCTGCACGGCTTCTTGTTTTGTTGGTGGAGCCGGTGGAGATGCGCCTGAGAGAAGGATGGATCGTCGGAGATGGTGGTGCGCCAGGCCTTGCAGACGCAGCTTAGACGCAACAGGGACTTTGCGGGCAGCCGGACCAGGATCTCCGACACGATCAGGTCGTGAGGCAGCAGGCTCGTCATCTTGGCTGTAGCTGGTTGACAATCCTCGGATGATTACTTCTCTTCTTCTTTGTGCTAACTGAAACAGCAGGCCGTCGTACCTCTGCCAAGTGCTACATTATGAGCGCTATAACCGCAAGTACTCCTATATACGAGCAGAGACTCAACCGTGTCTAAACCGAGTCGCACACGTGAACCAACTCAAAACTGCAACCTCGAAACTAACTCAAACTTTTTTTTAAACCGAAACTAACTCAAACTTGCCTCCTGAAATTTGGCATGTCCAGGTTATTGGGCCTACTAATGATTGAAAAAACTAATTTTGTTTACCACAACATGGCAAACGTGGGACCACACGACATATGTGGTAAGCAATCTAAACTACTAAAAAAAATAGACAAACGTCGTAAGCAATCCAAAATAGATGAAAACAAAAAAAAAGCATCACTGTTTTTAAAACAAGTATGAATAGGGTTCATCAATTAGAGTAAGAAAAAGGCTTAAACTCGTCCGACGGGTCATAGCACCCATGTCGGCCACATCCCTCGCACAATATGTGCTCTCTTCCACACACTTTCTATCTCTTCTGTGTTCCCATATTTACATCGGGGCCATCATCACCGACTGCTGCTGTGAAACGAGAGGGGTCGACACCGACCACCGCCAACTGCATCCCTACCACAACAGATCCGATCGAACAAAACACAGTGTGGCATGGCCTCACCATTGTTGCATCCTGCCCATGGCTGCGATGATGGTGTTGCAAACGGTGGCAGACGTCGCCGACCAACGTAACAACGCCATTTGCTGCAAGCCGAGGGAGGGGCGACATCGACCACCACGGCTGCAAGGCTCCCACATGCCCCCATCCTGTGGTGATGTAGACACCCGCGACAGCAAGTAGGGAGTCATGTCGTCGGATAAGTTGTGAGCCGGTGTGGTAGGCGGCGCCACCGTGGTGGGAGCGGGGGCTGCAATGGCGGCAGCAATGCTGCATGTTGATGGCCTGCTTTTTCGCAACAACGGCTCTTATTTTTTCAACAGGGCTATATTGGCGTGTTGATGACTGCAATGTGTATGATGTTGTGTAGCAACCAAAGCAACGTTGCGGAAGTTATGATGGCTTCAATGGTTCGGAGACAACTAAAACGACAATGACACTGTGTTGGGCGAAGATGGCACTGCAGCGATGACGCTGTTGCGATGGTTGGGACCACCATGATGAGAGACGATGCAGCGACAATGGCCGACGGTGATGCGACATGGGAGTAACCAATGTGGTGATGACTGTTTAGGGGGTGGAACCCTTAAGTGTATTATTTTTACACCCAAGATTGTGCAACAACGATAAAACACAGGAAAGTCTGTCAGTAGATATATACACATCCATTCAATATTGTTCCCTCTCATCTGGACTAACTGCCAAGACGCCACTTTCTATGGAGCCACAATTGCAGGAATGCCTAGCAGTGGAGGAGGTGCACACTCCACTGCTAACATGGCATCAGTGGCGGGTGCGCTCCCGCCACTGGTAGAGCCTCTGTAGTGGCGGGTGTATCTTGGCACCCGCCACTGGTATATATTGTTAGTTGTGGCGGGCAACCAAAGGCACTCGCCACAACTACATGTCCAGCCACCAGCGTAAAACCAGACATTAAACAACAACTATTGTATGCGATCATACACATTACAATAGATGTATCTCAGATTAGCCGCAACATATTTTACCATAACAATAATCCAAATATAGTAAAATAGATGGACTCGTTAGAGTACAACTTATGTAACATCATTAGTACACATAGCCTTCTAAGCGAAGCCTCCAACATGTTGCATGTTACATACATATACAACCCCGTGATAACAACAACATCATAATGAGAATGAATTGGATAAAGATAATCAAATTCTTCACTCATCCACTTGTCAACATAGTCTTGCATACTTCGTAGTTGATTTTCTCTATGGAAACGAAGTTGGCGTGATCCTCCGCTTCTTTTTTAGTCTCATATCATTTATTGCAGTTGTTCTCCTAATCGTGCACTTGTTCATTGCATCTCGCGTGAATCATAGACTCCTCGATTCTTCCCATAGTACACCACATATCACTTTTACTTCATCTATGAAAATAAATAAAAAAAACTAAAATAAAATAAAGGCAATTCAGAAGCATTGATGATACAAATAAAATAAAGGCAGTTCACTAGTAGTTCAGTAGCAAAAGTTCAGCTCCATCATAGCAACATAGAAATTAAGTTCACATGTGTCGATCATATAGATCACATAAAGGTGGTGCACTAGTCGTTTAGAAGTAAAAGTTCAGCTCCTTCATGAGCTCTCCTCGCCTTACAATATCTTTGAGATCTCGGCTTGGGCGGTTCTCGCAGCTTTGACGGCTACTCGTGGACTCTCGGCAGCTGCTCTAGTGCTCTCAGTGGTTGTTCTCGTGCTCTAGACATATGTCGCATCTGGATAAGGTGTGAGAGATCGCGTGGGCATGAGGTAAGTGGATAAGGTCAAAAATAACAGTGACGGGCGATAGTATCCACCCGCCACAGCTATATTTGAGTGGCAGGTGGCAGGGGGCTGAAATATAGCTATGGCGGGCAGTAAACTACACACGCCACTGCAAACTAATGGAGAAGTTGAAAATTTTGGGCGTGGGTCACCGAAATATAGCTATGGTGGGAGACGCTCATCACCCGCTACTGATTGTCTAGGCATCAATGGTGGGCTATTAGGTCGTGCCCGCCATTGCTATTTTTTGCCTGCAATGAAATTCAAAAGAGTTTAGTATTGGCGGCTAATTATCCGATGCTAGGCAGCGCCCGCCACTCATCAGAGGCCACCTATAAGCCTTTTACTAGTAGTGAGTAAATTCCTACATTTCTACCTTTGTGTTTGCTTATCAAGATTCGCATGTGTCTTCATCTTTAATAAGAAATTTTGAGACTTCACTGATACAGTTTCACATGAAAGTGAATTATTTTTGGGAACAAGCTTAGCAACCCCTTGCAACTTCTTCCTCCTCATGTTAAGAACAATCACCACTTCCATCCAGCCTTGGGGCAGGTCTTGGACATCATGCATGTAGATAACAACATCATCTATGCTCAAGGTGGGGAAACCAATGATGAGGCATTATACTAATGTTGTTGATTTGGTGGGGTCATCGTTGCGCAACCTAGGAAACAAGTCAAAATGCATTGGATCCACAATGATGTATGCAATATCAAAGGGGCAGTCAAAATTACAATCTGCTGATGGAACAATCGAGATAGATAGGCTCCATGTGGTGCCCTTCTAGCATGTGCTAGGAATTACACACTTCTCTTTGTGGCATTTTCGCAATACAAGTTCAAATAGTACTCGGGAGGCTAGTCGGGGGGCAATCGGTGGGCAAACTTTGATGTCGATGTACTTGACGGGATCTTTGCGCAGACCAATAGTGACGTCCCAAATGATGTACTGGTGGCAATTTTGGTAGAGACTCTAGTAATCCCTTGCCAGCAGCGGCAATGACACGTCATGGGCAAGGGGATTTTGCTAGAGTACATTCTAGAGATGATCACATGTCGAAGGTTAACAGAACCGAGCATGCCATGCCAAAGTCAAGCAGCAGTGCATATCTACTCTAAAATAGCAATGAATGGGAGGTAATGATTAGTACTATAGGGATAACAAATTGCACATCTACCGGGGTGGAGCAAGGATTTGAGTATTTGGGGGGGGGGGGGGGGGGGGGGGGGGGGGGGGGGGGGGGGGGGGGGGGTGTCTAGGTTGTTGCTATCATAATACTACAATAATGTGACAAAGTGGCACTATAAAAACATACTTATATTTCTATTCGATTAAACTATTTCCCTACACTTGTTAGTGGGATGAAATATCAATAATTGTCAGAAGAAAACTTAACTGCTAGTTCCCTTTCGATGTAAATTATTCTGCAATGCCAAAGCGGCCTTCCATTTTAGTTTGAATTAATCTTGACGGCACTTAGCAGGGGTTTTTCTCTACATAACTTAAAGTCTCAAAATTTGCATCTAGATCGCACAAAACACAATCAAAAGAATTAGCTTATGTACAATTTGACAAGTATAAGACACTTGTTTTTAAAGAATTTAGTGGAGAGTGGTCAGTAATGCAAACATTGGCCAGTTGGATGGGGAATTGGCGACCAAGAGAGCACCGACGACCAACCTCCAGCTGGTGCCGTTCCTTCTTAGACGGTCGTGGCCTGAGGCGCTTCTTGGCAGCGCCGACACCCTTCCTGATGTAGTTACTCGCTTGGTCTTCCTGACTTCCGCGTGGCTGAGCAGTTGCTTGGTCTTGTGATGGAGGTGTATATACTCTGAATTAGATCTCCAGAAACTGCACGGGGTAGGAGGCGGCAGGAGGACAGCGAGGCTACTCTAATCACACGTTAAACATGGGAGAAGGGTGATTAAGTCCACTACATTCCCTAGTTTTTCTTACTTGTGTTTGAGTTGGAGGGGGCCCATTACAGGGCAGGCCCATTCTCGCCCCCTGTCTCCACCGCTGCACATCTAGCCATATTTCTACCCCTCAAAAAAATCTATCCATATTTCAAGCAGTCAACTAGTTACTCTCTCCATTATTTATGTGTTCTTGCTTTTGAATTTTCGGTTTTGATTGATGGTGTGTCACATGGAAGTCGGTGTTGCGGAAGACAGTCAAAGCTCCTCTGAGGACGCTTTCCACATGTCTACGCCCCTAGGTTGGGCAAACCTTCTGGACAGCCTTCTCTACGAGATCATTGCTCTCTTCAACTTCTACAATCACATCCTTGTCAATGTTTGCACGAGTACTCAAGTCAGAACACTTCAGATACCACTCAATAACAACTCTAAGATTAAACTACGCCTCTCAAATTGCCCATCACATATCTGCTAGTTTGCAACAATTTCTCCCTTTTCCAGTGGTAGAAATACCTACCAGATTGTGGTATTCTGGGGTACGGTCTTCATGCTGGACTATGAAATGCTCTTTAGTATGCGCTTGAGCCATCGACTCGGTGTCCAGGATGTGGCATCTTCATGGGCACAGATCTGCAAATAACCTCCTGGCATCCACTGTAGTACATGGTTGGTTGTGTGTGGTGGATGATCAAATTCTCTGTAACCTACAAGTTGGTTACCTTTGAGGCCTTCCAAGTCAATTTGTCAATTGAGCTAGCCATGTTGGTGAAGGTGGAGAAATTGGAGTAGGCTCTCTTTGTTGGCACTGACACAAGGAGCCCTACCTTTGCTTTCAAGAACGCTAAAAGATGGGTAGAAAGAGTAACTGTGTATACATTTCATGCTCTCACTATGACTCCCCTGAGCCTTGGACTATGGTTGAGCTGGATTAGAAAACGCATCATGTGATAGTAGGGCTCGAGCCCCAATGCGCTGGACTATGCACGGAGATATTGATGAGCTGTTGGAAAATGCCCTAGAGACAATAATACTTGTATTATTTATTTCCAAGTTTATATTCTATGCTATAACTACTATGGTTCTTGAATATGTGATTCCTAGTCTTGCCTCTAGGACTAGCTCAAGTGTTAATCTTATGATTCCGTTTTTCTGATCATAGTCATGAAGTCAATGCCAGTAACATTTAAGAGCATGATGTTGGTAGAACATTCCTGTTGAAGACCCAAGTTGTATGTTATACTTCGAGATTATATCATCTGAAGTCTATAGTTTATAACATGGGAGTTAACATATGTATGATTCCTTAGACCATGCGAGTATCGAATCACTCAATACCGAATGTTGTGCTTTGGGGTTGTCCGAACCTCATCCGTAACAGGGTGATCATTATGAAAAATTACGCGTTCGGTCCAGATGGTTAACAGAGGAAAGAGTTCAGTTTATTTCACACCAAATACCCCTCAAGCTCAGAGGGTAAGTGTGAAGAATTTGCTTCATATTGCAGTGGAGGCATTCAGCGAAAGATATCTTGGTCTTCCTACTATAGTTGGAAAAATTACAAGTGGCAATTGAAGAGAGGTTGAGAACTATTATGAGGGGGTGGTCAGAGAGAAATCTTGCCTGTGTTGGGTGAGGGACTTTGCTGAAAACTGCGATACAAGCAATCCGCACATACAGTATGAGTTGCTTTAGGCTTACAAAGAAAGGATGTAAAGGCATCACGTCAAGTATGGAACAATATTGGTGGGGCGGTTCTCTGGACAGACGATCTTTGCATTGGGTGTCATGGAAATCACTCGCGAGCCCAATGATCAAGCTTGGAATGGGCTTCCAAGATCTAGAGTTATTTAGCTTGGCACTTCTTGGAAAGTATGGTCGGAGGTTCATGACTAACCTTGGGTCATTGTTTGTTTGAATGATGAAGGTGAGATACCTCCCGTAGACGGATTTATGCATGCCCCAGTGCCACAGCCGGCCTCACCAATTTGGTGAGTCATTGTTGTGGGACGGGAGGCTCTGCGAGCTGGATTATTTATGCTGATTGGCAATGGACAATCCATATCAATTTGGCATGACAAATGGATTCCGGCTACTCTTCGTATTTATCCTATGTTTCCGCCAGCCGACTCACCAATTCAGAAAGTGAATGAACTCATCGACGAGGAAAATTGGACTTGGCGAGCTGACCTAGTGGCGGGGAGTGACGGAATATCCCGATTCAGACAGTGATACTTTCCTCCCACCTGATGCAGATGCTATATTGAATATCCCAACTTGGAATGGAGTCCAGGAGGATTTCTTAGCTTGGGCTTTCAAAAACCCAGGTACCTTCTCTGTAAAATCGACGAACCGTGCTTCATGAATCAAAAGGAGTGTGCAACTCTCTAGGAAGGGGCGGTTAGCAGAACCTCATAGACAAATGAATAGATGTGGAAATCCTTGTAAAATCTCAAAGTTGTACCTAAAGTTAGGGTCTTCTGGTGCAGAGTGGTTCATGGTATTTTCCCTGATGAAGCAACTTTAAAGCGTCGACATATTATGCCAATCAGCTTGTGCAACATCTGCAAGGCGGAGTAGAAGGATCTCATGCATGCATTAATTGAGCGCTTCCATGCAAGGCGTTTCTGGGATGAGGCCATGTCCTGTTTTGATTTCCGCTTACCCAGGCTCCATAAAGACACTTGGGTGCGGGATATATTGTGTGATAGGTGATTCTTAGATCCAGGGCCCTCTCCAGGAATTCGGGGCCCCTGGCGAAAACCGAAATGGGGTCCAAAATTTCGAGCAACTCATATCATAGAAAAAATATTATCCGTAAAACATAATTTCACTTTATTATATAATCTCAAGTGTGTTTTATTTCGTACAATATTAGGCATGTGTCAAATCTAATGCTAAAAAAGGTGAAGGGTACTAAAGTAATAATCTAACCTCATGTTCTACCAAAAAGGAACATCTGTTTTAGATTGAGCATCAACTTCCAGCCTTTGTTTCTTCTTACGCTTTGCAGCACCAAAATATTTTTTGCTAATTCCCATAGACATGATAAAGATTTAGGTAAAAAGCCAAAAAATTATAAAAGGTCAAACAATATATAATTAGTTTCAAATATTGCTAGATGACTAGATCATTCCAATATAAGAAATAAACTGAAAAAAGACATTGCTCTTCTCTACTACATAAAAAGAATGAAACGTTTCCATTTCACTTTTCTTCACACCACCCCTTCGTCCAACCTTTCATGTATATGATAATCAATCATCTTAATTTACTTACCTTCTGAACCAATTCCACTTGAATTTACTTACCAAACTTCTAATCAGAATATAAGGTAATTCACAGGCAGAATTTGAAGAACATTTATTTACACAATCGCATTATTACCGACAGGAAATCACAAGCTAACGTACTAGAACATTTATATCTCATTGGAACGCACAGGCATTGTTCTAGTCGTGATTAAAACACGTTAGGTAGTCCGGGCGTGGGCGTGTTCCTGATCGAAGCAACGAAAGGCACCACGGTCCGCGACTTTTGCGTCTCACGGCAGCAAGAGATTAGCCGATGGGAACGGATCGGATCATCGGAGGCAACTGCGCCGGCACGAGGAAGAATGCTAGGGTTTCGGCGCCTCGCTATAGTCGCCTAGGGCTTCGCTAATCACGGATCGCCGGACACCAGTTCGGCTGCCTGTTCAACTGCAACGAAGCGGAATCCATGGATCTGCGTCGTGTCCTGGCTCCCGATCGGTGCGTTGGGCATTGATATTTATTTTTGGGCCTTTGGCCTTTCGTGCTTCATGCAACCATCGAGTAGACAGGGGCACCTATGTTGTTTTTTGTTAGACCCCTCAAAAAATGTAGTGGTCTTTTAGTGTCTTTTTAGCGGCAACCGAGACAATTAACCAAGCTTCCATCTACAGGTTTTTCCTTCGATGGGGCCCCACGATTTGGGGGGCACTGTGCGGTCGCTCAGTTCGCTCCCCCTCATCGACGGGCCTGCTTAGATCATGTAAAACATGACAGTAGTGGGTGATCTGGAATTCGAGGAACAAATGGACTTATCATGAGGTGCAAATTGATCCGATGTTTCCTATCCGCCGAGTCGGAGAGGATCTAGCGGCGCTTGATATCCCAAGTGATCAAGTTGCTGTTCTTTCAGGTTATGGTTGGAGACCACCTGCTGGCGGTTGGGTTAAGATTAACGCGGATGTTGCTTTTAATTTTGAAGCTGGGTTGGCTGCTGTCAGAGGTGTCCCTCGCTCGCCAATGGCTTTGGGAGGTGCATGATGCAAACCTCACCCCTGGGCCATGGACCGTTGATCTTGGAATCCTTATCACTGCGTGTCGGAGTTATCTTCGCATAATTGGGGGTTACTGACATGTGATTTTGGGAACATACTCCGCGGAGGTGGTGAACCTCTGGAACTCTCGCCATGGCTCACAAACAGTTGTGGCTCGTATCCAATTAGAAATTCGAGAGCTCGCTTCATCATTTACTTCATCTATTATTCAACATGTAAGCAGGACAGCTAACTATCCAGCCAATCTTTTGCGCGAACCATGCCTGCTCGCTGATGGTTACAGAGAGTTGGCTGGACTCTGAACCCCCCCTTCCTGATCACATTCACCAGCCTTATGGCTGATTGTCCCATGAGTACTTTGTTTTGAATAAAGGTCTCAAAGTTCCCCGCAAAGAAAAAGCAAAAACTAGCAGTTTGTTTGTTTTTTCAGGATCAGGAAACAATCAGTAGTATCTTTTTCTTTAGAACAAGCAGACCCATGCAAACCCAAGTCGGCCCACAACGGAAAGCCTTATAATAAGTAACGAGAGTCTGAGAGAGAGAACAGCCCGTTTCCCTTCCAGGCGAAGCGGCCGGGCGGTTTCTGGAAGCGATCGAGCCACAGCGCCACAACGCCGGAGATCGAAGACGCCGTCGAGAGCCCACCCCCACCGCCTCCCCCTCCCAACCTGATCCGCAAGGTCTGAGTTGTGCTCGTTCTCTCCCGTACGCATTTCCCTTGTTTCATCTGTATGGGGTCATGCATATGCCTACGAATCATCTAGAACTCGGCTCGCGCTGGATCTTTTGGTGGCCTGAATTAGAATGGACTGATCCGGTTAGGCTTTGATTTTCCTCAGAAATTGGCGCTCCATGAAATGATCTTATTAACATATCATCAACATATCCGTCTCACGGCTCTTTTAGCCTCATGTTCTTGTAAACATAATGATGGGATTCGTTAAAAGTGTTTACTGTTGTGAGACGTTTGCTAGACAGTACAGGTTATTTTTCTTGCATGCTCTTATTAACTGATGGACGGTCTGAACATGACACCCCACAAGAGTGTAGTCGTGTCAAATTTCTTATTTTCTAGTGTATAACAAGTTTCTTCATGCATAGGCGTATTTTAGGACCCTGAGGAAATATCCATTGTTCTTGCATGCTATATGTCTGTTTATTTTATCATATCCTTGAAATTGTTCTTCGGTTCTGATATTAGGCCCTGAATTTGCTATGTGATGCAGACAAATTCCCATCATGCAGAGCCCCAGCAGATTGTCAGTAGTTTCTACTTCAATTAGCCCTGTTGTGTCTGGATTACAAGGTTGGGCCGATCTTCCGGATGGCCCGCTTTACTCCATTGTTGCTCTGTTGGGATCCTCCATTGACATTCTTGCCTTTGCTGCAACCTGCCACTCTTGGCGTGCAGCATTCTTCTCCTACCGAACTGCATCTAACTTATGCACATTAATCCCACCTCTTCTTATCCGACCTGCTGGTCCTAACCAAGGTTCTTCACTTCCTTCCATTTTTTCTGAAAAATGTTCTTCTGTTCCTGAGAATTCTCGATACATGCTATGCATACGTAAAGTCATTGATGTAGCTAGCAACAATAGCACCCTTCGCTGCCAGATTCCTCAAGAAACTTTTGAGAACATGCACTTTGCTGGCTCTTCACATGGCCATCTCATCTGCTGATACCGTGGAGATTGTCTTGTTATCGATGTGTTCACCGGGGCCATGGTTTGGCCTCCACGTCTCCCTTTCAGCAATGGCTACTATGGTGGCACTCTCACCGCTCCACTTACATCTCCCAACTCACATCTCCTTGTAAGCACTCAATCCTCCCTGTTTGATTGGCCCCTCGGAAGTGACTCTTGGCAGGAACTCCAACTTCCTCATGGATGGATATTTCAGATCGTGCAGTTCAACAGTCAGTTCATCGCCATGGACCACGATATGAGAATCTATACTCTGCGGTTGGCCCCTCGGTTAGGCCTGCGGGAGATACCAACTGAGTGGTGCAGCGAGATAGAGCCAGAATCTTTTGTGCAGGCATGGCTTGTGGTCTGCGGCGACGATCTCCTCATGGTCGACCACTTTGTGCACCTATCGTCTGTAGATCCTGTGTGCCACCGCCTCGACATGTCAACCGAGCCCGCGAAGTGGGTGAAGGTGAAGACGTTGGACAACTGGGCGATCTTCGTCGGGGGAGACGAGCGGAGCCCTCCATTTGCTTGTGTGCGCCCTGAGCGATGGGGAGGGACGAGCAACAACTTGTACTACGCCCATCACTCTCAGCCTTGGAGCGTGCATGAGCTGTGCGGCCATGTGGACCTTGCTCCAACCAGCCATCCCAACTTCAACTGGCGTAAGAGGTTTGTGCCCACAGCCATGGCCTTGTGGGTGTACCCGAGCATGTTCTACTCCGATGGCCGGTGATTGTGGTGTCACACACCACTATATTTATTTGTCCTGATGCTTTAGAAGTTCGTTTTCTTTTCTCAAGTGCCGATGCTAGGCAGTGGCAATGGCAATGGCAAGCTATTGAATTTATTTTGTTTATTCTTCTAGGCAGAGCAACAGCAGCCAGACTTGGACATTTTTGCTTGAATCTCTTTTTCTTTTGTTGGCTTGTAATAAGAGATAGCTTGCCTTGTGAAGACTTGGACATATATATGCAGTGGGTGCAGAGTTCTCTGTGCTCTCCATGCTCCCATGTGGAGTAGCATCATAGATTTAAATTGCCCGCTATTTGGCCGCGATCTCCCGCTAATCGCGGCTGAGAAATCTTCCAGCGATTTTCCAGTAGTACAAATCGCGGGAGATAATGCCGCTATCACACGAGATCGCTCCATTCCTTCATTAGCCATCGCCGGAAAGTTCTCTGCCGCTAAACGTTTTGCCCGCGATTTTAATCTGTCAGTAGCATCCATCAAAACAAATGTGTGTTCATCAATAGGAATGATTTTCATGAAGAGCGACTACTAGTACATGCGCTGATAGCTAGGCAGGTATTTGCCTTGACTGAAGAAGTTCAGACTGAGAATGAAGCACACGCAGTGGGGAGCTCGTTGCTGATGCGATACATACGCTTACACGTTGGGCCTTGTATTGCGTGTACCGGCCGGCCCAATCTTCAGCTGGGCTTTCGCAGCATGCCGGCCCGGCTCACGCAGAATCACTCACATTGCTACAAAGTGTGCTCATGCGTGGAGGCTGTAGAATGAGGTGCTATTGAAGCTGATCGCACATTTTAACCCTGGTGGTTTCGCGTTTTCCTAGTTTGTCCCTCACGCACGTGTGCAACGATCCCAGGCACGTTCTGGTTGCAAGAGCTCAGATCGAGTTGGTGGTCGGCCAAGATACACTACTGTTGCTACCCGAGGCGACCAACTAACGGCAGCGCAATGTCTTGTTTATAGCGAGACCTAGCATGCCCTCGCCTCAGGCGTGTCACTAAATGGGCCGGCCCAGTGAGCAAGAAGTCACCGGGCCTCATTTTTCTTTTATTTTCACGTTTTTTTTCGTTATTTATTTCTTTTTCCTTTACTTCTGTTTATGCTTTTAAATACACTATGATTTATATTTAAAGCCACTTTACAAAAAACAAGTGAAAAAATATTAACCAAAAATTTATAAAGTGTTAAATGTGTATAGAAAATATGTTTCTGATGTATACAAAAAAAATCTATAACAAACATATATGTTCAGTATGAAAAAAGTTGATCATGTATTTCAAAATTTTTAATCAAGAATTTAAATTTTTTTTAAATGTGTATAGAAATGTTTGTCATGTACAAAAAAACAATGTGTATGAAAAAAATGTTGATCGTGCATTTTAAAAATGTGAAAAGTGTGTCAAAAATATATTCCTGATGTGTATCAGACCAATATTCCTGCTGTATAAAAAATGTACAAAGTACATTAAATAAAAGTAGACACCGAAGCATATATTTTCACAATTTTACTTATGTATTTGAAAAAACTTCAAAAATGTATATAGAAATGTTCGTGATGATTACGGAAAAAAATGTATCTTGTGTGTGCAAAATGTTTGTTGTCTTTAAAAAATGTTCATTGTGCATTTAAAAATATTGACCATGTATTCAAAAAATGTTAATCATGTAACTGAAAAATGTTAAACACATATTAAAAAGATGTTTTAGATCTGGAAAAAAATGTGCAATGTCTATGCAGAAAACTAGATATAAAAAATATAAGTTTTGAAAAATCTTAATCATCTATTTGAAAATGTTAAACATGTGTATAAACTATGTGCCTGATGTATATGAAAAATGTTGAACGTGTACTATTTGTTTACATGTGTAAAAAATAAACCTATGGAAATTAACAAAGAAACGAAGTAAAATGTAAAACCAATAATGAAATGAAATGTACCACTGTTTTTTGTTGAAGTCTGGTTAGATTTGTACACGTTGTTTTTCCTGTTCATGTAGAGGCATAGTAGTATCTAGTATCAATATCAAATAGTCCATATTATGTAATTGTAGTCTGACCTGAGATGGAGTACAACCGGCGGGCTCACATAACTTCCATTTCATTATTTTTTTGTGACCTACCTCTCTATCTACATTTGTTTCATTGGGTACTGATATGTTGTAGTTGTAACCAAATTTATCATGCTCACTATCTATGTCTTTTTTCGCGTAAATTTCTTGTTACATTTTTTTTTCAAATGTTAAGAACACCCTGTAGAAAACCGAAAAAAGAAAAAAACATCTAAAAAGCAAAAAATGCATCCGAAAAAACAAAAAAAAAATCAGAAAGAGCGCCCTCAGCAAAACATGTGGCGGCGCTGAGAGCGCCTTAGGTGACCTTTGGGGGCAGATACTATTTGACGCCCGCAGGCATCAAAAGGATGGTCCTTCGCTGAAGCAATTCGCCACTTGGGCCGCCCAACGTACAGATTTCGTTCACTGTTGTTTCCTTGTTTCTTGCAGGGTTTATCTTTTCGTTTTTCTTCCATGTTTTTTTTGCTTCCCGTTTTTTCACAGTTCTGTCCGGGTTTCAGTTGTTTTTTTCTTACTGTTTTGGTTTCTTATTTCCTTTCATTTTCTTTCTTTTAAGTTTCCTTTTTTTTCCGTTTCTGTTCTTTTTATCATTTTGTGTATTATATAAAAAGTTCACTGTGTGTTACGAAAATCTTCATCGTTTTAAGAAAATGTTCATCGTATATTATGAAATAGTTCAGCTTGCACTATAAAAATGTTCATCGTGTATTACAAAAATGTTCATCGTATATTATAAAAATATTCAACGTATATTAGAAAATGTTCATTGTGTATCTAAATTTTGTTCATCATATATTAAGAAATTGGTCAATGTATACTAGAAAATATCCATTTCAGTATTTAAAATATGATCAGTAGTTTAAAAAACAGTTGTATTTAAAAAAATCAATGTACATATAAAAATGTTGAACGTTTTCTTAAAAAGGATTTGCCACTGTACTTTGCACTTCAAGTCTGGCACTGCATTTATAACGTTCGAGGTCGATTGCCTGGCTAGCCTCACTGGAATCCAGCATGAGGTCCCAGGTTCCATCCCACGCATGTGCTTCTTCTTTTTTCGAATTTTCCTAATGGTGTGATGATTGGGCCTGCCCGTGTGCACGTCGCTTAAGTGAAGCCGCAACGATCGCACGCACACGGGCGATGTATAAGAGCTCTCACCTTTGGGTCTCTAGGTGTGCCCCTTTTCTTCCTGATTTTTCAATCTGCGTGCTCTAAAATGGGTCAGCCCAACATTGTTTGCCTCAACACGAGAGAGTCTAGACCACAAAATCCCAACCGGGCCGAGTTTAAAAAAGCCAGTCCACGAAATCCCAAGCTCTGGCCCGGCTCGGCTCGCAGCCAGGCAAAAAGGCTTTTTTGTCTGCTAGAAAGAATAAAATAGCTAATTTTGAGGCTAAATACTACCATATTAGACCTATACTAGTAAAATGCCCGTGCGTTGCCACGGGCCTTTTAATTTTTTTTCTGATTGCATACATAAGCATAATGCACTTCCAATTTCACATGTATAGAAAAAAAATTACAGTAACAATCGAAAAATGTACTTGATGCAATGTATTTTCATTATTCCACTTCACTTGCATCTCCTACAATATCAGGAATATTGTCTTCAGCTTCCTTCGCACAGTACTTAAACAATTATAGTAAAAAAATCTTCGTTGACTTGTAACCATCCTGCATGAGTACTTCACACAGTTAGCATGAAGATTCCACATGAAAATGTAAGAACGTGCAAACATAGAGTACTCAACTTGTAAATTGGATGAACCAATGTTTTACCATTCCATGAGAGCATATTAAAATCAAAAACAAAATAACTCAACACATTACTGGAATAAATAAATATTTATTATCTCGATTATAATGATGATAAATAATTGTATGTATCTTGAATATAAAAATAGAATAGACAAATATGAACAACCTCCCATAAAAAGGAAAAGCCACTCCTTGCCTCTCACCACACAAGCACATCACACATCCCTTATCCCCACCGCATAAGGCACAACTTCAGCAACTCACATGACGTAGTCTCCACCTTCTCTCCCTGCCACTGCGCCTCTTGTCCCGCCACAACACGTCCCCCGGCTCCTCTCCCCACCAGCCATCGCCTCCTTTCCCTGTCTATGGGTCGATCTGTAGTGTAGATCAGCGACAATTGCTGGCCTAAATTCTATTGTCTGCACGCAGTGGCTGGTGGACCACGCCCGACCGAGGAAAGCAGCAACGGGGCCATAGGTAACAGGCATCGACAACGTCGGTGGAACCAGAAACAATGCCATCAAACATGAGCGGCGACCTTGACCAAGCTCCATGTAGGTTAGTTCTTCCCCTTTCTTGCCATGTTTTGTCTCTGTTCTCAAATGAATTGTTCATATATTCAACAAACATAAATAAAAATAATAATCTCACGTGTATCTATCAAATAAAAATTGTGCAACAAACTTGCAGTGAACTTCGCTGATAGTGAATTTAATTGCTATATGACGAATGCAGAAAGAATTTCTAAGAGATGGTAACAACTGACATGAAGTAAATCCGGTAGTCCATTGGTGATTAGAAATGTATGCTAATATGGCTCAGAGATGCAACAGAACAAAGGAAGGGTTGCACTTGAAGATCAAATAGGACAACTCTGAGCAGTCTATGGTCACAAATTGTTTAGGCCCTAGATCTCAAGCATCAACTCTAACAGGAAGGGAATAAAGTGAACCAACATCACAAGAAACAAAAATATTGGATTTCTATTTATATGATATGGGAGTCATAGACAATTGACATGTGATGATATTTCATGCTTGTGATGTGGTAGATAAATGCATCTCCTCGTCATCTTTCTCTTCCCCTCCCTCCCTCACAATCGTTCTTCTTCGTGTGTTTCTCATGGCTTCGTGTGTTTCTCATGGGGCCAAGCATAATCATTGATATGAATAGTCATTAAAATATCAAATCACTACAACCAACCATCCATCATCTGCTCCAAAATTGACACCTATGCTTATCATACATACCGGAAAAAACAACTACAATGTTGCAGTCATGAAAAAAATTGGAAGCACAATTCTGTCAAATCAGTATTAATGGATCAGGCATTGACAAATGATTCTATTAGTGTAACGAAGACCAAATGACATGGCACACACACACACACACACCAATCTATTCAGGAGTGTTACATTAATCAGACAATTTGTTCAGCACATGGTAGCTATATAAATAGTCCAAATATCATTCATGTTGACAGTAATTAGCAATGCTCACAGCTACATATGAAATTGGCTCAGAGACAATTTTCTAGCATCTTCCTATTTTAACACATCGTCAGATGCCAAGTTCCAAAGATTGAACTTCTCTCCAAAGACATGCCTTCACGTCCATGCAGGAGCTTTAGTGTCGATCTGGCTAATAAATTGCTCCGATGCTGGCGAGGAATCTTCCGTTCGAGCGTCCGTAGCCCCTCCGCCACACAGATCTGGCCTGGACCTCAAGTTCCAAATAAGGAATAATGAAAAAATCATAATAAATGGCATGTCCCACTTGCAGCCTGATCAAGGGCAATTAACTCAAAACAACGTACAATTGGGAGGTTGGGCAGTGCCGCTCCTCTTTGCGGCAACATGAGGGTCTATTTACATGGGAGAGATATGGCAGGTTACACTAATATGAAGTAGAAAGACATGTACCCAATTTACATGGGAGGAGTCATGTACTCTATAACAGAAAAATATCTAAAGCTGATGAACCTGAGATTATTCTTGACCTGATATGCTTCACAACCTGAGGGATATTTCTATTTGGTTCTCAATTTACTCAAGCTCCTCCATGCTAAGTGGACCCAGATTCTCACCGAAATATTTGTACGATAGGAGAACGAGGGCTGATAAGTTGGATCAACATTGCAGTATATATACAGAAATTGTAACCTGAAAACATTGTATACTTGACATGGCTATTGCAGAAGATAAGCATCAGATCAAAGTTGATATAAGAGGTGTGCAAAAATAACAACGCACATACACAAGGGATAACCAACTAATTATGTGACTATTAACAGGAAACATCACATGTGCATTAATCTAAAGTAGGTGGTCGCGGACATACAGATGCGTAATAATCTGAATATATACAATGCATAATTGGAAGCGTTAAATCCCTCCAATGGGTTGGCGTTGCACATCATAATATTTACTCAACATATTAATCTTTATCATTGAAGGTACTTGGTCGACAAAACGATTGATGTAGTCCAAGAGTCCGTTGCAGAGGGTCCATGTCATGCGAGTTCAACTCGCAGAAAATCTTCAAAATCTTAACAACGTTGAATTGAAGGAAGAAGACATGGGAAAGCTCGATGTCCCTCAGGCAGTTAGGGGCCTGGCCCAGTTATCTTATCGTTATTAGGGGCTTAGCCCAGTTATCGTATTTGGAGATTATATAAACTCATGTATGGACCCGTTTTGAGATTAAGCAGAAGCAATCATAATTTGCTCGGCTTCCCGAAGGGAGCCCGGAGACCTAACCCTAGCCGCCGCCCCCTGCACCCTCTCTCTCGCTCACGCCACGTGGTCGCCCCAGCGTCGGCGACCACGCCATCCCTCCTTCCACCCCTACAACCTGAGAGCTCGTCCTGGTAGGGACCCGGTTCCTATCAATCTCGTATCAGGTAGCTTGGGATCGATCATGTCTGCGCCACCGCCCACACCCTCACTTCCGCTGCCAATCACCCGCTCATCACCGGTGACCACCGCGGGCGTCACCCCGCTCCTGGTTGCGCCGGTCTCTTCCGCCGCCGGGACGGCCCCCGGTGTCCCCCCCGCCGTCCTCACTCCGGAAGAGATGGACCGAGGCGCCCCGTGACCTCTGCTTGGATACAAAGAAATTTACTCATGACAAGAGGATACTCAAAAAATAAATGGAAGGTACTTAAGATTCTTTCCTTCTAAAAAAACATATAAGATTCTTATCCTTGTAATAAGAGGAATTCTAATGCCCGTGCTGGGACCAGAAACATTGATCAAACAATGTGTGCATTGCATGTCTCTGGCCTTTCCCAGCAGATCAGTATCGCCAACCTACAAATTAACATTTTTTGTGTGTATTAGTGATTAAACGAAAAGACAATGGTGTATCCCTTGCCGTTTTGAAGTTATAAGAATGTTTTCATGGCCTGAATCTGAACTTGGCTACCCAAATTATAGTTCTTTGTTACATGGACAAGCAACAATGAAATGATTCAGTTGCCTAGTTTACAAAGGTTAGATGATCTGATTTGATCAATTTTCCACTTAAACTAAATATCATTAAACTTCGGTTCAACTAAGCGGGGTGACATTTTGGGAGGCGTGGTGAACTTTTGTTCAGAGGTAGTTTTATGTTTCTTGCTTTTCACCTCTGCATTTTGAGCACCACCCAAATATATTTAACAAGAAAATACTTACAGTACTAAACCTGAACATTCCTTGAGAATACACAATAGGAATCATCAATATTTTCAACAACGGTCTGGTTACCTCTAATGAGAACCACGCATGTTGAGTTCCCTTCTTCTAAGGGCCCAAGATAAGGTGCCTGCAAAATAAGTCCCAAACTAAGGTAAAGTACAGAAACAAAATATCCAAAATCATATTAAAAAATATGCTATAAAGCAGCGAATGCCAAGAGAGCACGAAGCCAAGTAATGCATAGCAGATGAGTAAGTGGTCCTAGAAATGACAATACCTTTACAATTTAAAATCAAAGATATCAAGATCGTGTTCTGTCTACAAGTACATATGCACTTTAATTGCTTACTTCTAGGCTTCAGCATGTAATCTATTTCCAGGAACCTCGTTCAGATAGGAAGATTTCTCACACGATATTATTTTTTAGAACCATATAGACTTAGTAACAATCAAAGTCAAAGAATGGTTGCCTGTGGTGGACAATGACAGTAACAAGATTGTCAAGCATCCGAGTATCTTTGTTTTGATAATCAGGATACATGTGGTGGATAAACAGGTGCAGGAGCTCATTATTTAGGTGAGTGCAGATTTCCAAGTATCAGCACAAGAAACTCTTCTGTTGTAATACACTCTAGCTATGCTTGAAACAAATAGGATTATTGGAATGGCTTGCTCAGCAAATTGTTACCCGAGTATTCAACTTCGTCTATTTTGATCAAATGGGCTGGATAGATTAGTTAGTACTTCCAAAATGAAAATAAGATCACATGTGAAGAAAATAATATTCAAACCTTCTTTCTCCGACACTATGAGAAATTTAGCTCTCTCACATATATAGATGAATGCATTATGAGAAAGTTTATCCCAACCATGAGAGATTGAGATTTACTCAATAGGATAGCTAAAACTTATAAGCAACCATTTTAGAAATGTAATAAAGACCTAAAGTGCACTCTCAAGTTACCTTTACCATAGTTTCTACCAATGTTTTAAATAGCGGGCTATTGAAAATAGCGGAGGGCTCTCCAAATCAGCTATAGCGGGCTATTTGTGAAGACGACCATTTAGCGGTACCCTGCTGAAAAGGCTATATAGCGGGCTACAGCGGAGCTACAGCCCGCTACAGAGGCCAATCCAATACCTCCCTCAATTGTTTAGCCCAGCACTGCTGGCCTCTTTTCCTTCATCCATATCACCCTGCAATGTAGGAAACTCCACTGAAATATTAAGATGTATACCTCCCTCAATGTAGGAAACCATTTTAGAAATGTAATTCAAGCCGTTAGAATTTAGTAATGAACAATTAGGGTACTGCATAATATATTGCAATAGCTCATTAGGGTTAGGCCTCCGCAGTGAAGATGTCTCAGACAGTTACTGAAAGTGGCTATCAACCATGAATAAAATTGTTTCTCGCTTCATGGGCCAATTCTTACCAGACACAGTGTGTGCTTCTGAAATTCGGCGTGCAGATCACTACAGGCCGCGTGTTAGTTTATTGCTTGCTGAACATACCACCCAAAAATGACTTCACCGGTGCTACCGCCCATCTCTCTCACCATCATATCAGGCAGGCAGACGGGCAGGCAGTCTACAGACTCATCTCTTTCCACTACTGTTCTAGCCGGCATGCAGCAAGCATTTCATTTCCCTGTCTAATTTGGGGAATTTTAGGCCTACCACTCTTGTGCACCATACTGACAAATAGAAGACAAATGCAATTATGCTTTGGAGCAGAAATTATGCATGTTTGGGAATTGATTAGTGGTAAGTAAGAGAAAAGATTAATTATTATTACCGCGAGGACTTTCTTGTACTCGGAGATGATAAAGGGGACGTAGTCGTGGATCTCGAACTGCTAGGACCTAGCGGAGAAGGGCACCCACCAGGTAGTAGTTGTTGACGAAGTCGTTGCCGCCGAGCGTGATGAGCACCAGCGACTAGCTCACGCACTCCCTCGCCGCGTCCTCACCGATGTACGCCGTCAGCCTCCGCTGGTCGTCCTGGAAGTTCTGCATCTGCTGCGCGATCCTGATGATGTTCACTTGCACACGCACACGTACATCATTATTGTCATCTCCGTTGCGCTATTGTAGATACGTATACATCAAGATGGCAACGGGGACGAAACCCATCGGGTTTTGTCTTCCCAAACCCATCCCCACGAGAAAATCGTAAACCCGTCCCCGTCCCCATCACCGTGTGCGGGGCTAGTTTTCTGCCCGTCCCCTAAACCCATCGGGTTTCGGGGAACCCACGATAAAATCAAAATATTTAAACAAACACAGTGGCGACAAAGAATAACACTTACAACAAAACAAGCATATTTCAGCAGCATAACTTGAGTAAATTTCAACAAAAAACAATAGTAGATGGTTCAACAGCTATATAAGTTCTGAAGTAGAACTAATAGTTCACAAATCACTTTAAAGTTGGAATCATCATGGTATCTTTCACATCTCCAAGCCTCCAAACGACCATCTTCAAATCTTCCAATGCCAAATCAAAGTGCCAAGTACTAGGAAAGATCAAAACTCGCTCAAGCTAAAGTTAAACATGAGAAAAATATGCACAAGTCCAAAAACTTTGTCTTTATTCATTGTCAGCATCTATGAGAATCAAGTAACTAGTAACGAACATCTTATGAAATATTGCAACAAGATAATGATAAACTTTATGATGATATGTAAAGAAAGACACACCTTTATATTTGTTTCTTATCCAATCTTGTGAACACATCAAGGCCTCTGAGATTTCGGGGGTAAGATGACTACGGTGATAAAAAAATAATGTAATTTCGCGGGTATTGCCGGGTTTCGGGTTCGGGGACTACCGAAACGGGTGTAAACCCATGAAACGTGTCGGGTTGTATAATGTGCCCAACAACAGCCCCGCGGGGATGAAAAGATGCCCATCCCCGTCCCCTAATAGGGTAAAAACCCACGGGGACGCGGGTTTCAGGACCCCATTGCCATCTTGACGTATACATGATTCGTGTGTGCGTGCGTGCGTGCGTGCGCGTGGATCTTACAAATTGCACGCCTGTGTCATTGAGGATGCCGACACCGGCGGACGCGAAGTTGGCCCCGATGAGCAGGTTCTCGCCGCGCATGTAGGGGCTCAGGTACGGCAGCGCGGGCTCTGCCCCGAGGTACTCGCCTGATCAAACATGTGTCAATGTCAAGAACTACTCTCCCAACGGAAAGAGAAATGGTGCAGCGGGGAGGATAACGTACTGATGATGTCGGGA